>NC_139032.1:42884759-43218104 GCF_964662115.1 Mustela nivalis | reverse complement strand
GTTTAGAACTGTAGGCAGATTCCTAAAGGATCAATCAGGAATATCCTACGTCCATTACAAGTACTGATATCATGAAGAACAATAACAGCCCAGATAGTTTTGGTTATTTTCAGTTTCAATTCTTTTCCCTACTATATTCCCATAATAAAATTCATATTCTTTTGTTTACTCAATACACCCTGTACAATAATGATATATAGTACATTTTTATCCTATTTAAAATCATGTTTTAATATCTTATTCATTCATTATTTTTCTGTTAACAGATTATAAACAAAGTCACAAAACCAACTTATTCAATAATCTTTCTATGAAGTCTCTGCTGTAAACATTTTTCTATCAAGAAAATGTCAAATATATTATTCCTTTATTTTAGTATTACAAAATCAGTTTCTTAAGAAACCTTGCTAGTCAAAAATGATCAAAAAGGATTCTCTATCTTGACATTAAAAAAAATTAGGACACTAATCATGCCAGAACTCCATATGAAACAGTAATGAACATTAAAAGAGAACAAGTTAATTCTATTACCCAGAATGTGTATCAGGGCTCCCAGGGGTGCTGTAACAAACAGACAGGGGCATTGTGGGGTATTTTAAATGTCTGAGGGAAAAACAGAAATACTTAACATCTGTTGGACACTGCACAGAATACTAGCTAGAAGTTCACGGTTTCAACATTAGATTGTACTACATTTCTTTCATGACATCATATCTTTATGAAGTTTAGTTTTTGACCACTTCATAAAGTTGAGTTTTGAAGAGCAAAAAGCAAGGTGAAATAAGGTAGCAGTGCCCAATCTGATTACAAGGTTGGAGAAATTACCTAGTACCCAACAGTCTCATATCCTATAGCAAATAATTATGGTTATTAAAAAATACCCATAATTAATAATTATGGTTTATAAACATATATTAATTAATATGATTATTAAAGAAAAAATTCAAACATAACCACTTCCTTTTAATTTGTATATTTTAATTACATATTATAATACATTACATGTTACAATAATACATTAATATTACATAATATAATACCCATTACAATATAATATTATAATATAATATAATATAATATAATGTGTATAATACCCATTTCTCTTTAAGTGCCATGAAATATTACTGATACACTAAGGTACTATGAACTGAGAACAATGGAAAACCTATGAATTAATATTTTAAAAAAACAGAAAAAAAATAGAAAACATCCATTATTTAAATGACCAAAGGTTATAATGTATGGAAAACTATTAATTACATCACTTAAAATAACCAATCTTTAATAAAAAGTCTCACAACTCCCTGCTAATAGTCCTAATTGCTATAATTACAGTTCTATTCAGTCTCACTTAATGTTAATCTCAGTTCATCCTATACCATGCTCTGTATTTCAGCAGGCTCGTACATTTCTCTTCAAGTCTTAAACCGAAGGAGTATAAGAATATAACAACTCAGCTAATAACAAATAAGTTATATACTCTCAAGGGTAAATGCTGGTATTTTGGTAAAAAAAAATTCTTTTTAAGATTTTATTTTTTGACAGAGAGAGAGACAGTGAGAGAAGGAACACAAGCAGGGGAAGACGGAGAGGAAGAAGCAGACTTCCCGCCAAGCAGAGAGCCTGATGTAGGCCTTGATCCCAGGACCCTGGCACCATAACGAGCCGAAGGCAGACACTTAATGACTGAGCCACCTAGGTGCCCCTGTTTTGGCAAAATTTCTAACCACTATGAATTTTCAGGTACAAACATCATGACATTTATCAGTCAAACAACTTCATTATGAGAGGTCTATTGGAAACTGTATATAATAGCAACAAAATTTGTTTAATACCCAGTGTTTTTGTGAAAATTTTAATATGCCGTGTGAATAAAATTAAACTCACCAGAAAAAAAACTCCTTTGTTGGCATAATCTTGATTTAATATTAAGTTACTATATGTTCATACTGACTTCGATATTTTAAATTGTCTGAAAGTTCTGGGTCATTTCTGAGCATATAAAGCTGCATTAACTTCTGCTTCTAGCCATCAAGAGCAACAGACACCAGATATGCCCTGCTGCTTTAAACAACTTGAAGATGATACAAAATATATAAAAATTTTCAGACACTGGACACAAGCAGCAAAGGACTATAATCCCTGAAGGGAAACTAATGAGGCAAACTGTATGATTACTTCAGGTTACTATGAAAAGGCAGTTTTCAAGCTATAGTGAAGGAAGGGGAAACCCAAACAGAGCTCACTCTCATTAAGTGGGGCAGGCACACACTGGAGTTCAGGAAATCCAAGGTAGATAGAATTTGAAAGGCAAAGTAATGGAGAATTAAACTGCATACAGAAAAAATTCCAGAGAGCACTCTTTGAGTATTGATCTGTCCATGACTGAGAAGAAAATACTTCATGCAAAGGAGAGAACCACTGGAAAGCAATAGAATGGATCATTTTCAGAGGTCACAAAAAGGCTGAAAATAGTTCATGTTCCCATCAGTCAGAATGGAAAGGCCTTGTAATATATACAGGGCATTAGGTAGAGTCACCAAAAAAGTCAGGGCTTAATAATGGAAATAAATTCACCCTAGTCAGGAAGGAAGGTTACCCTTGATCTATACTAACAAAGTTTAAAAAATATCAGACGGATCCACAAATAATTGTATTTAAGAACAAAGTTCAATATTCTTTAAAGGAATATAAACACTAAATATAAATTTACAATATTGAGAATCCTGTGAAAAATTACCAAACATGGGAATGCAAACTGGTGCAGTTACTGTGAAAAACATTATGAGTGTTCCTCAAAAGATTAAAAACAGGGGGTGTCTGGGTGGCTCAGTGGGTTAAAGCCTCTGCCTTCTGCTCAGGTCATGATCCCAGAGTCCTGGAATCAAGCCCCGCATTGGTCTGTCTGCTCAGCGGGGAGCCTGCTTCCTCCTCTCTCTCTCTCTCTCTCTCTCTGCCTGCCTCTCTGCCTACTTGTAATCTCTGTCAAATAAATAAAATCTTAAAAAAAAAACTGAACTAAACTGAAAACAAAAGTACCCTATAACTACTAGGTATTTACCCAAAGAACACAAAAACACTGAATCAAAAGAATATATGCACCTCTATATTTATTGCAGCATTATTTACAATAGCCAAATTGTGGAAGCAGCCTGTGTCTAAGCCTATGTTTGTTGATAGATGAATGGATAAAGATGTGATGTATACATATATACACATACACAATGTATATGTACATATACATATGTCTACATATATACGTATATGTATATATATACATGTATATATACATGTATATATACATATACAATGGAATATTATTCCACCATAAAAAAGAATGAAATCTTGCCATTTGCAACAACATGGATTTAGCGAGAGAGTATATATAATCTAAGCAAAAGAAGCCAGTCAGAGAAAGACAAACTGCATATGACTTAGTCATGTGTGAATTTTAAGAAACAAAACAAAGGGGAAAAAAAGACAAACCGACAAACCAAAAAAAAAAACCAGACTCTTACTTACAGAAAACAAATGGATGGTGACCAAAAGGGAGGTGGGTGGGGGGCTAGGTGAAATAGGTGACGGGGATTAAAACTACACTTACCTTGATGAACACTGAGTAATATATGGACTTGCTGAATCACTATATAGTACACCTGAAATGAATACAACACTGTTTGCTAGCTATATTGGAATTAAAACTTTTTAAAAATTATCAGGCATGCAAAAAAGCAGAAATATGATCTAAACTGTGGAGACATATCAAGGACTCAGATAATGGAACAGGAAATTCAAGGACTTTAAAATGGCCTTTTATAAATATTAAAGGAGCACCTGGGTAGCTCAGTTAGTTAACGATCCAACTCTTGATTTGGTTCAGGCCATGATTTCAGGATCATGAGACCCAGCCCCATGGCTGGATCCCCACTGGAGTCTGCTAGAGATTCTCTCTCCTTCTGCCCCCCCCCCCACCACATGTGCTTTATCTCTCTTTATCTCTCTTTAAAATAATAAATAAATACGTCTTTTAAAAGTTAAAAAAAAAAAAAAGTAAAGTATACTCAAGAGGGGTGCCTGGGTGGCTCAGTCAGTTGAGCACCCAGCTCTTGGTTTCAGCTCAAGGCATGATCACAGGGCCCAGTGACAGGCTCCATGCTCAGTGCCAAGTCTGCTTGAGATACTCCACCTCTCCCTCTCTCTCTGCACCCCCTACTCATGTGTACTCTCTCTTAAATCAATCAATCAATCAATTCTTTAAGGAAAAAATTAATATAATAGGGAGAAATGGAAGATTTAAAAAACTAAAAGAACTTCTAGGTGTGAAAAAAATGTAGTTTCTGAAATGAAAAATACACTGGAAGAGATTAATAGCAGATTGGACATTGCATATGAAGATATCATAAATCTTGAAAATAAAGAAATAGAAATTCTTCAAAACAGAGTTGAAATATAGTCTTACCATTGCCTAAGATCCTTTAGCTGAATGACTACGTTTTATTTATGAGTATGATAGTATTTTCCAAACAATACCATCTAAATGATACTGTGTTCATCTGAATAATTAACAATTCTCCGCAGTGAAAAGTCATTTAAAAGAAATCTCAAAGAAAAAAATACTACGGGGTTTTCTAAAGACTCTATATGCATTCAATGCAAACAAAAGTAATAATATTTAGAAATTAACAATCTTAGGGTGTTTCGTGGCTCAATCGGTTAAGCATCTATCTTCAGTTCAGGTCATGTTTTTGGAGTCCTGGGATGGAGCCCTGCGTGGAACTCCCTGCTCAACAGGGAGTTTGCTTCTCCCTTTCTGTCTCCCTCTGCCTCATGCTCTCTCTCTCTCTCTCAAATAAATAAATCTCAAAAAAAAAAAAAAAGAAAAGAAAAGAAAAGAAATAATAATCTCTATTTTAACTTCACTATGAAAAATCTGCTCCATCATACATTCCCTTGTGGTAGAACAGAATTAATCTATAAAATTTCTCATAAAAACACAAGTAAGAAATATATACATGGTGATAGTTGTCTTTTGCTCTCTTACAGCACAGCCACTAATGGAACTTCTGTATTTTAAAGAAATAATTTTTCAAAACTCCTTTTAAAATCTAACAAATCAGCGGTGCCTGGGTGGCTCAGTGGGTTAAAGCTCTGCCTTTGACTTGGGTCATGATCTCAGGGTCCTGGGGTCAAGACCCGCATCGGGCTCTCTGCTCGGCAGGAAGACTGCTTCCTCCTCTCTCTCTCTGCCTGCATTATGGTGGAATAGGAGATTTCAGCCATCATCACCAACAGAAACACAGATTTTGACAACCACACAAGGGTGATCGTATCTTTTTAAGAGGCCAGAGTCCAACAGAGAAATCCCAATACCTTGTTGCAGCAAAATATATCTGAGAATCAACACAGTGACAAGAGTAAGAACAGTTTCACTTTACCAGTTTCAGCTAAAACTTTGAGTTTCAGCTCAATGCCAACAGAGACCTCCTCAGGCTATGATTTCTCCCAAGGGAGAGTAAAAGCATAATGAGTATCAGGTTTCCCCAGTCATGTGGGATACTGCCTAAAAATTCCATTTGTTTCTCCCTTCCCCCCAAAATATTGGGGAGATTACTATGGTTGAATAGTTTGGGAGCAACTAGGAATAGGGAAAACTGGTGAGACCTCATAATAACAAGGGTGTGGGAATCATCAACAAAGAGTCTTTGACAAATGACCTCATGGACTCTATAAAGAAACCTATCCATGAACCCTGTATGAAGCATCACATATGGAATCCCTCAACTAACCTACATGTACACCCAGAATTCTGTGCAACCCTCTAACCTCATAGCCAGTACTTTGTAAGTACCCAAAAAGGCTTGTCACACAAGCCTCTGTTGGTTGTGCAGCCAGATAGCTCAACTCTGCTGAATTTAGAGGAGGCATATAACCTTGAGCACTTCAGGACGCTGACCTAGGTGAAATAAAAAAAGAGACTCTCACCACATGAGCTGGCTATGCAGAATCAAAAGAAAACAGAATTCTACCAACTACCCTCAAGGCAGAACAAGAGGATATGGTTAGAATATGCATTTAAAAAAAGTATGAGAAACTCCCAAATCCCTAACCAGGCTAACTAGGGAAGTTCTTTCTCTCTCAAAGTCTATCAATCAAGACTGAAGGAGGTGACTGCTCCTTCAAATATGAAGACAGCAATGCAAGACTTCAAGGAACATGAAAATGAAGGAAACATGACAAAACCAAAGAGATAAAAAATTTCAAGTGACCAACTACAAGGAAATAATTATCAATTAATTTCCTGTTAAGACTTTCAAAATAAATTTTTTAAAAGATTTTATTTATTTATTTGACAGAGATCACAAGTAGGCAGAGAGGCAGGCAAGGGGTTGGGGGGAGCAGGCTCCCTGCTGAGCAGAGAGCCTAATGCGGGGCTCAATCCCAGGACCCTGAGATCATGACCTGATCCAAAGGCAGAGGCTTAACCCACTGAGCCACCCAGGTGCCCCCAAAAGAAATGTTTTTTAAAAGTTGGGCATGCTATAAGAGAACACACATAGGCAACTAAATAAGATGAGGAAAACAATACATAAAAAAACCAAGAACTTCAACAAAAGAGAAAGAATCCATAAAAAATGAAACAAATTCTGGACCTGAAGAATACAGTGAACAAAATGAAAAAATGCAATAGTCAAGAGTAGACATAATCAAACATTAAAAAAAATATGTGAAATTGAAGACAAATCATTCAAATATCCAGTTGGAGGGGGGATTAAAAATGAAGAAAACATTGAATGTATGGAATGTATTGAATGTATGGAAAACATATTAAATGTATGGAATGTATAGTGATTTTAAAAAATCACTATATGTATTATGGAAGTCAAAGAAGGAGAAAAGAGGCGGGAAAAGGGTTAGCAAACTTATTTAAACAATAGGTAAAAACTTCCTAAATCACGAAGCTGTAAAAACTCCAATCAAAATCACACAGAGACACAGTTTAGCAAAGTTCTCAAAAATCAAAGACAAATACAGAGTTTTAAAAACACCAAAAGAAAAGCAACTCCTAACATATAAATAAACATTATAAGGCCCTCAGTGGATTTTTCAGAACAGATCTTGCAGGCCAGGAAAGAGTGAGATGCTTTACTCAAAGTTCTAAAAGAAAAAAAGTGCCAACCAAGAACAATATACCCAGCAAAGCTGTCCTTCAGAAATGAAGGAGAGATACAGACCTTCTCAGAAAACAAAAGCCGAGGAAATTTGTCACCACTGGATCTACCTTACAAGAAATGCTAAAGGGATCTCTTTAAATGGAAATAGCTGAACACTAACAAGAAAACACAAGAAATTATAACACCAACTGGTAAAGGTAAGGATATAGTCAGATTCAGAATACTCTTAATACTGGTGTTATAAAATTTCTTTGTAGTATAAATTTTAAAAGGCAAAAGTATTAAAAATAAATATAAATGTAATAATATATAATAATATAACATATAAATATAATAATATAAAATATATTAATATATATTAATAATACATATAAATATAATAATTGGCTAACAGATATAAAATATAAAAAGATATAAAGGATGACCACAGTACAATATTGTGAGGGTACAGGAAGTAAAAGGGTAAGCTTTTATGAGGCTGAAGTTATGTTGTTATCAGCTTAAAATGCTCTATTATAACTAATTGCATTTTCCATAAACTTCATGGTAACCACAAAGAAAAAACCTGCAGTAGATACACAAATGACACAGAGAAAAAAAAATCAAAGCATATAATTTACAGAAAATCATTAAATCACAAAGTAAGACAGCAATAAAGGAAGAGAAGAACAACAAATCAGCCAGAAAAAAAAATTAATGAGATGGAAATAGTAAGGACTTAACTATCAATAATTACTTTAAATGTAATTCTACAAACAAAACACAGAGAGTCCAATGGTTTAAAAAAAAAAAACTTAACAATATGCTGCCACAAAGAGTCTCAATTTACCTTAAAGGACACCTATAGAATGAAAAATATATATATACATATATATAGTGCAAAATAGATTTTAAGTCTCTCTCTATATATATAATGCTATATATATTATATATATAATTTATATGTATACATAATGTATATTATATATAATGCAAAATATATATATATATATATACATCGTGCAAAATAAACTTTAAATCAAAAACTGTCACAAGAGACAAATAAGGTCATTATATAATGATAAAGGGTTCAATTCATCAAGAAGATATAACAATTGTAAACATGTAGGCCCTCAACACTGGAGCACCTTAATATATGAAGCAAACAGTAACAGGACTGAAGTGAGAAATATACAGTAATATAATAACAACAGGTGATTTTAATAACTGAACCGCCTCTTTTCTCCTTCTTTGACTTCCATAATACATATAGTGATTATTTAAAATAGTATTCCATACATTCCATATGTTTTCTTCGTTTTTAATCCCCCCTCCAACTGGAACCAGCAGTTCTGAAATGAGGTACATAGCAATAAATACCTATAATAACAAAGAAGATCTCAAACAACATAACTTTACACCTCAAGGAACTTGGAAAATAATAAATTAAGGCAAAAGGTAGAAGTAGGAAGGAAATAATAAAGATTAAGGCAGAAACATATGAAATACAGACTCTAGAAAAATCAAAGAAACTAAGAATTGATTTATTAAAAAGATAATAAAAATAGACAAACCTTTAGAAAGACTAACAAAAAAGAGAGAAGACTTAAATGAAATTACAAATGAAACAAGACATATTACAAGAAACCCAACACAAATACAAAGGACAGTTAGAGAAAATTAAATGCCAACAAAATGGATAACTTAGAGAAAAAGGATAAATTCCAGAAAAAGACAACTTAAGACTGAATCACAAAGAAACAGTAAATATGGAAAGACCTAAGGAGATTGAATTAAATCAAAAACCTCCCAACAAAGAAAAGCTGAGGTCCTAATAGTTCACTGATGAATTCTACCAAATACTTAAAGAATTAACACTGGCCCTTCAAAAACTCTTAAAAAGAATTAAAGAAAACAGTGGTGCCTGGGTGGCTCAGTGGGTTAAAATCTCTGCCTTTAGCTCAGGTCATGATCCCAGGGTCCTAGGATGAAGCCCCACATCAGGCTCTCTGCTTAGCAGGGAGCATGCTTCCTCCCCTCTTTCTCTCTGCCTACCTCTCTGCCTACTTGTGATCACTGTCTGTCAAATAAATAAATAAAATCTTTAAAAAAAAGAATTAAAGAAAAGAAGACACATCTAAATTCACTTTATTAATCCAGCATTACTCTGACAGCAAAATAAGACAAGGGAACTACAAGAAAAGTGCAGACCAATATTCCTGATGAACACAGATGCAATAGTCCTCAACAAAATACTGGCAAGCCAAATTTGTCAACATATTAAAAGAATCATACAAATCCAAGAGATATTTGTCATTGGGATATAAGGATGGCTCAGTATATGAAAAGCAATAAACATGAAACACCACATTAAAAGAATAAAGGATAAAATTCATATAAAATCATCTCAATAAATGCAGATAAAACTTTAGCAAACTACATCTTTCATGATAAAAAAAACACTCAACAATTGGGTATCAAAGGAATATACCTCAACATGATAAGGGACATATATGATGAGCCCACAGCTTATCATAATATTCAGATATTATAAATATTATGAATATTAACATAATATTCAGCAGTGAAAGACTGAAAATTTTCTATGATCAGTAACAAGAAAGGGTGCACACTCTCATTACTATATATCATAGTACAGGAGATCCTAGCCAGAATAATCTGGCAAGAAAAAAGAAAGAAAAGGCACCCAAATTGGAAAGAAAGAAGAAATACTGCCTTCGTTTCCAGATGTTATGATTTTATATGCAGAAAATCCAAAGACTCCACCAAAAATACCTGGCAATGATCTTGGCAATCAATGAATTCAAGAAAGTTGAAGGACACAAAATTATCACACAGAGATCAGTTGTGTTTCTATATATCAACAACTAAAGGAAATAACTAAAGGAAACAACTAAAAGGAAATAAAACAATTCCATTCACAGCAGCATCAATAGCAGCAATGTCCACACAGCAGCATCAAAAACATAAATATAAACTAGAAAGTGAGAAACCTGTACAATTAAAACTACATGACGTTGATGAAAGAAACTGAAAAGGACAAATGGAAAGATTAGCCCACATTCCTGGACTGGGGTAATTAATATTGTTAAATTGTCCATACTACCCAAAGTCATCTATAGATTCAAAACCCCTATGTAAATTCCAAAGTTGCTTTTCACAGAAATAGAAAAGAAACAATACTAAAACTTGTATGGAACCATAAAAGAACTGCATTGATAAATCAATCCTGAGAAACAAAAAGAATACAGGAGGCATCATACTTCCTATTTTCAAACTATACATGAAACTATAATAATCAATATAGTAAGGACCTAGCATAAAAATAGATACAACCAATGATACACAATCAAGGGTCAGATATAACCAAAAATATGTGGCCATTAAGGGAGGCAAGAGTATGCAATGAAGAAAGACATGCCTCTTTAATAAATGGTTTTGACAAAACTGGAAAATCACAAGCAGAGTGAATTTGTACCCCTATCTTATACCACTTACAAAAATTAACTTGGAGTAGCTTAAAGATTTAAAGAACTAAAGCCATAAAAGTCCTAAAAGAAAATGAAGAGGATACTCCTTGAAAATGATCTTGGCAACAATTTTTGGATATGGTATCAAAAGCATAAGAAACAAAGCAAAAATAAAAAAGTGGGACTACATCAAACTAGAAAGCATATGCACAGCAAAACAATCAATCAATAAAATGAAAAGGCAACCTAAAGAATGAAAGAATATTTACAGATCATATAGCTAATAAAGGGTTAATATGCAAAATATGTAAAAAAAAGTCATACAGCTCAATGCATTTAAGAAGTAGGAAGAGGGCCTAAATTGTTATCTTCCCAAACAAAACATTAAATGGCCAATAGATAAATGAAAAGGTGTTCTAATCATTAATCACTGTGGAAATGCAAATAAAATCAAAACAAGATGTCACCTCACACCCATCATCAAAAGACAAGGAGATAATAACTACTAGGAAGGGTACAACAAAAAAAGAAACCCTATGTTCTTTTGGTGGGGATGTAAATTAGTACAACCACTATGGAAAACAGTATGGACATTCCTAAAAAATTAAAACAGAACTATTGTGTGGCGTTTTTAAACACAGGAACCTGGGGAAGATGTCAGAGCTCACACCCACCTTGTCAGACAACACACTAAGGCAAGAACTATATGTACTGCAACTAACTAAAAACAACCTGCAGAGTAGTAGAACAGATCTTCCATAACTATTCAGAGAGAGAAGACCACATCAAAGAGGGAGGGAAGGGCAGAGACACAGTGAGGAATAAAAGGCCTAGTTTGACTAATCACAAATGGGAAGAATATCATACACATGAAGAAACGAGGAGATCAGAACCTATACCAGGCCTAGCTCTATGGACCTGCAATGGGAAGATGAGTCCCCATTGTGTCTGGCTTTGAAAACCAATGGGGCCTTAACTCAGGAGCTTTAAAAAATCAGCAGGGCTTAACTCTGGGAGAGCTGGAAGGCTCTAAGAAACCATGGCTCCACTACTAGAGAGCCAGCATCCTAAATAACAGCCTGGGACATGGCACAGATGCACCAGTTCAAAAAGCACCTGGGAGATTTAGTAACTAAATCTAGGAGTGACTAAATAAAGGAGATTTAGTGACTAGTTTTAGGAGGTATGCTGGAGGGGTAGGGATCTACAGGAGATTTTTTCAGGAACAAAGTGCTGGTAGGTGCCATTTTTCCTGCCCTCTGCCAGTGGCAATAGCTGTATGCTTGTAGGAAGGAATTCAACACACTCCTCTTACCTTGTTAGCACCACGTGCCCCACCTAACCTGCCTGCCTCAGCAAGCACCCCTATAAAGTTACTCCTGCCCTGCCACACCCAATACACAGCCCCAGCCAGAACCAGAGCCCCTACAAAGTAACTCCTGCCCCAGCGATGGGAGAATATAACCCCACAGACCAGTACACCAACAGTTCTTGCAGCTAGGCTCCTTAGCTGGCAGCACAGGAAGCAGGCCCTGACCATTGGGGGACATGAAGCTGTCACAGTGGCTAATTACAGAGAGGTGAGCAAAGAGCCAGCTCCACCCACCAGCAAGCTCATCACAACTACAGCTGGGCCTCTCAACAACACAGAAAGCAAACCCTGCCCAGTGTGCCTACAGCAGGTGAAGTGAGTCCTTGAAACCAGCTAGGATGAGAGAGCCAGCCCCACTCACCACCATACCCATGATAACTGCAACTCAGCTACAACATAAGAACACATGCAGCCCACAGAGGAGATACCCCTACAATACATGGCTCTGGTAACCAGGAGGATTTTCTACAGGGCACCACAGGACCCCTTCTATATAAGGTCACTACTTTCAATACCAGGAGATGTAGCTGGCATATTGAGCACAGAAAAAAACACAGTGTTGGAAAAATGAAGACAAGGAGGAATATGTCACAAATGAAAGAAAAACAAAATCAGAGGAAAAAAAGCTAAATGAAACAGATAAGCAATATGCCTGATAAAGAGTTCAAAATAATGGTCATAAAGATACTTACTGGACTTAAGAAAAAAGTGGATGTACTCAAAGAAAACACCAACAAAGAGATAGAAAAGATA
The DNA here is from genome assembly GCF_964662115.1 of Mustela nivalis. NCBI lineage: Eukaryota > Metazoa > Chordata > Mammalia > Carnivora > Mustelidae > Mustela > Mustela nivalis. Next base: position 43,205,337 of record NC_139032.1, on the reverse strand, counting down.
AAAAATAACCAATCAGAGTTGAAGAATATGAGAACTAAAATTAAAAATACACTACAGGGCATCAACAGCAGATTACAGGAGGCAAAAGAACAAATCAGTTATCTGCGGGACAGAGGAACGGATGGCAGCCAAGATAATAAGACACTAAAAGAGTAAAGAAAAAGGAATCCAAGCATATCATTTAAAAAAAAAAAAAAACACATCAGACCACAAGGGAGGAGAGCAAAAAAGAAAGGAACAGAGAACTACAAAATAATAAGAAAACAATTTTAACAAAATGGCATTAAGTACATACCTATCAATAATTATTATTATTTTTTTTTAATTTTTTATTTTTTATAAACATATATTTTTAGTCTCCAAGGGTACAGGTCTGTGAATCACCAGGTTTACACACTTCACAGCACTCACCAAAGCACATACCCTCCCCAATGTCCATAATCCCAACCCCTTCTCCAATCCCCCTCCCCCCAGCAACCCTCAGTTTGTTTTGTGAGATTAAGAGTCACTTATGGTTTGTCTCCCTCCCATTCCCATCTTGTTTCATTTATTCTTCTTCTACCCACTTAAGCCCCCATGTTGCATCACCACTTCCTCATATCAGGGAGATCATATGATAGTTGTCTTACTCTGCTTCACTTATTTCGCTAAGCATGATACGCTCTAGTTCCATCCATGTTGTCGCAAATGGCAAGATTTCATTTCTTTTGATGGCTGCATAGTATTCCATTGTATATATATACCACATCTTCTTGATCCATTCATCTGTTGATGGACATCTAGGTTCTTTCCATAGTTTGGCTATTGTGAACATTGCTGCTATAAACATTCAGGTGCACGTGCCCCTTTGGATCACTACGTTTGTATCTTTAGGGTAAATACCCAATAGTGCAATCGCTGGGTCATAGGGCAATTCTATTTTCAACATTTTGAGGAACCTCCATGCTGTTTTCCAGAGTGGTTGAACCAGCTTGCATTCCCACCAACAGTGTAGGAGGGTTCCCCTTTCTCCGCATCCTCACCAGCATCTGTCATTTCCTGACTTGTTGATTTTAGCCATTCTGACTGGTGTGAGGTGATATCTCATTGTGGTTTTGATTTGTATTTCCCTGATGCCGAGTGATATGGAGCACTTTTTCATGTGTCTGTTGGCCATCTGGATGTCTTCTTTGCAGAAATGTCTGTTCATGTCCTCTGCCCATTTCTTGATTGGATTATTTGTTCTTTGGGTGTTGAGTTTGCTAAGTTCTTTATAGATTCTGGACACTAGTCCTTTATCTGATATGTCGTTTGCAAATATCTTCTCCCAGTCTGTCAGAAGTCAAATTATCACTCTTCGCAGATGATAGGATACTATATGTGGAAAACCCAAAAGACTCACTCCAAAACTGCTAGAACTTGTACAGGAATTCAGTAAAGTGTCAGGATATAAAATCAATGCACAGAAATCAGTTGCATTTCTCTACACCAACAGCAAGACAGAAGAAAGAGAAATTAAGGAGTCAATCCCATTTACAACTGCACCCAAAACCATAAGATACCTAGGAATAAACCTAACCAAAGAGGCACAGAATCTATACTCAGAAAACTATAAAGTACTCATGAAAGAAATTGAGGAAGACACAAAGAAATGGAAAAATGTTCCATGCTCCTGGATTGGAAGAATAAATATTGTGAAAATGTCTATGCTACCTAAAGCAATCCACACATTTAATGCAATTCCTATCAAAGTACCATCCATATTTTTCAAAGAAATGGAACAAATAATTCTAAAATTTATATGGAACCAGAAAAGACCTCGAATAGCCAAAGGGATATTGAAAAAGAAAGCCAACGTTGGTGGCATCACAATTCCGGACTTCAAGCTCTATTACAAAGCTGTCATCATCAAGACAGCATGGTACTGGCACAAAAACAGACACATAGATCAATGGAACAGAATAGAGAGCCCAGAAATAGACCCTCAACTCTATGGTCAACTAATCTTCGACAAAGCAGGAAAGAATGTCCAATGGAAAAAAGACAGCCTCTTCAATAAATGGTGCTGGGAAAACTGGACAGCCACATGCAGAAAAATGAAATTGGACCATTTCCTTACACCACACACAAAAACAGACTCAAAATGGATGAAGGACCTCAATGTGCGAAAGGAATCCATCAAAATCCTTGAGGAGAACACAGGCAGCAACCTCTTCGACCTCAGCCACAGCAACATCTTCCTAGGAACAGCGCCAAAGGCAAGGGAAGCAAGGGCAAAAATGAACTATTGGGATTTCATCAAGATCAAAAGCTTTTGCACAGCAAAGGAAACAGTTAACAAAATCAATAATTATTTTTAATGAAAACAGACATGAACTAACTGAATAGATAAAAAAATAAGACTCATATGTATCCTGACTACAAGAGACTCACTTTAGACCTTTAGACACCCACTTTAGATACCCACAGATGTCTGTGGGTAGAAAATGAAGATGGAAATGGAAAATGAATGGAAAATGAAGAAATGGAAAAAGACATTCCATGCAAATGGAAGTGGGAAAAATAAAGTAGGGGTAGCAATACATATATCAGATTTTAAAACAAAGACAGGTAAAGGGCATTACATAATGATAAACAAGAGAATATAAAATTGTACAAATGTATGCACTTAACATGGCAATAAATAAATACACAAAGCAAATTCTGAAAGTCACAAAGAGAGAAACTGATATTAACATATAATAATAGTAGGTGTATTGAACATCCCATTTATGTCAGAGGATAGATCATTCATACAAAATCAGTAAGTAAACTATTGACATTGGACAACACGTTAGACCAGATGGACTTAAGAGATATACACAAAACATTCCATCAAAAAAGAGAAGAATAATTCTCAAGTATACATGAAACATTCTCCAGGACAGATAACATGTGAAGCCACAAAACAAGTGTCCATAAATTATTAAAGAAGACTGAAAACATTATCATGCATCATTTCCAAGCACAACGGTATGAAACTAGGTATCAGTTACAAGAAAAAACACAAATACACGCAGGCTAAACAACATGCTACTAAATAATCAGTGGGTCAACTAAGAAATCAAAGAGGAAAGAAATAATACATGGTGACAAATGAAAATGAAAACATAACAGTCCAACTCTTTGGGACACAGAAAAATCAATCCTAAGAGTGAAGTAGCAATACAGACCTACCTCAAAATACAAGAAAAATTTCAAAAATCTAATCTTATATCTTAATAAACTAGAAAAATGAACAAACTATTTCCAAAGTTAGTAGAATGAAGGAAATAATAAAGATTAGATTGAAAAAAACAGAAAAGATGAAAGAAACTAAAGGCTGTTTCTTTGAAAAGATATCCGAATTGGTAACTTTTACTCAGTCTCATCAAGATAAAAAAAGAAAGAACTCAAGTAAATAAAATTAGAAATTAAGAACAAAAATTACAACCACAACTGCAGAAATATAAAATGTAAAATAATATTATGAAAAATTATGTGCCAACAAATTGGGCAACCTAGAAAAAAATAAATTCCTATAAATAAATAATCTTCCAAACTGAATCATGAAGAAATAGAAAATTTGAACAGACTGATTACTAGTTACAAAATTAAAATGGAAATTTAAAAACTCCCAACAGGAGCAGTCAGGAGTCTTGGTCAGTAAAGCATCTGCCTTTGGCTCAAGTCATGCTATCAGGGTTCTGGGATCCAGTCCCATGTCAGGCTCCAAATAGGGAGCCTGCTTCTCCCTCTCCTTCTGCCCTCCCCCCGGCTCATGTGCTCCCTCTTTCTCTCTCTCAAATGAATAAATAAAATCTTAAAAACAACAACAACAACAAAAAAACCTCCCAACAAACCAAGGTCCAGGACCAGATAGCTTTACAGGTGAACCCCACCAAATATTTAAAGAAGAGTTAATTATCTTTTCCTCTCAAACTATTGCAAAAAAATAGAAGAAGGAAAACTTCCAAATTTACCCTATGAGGCCAGCATTATCTCAGTATCAAAACCAGACAAATATGACAAAAACCAAAACTTCAGGTTAATATCCTTGATGTACATACATGCAAAATTCCTCAAAAAATATTAGCAAATCAAAATCAACAATACCTTAAAAGAATCACTCACCACTGGAACTTATTCCAGGGATGCAAGGATGTTTCAATATTCACAAATCATTATGATACATCACATTAACAAGAGAAATGATAAAAGCCATATGAACATCTCAATAGATGCAAAAAAAAGCATTTGAAAAAAACAAAACATCCATTCATGATAAAAGCTCTCAAAAAGCTGGTTTTAAAGGAAACATATCTCAATATAATAAAGGCCATATATAAAAAATCCACAGCTAACATCCTAGTAAACGAGAAAAAGCTAAAAGCTTTTCCTGTAAGGTCAGGAACAAGACAAGGATGTCCACTTTCGCTTTTTTTTAACATAGTACTGGAAGTCCTAACCACATCAATCAGACAAGAAAAATAAATTAAAAGTATCCAAATTATAAAGGAAGAAGTAAAACTACCATCATTTGCAGTCAACATGATACTATATATAGAAAACCTTAAAGACTCTACCAAAAAAAAACTACTAGAATACTGGATTCAGTTACAGGATACAAAATTAATATACAGAAATCTGTTGCATATCTATACTCTAATTAAAAAATAGCAGAAAAAGAAATTGAGAAAACAATTGCATTTACCATTCCACCAAAAATAAAATACTTGGGAAAAAACAAAGGGTTGGTGAACAAACTATACTATGAGAACAGTAAGACTTTGATGAAATAAATTGATGATAACACAAATGAAAAGAAACACTATGCTCATGGATTGAAAGAATTAATATTTTTTAAATATCCCTATTACCCAAAGCAATGCAGATTCAATGCAATCCCTATCAAAATACCAACAGTATTTTTCACAGAACTAGAAAGAAGAATCCTAAAATTTGAATGGAACCACAAAAGACCCCAAAGACCCAAAGCAATCTTGAAAAGGAAGAACAAAGCTGGAGATATCACAATCTCAAATTTCAAGACAAACACAAAGCTACAACAAGATATGGTACTGGTAGAAAAACAGACTCATAGATCAATAGAATAGGACAGAGCGCCCAGAAATAAACACATGCTTCTTTGGTCAGTTAATCCAATGACAAAGGAGGCAAGAATATATAATGGGGGAAAAGATAGTCTCTTCAATAAATGATTATGGGAAAACTGGACAGCTACATGCAAAAGAATGAAACTGGACCATTTTCTAAAATCATATACAAAAATAAACTCAAATTGGATAAAAGGCCTAAATGTGAGAGCTGAAATCATAAAACTCCTGGAAGAAAACATACACAGTAGTCTCTTGGACATTGCCCTTAGCAATATATTTATGGAAATGTCTCCTGAGGCAAGGGAAACAAAAGCAAAAATAAACAACCAGGACTATATCAAAATAAAAAGCTTTGCACAGCACTGGAAACCATCAACAAAACCAAAAGGCAGCCTACTAACTGGGAGTAGATATTTGCAAATAATATATCCAATAAGGGGTTAATATCCAAAATATATAAAGGACTTATACAATCCAATACTAATTTCTCCAAATAATCCAATTTAAAAATGGGCAAGTGACCCGAATAAACACTTTTCCAAAGAAAACATACAGATGGACAAGAGATACATGAAATCATGCTAAACATCACTCATCATTGGGGGATGCAAATCAAAACCACAAGGAGATATCACTTCACACCAGTCAGAATGGCTAGTATCAAAAAAATAAATAATTAAGAAGTGTTGTCAAGAATGTGAAGAAAAAGGAACCCTCATGCACTGTTGGAATTGTTCACCGACACAACCACTGTGGAAAATAGTACTGTGGCTCCTCAAAAAGTTAAAAACAAAAATATTATATGTTCCACTAATTCCATTACTGGGTATTTACCCAAAGAAAACAAAAACACTAATTCAAAAGATATATGCACTTCTGAGGCATTATTTACAACAGCCAAGATATGAAAGCAACCTAAGGGTCTGTCTATAGATGAATGGATAATGAAGTGATATACACACAGACACACATATATACACACAGACACACACACACAGAGGAATATTCCTTAGGCATATACATGCCTAACATGGAAGGGCCTTTATTTCACTTATGCTAATGCGTCACTTATGCATTCACTTAATGCATAAGTGACGTATTTCACTTATGCTAAGTGAAATAAATGATACAGAGAAAGACAAAAATTAAATGATTTCACTTATATGTAGAATCTAAAATACAAAACAAATGAATAAATAAACAAAGAGAAACAAACACAAATATAAAGAATAGATTGGTGGTTGCCAGAGAGGACAGAAATGGGGGACAGCAAAAGAAGTAAAGGGGATTAAGAGATTAAAAAGTACAGTTATAAAATAAGTCACAGAAGGGAAAAGGACAGCATGGGGAATATAGTCAGTAGTACTGTAATAACCATATGGTGACAGTTGGTGATTTTACCTAACATTGTACACACTGAGTAATGTACAAAATTATAGAATCACTATGTTGTACACCCAAAACTAATGTACCACTCTATGTCAACCGTACTCCAATATTAAAAATAAATGTGTATATATTTATAATTACATTTATACTACCATGAACTACTGTGTGATTCAGTAGTCAAACTTCTGGGTATCTATGCAAAGGCAATGAAATCTGGATCTTCAAGAGATATTTATCTATACTCCTATGTTCATTCTAGCATTATTCATAATATCCAAAATACAGAAACAACCTAATTTGCAATCAATGGATAAAGAGATGCAGAAAATTTGGTACATGTATTGAATGAAATGTTATCCAACCTTAAAATACAAAAAAAAAAAATCTTTCTGTGACAACATAGATGGAAGGTATTATCTTAAGTGAAATACATCAGATGCAGAAAAACAAATACTTCAAAATCTCACTTAAATGTAGAATTTGAAAAAGCTGAACTCACAAAAGCAGAGAGTATATGGTATTTTCCAGGTGTTGGACATGTGGGAAATGCAGAGATGTTGGTCAGAGAGTATACTGTTTAGTTATGTAGGACAAATAAGGTCTGGAGATATAATGTATAGCACAGTGACTACAGTTATTAATACTATATTACATACTTGAAATTTGCTATGGAATTAGACCTTAAGTAGTCTAACCATAAGGAAAAAAGTACTATGAGAGATAACGGATATGTTAATTAGCCTGATTATAGTTATGATTTCACAATTCAGATATACATCAAAAATTCCATTAAAATAGCAACATTCACACCCACTCACTTTAAGGATCCCCGATAAAGGAAAACTGGGCTTATCTCATGACCTCAATGGGAAACTTCAAACAGTTGACTATTTTTCCATTTTGACCAGAAGATATTTACTTTACACCTGACTGCTTCTTAAGCACAGATTTATATACTAGCTTTCACATGTTAGGTGCATTTCTTATCTGGTGAATATAACCATATCTGAATATTAAAGGAAAATATAAATAATATTATCTTTGCTATGCAAATTAGAAATGCCTTTGGGATAAAACAAGGCCTCCAGGTATTTTCAAATAAGCAGAAGCAGAAGTGTATTTCATGTTCAGTTTACTTCCCAACTACTTTAAATACTATTGATCTCAGCATTGTTTATATATAATTATATCTGGTTCATTTTCCTTTGAAACATTTATTTTTGATGATAACGTGAAAATTTACCAAAGGCATTGAAGGGAATAGGTAAGCCTTTATCGAAGTTACTGAATGGCCAAAGAGTATTGTTGGGGTCTCATGTGAACATTTTAAAGTTACCACAATTGTTTGGATTTTTTTATTGCTCAAGACTCTATTTCAACATTTACATGTCTTTTCTTATTGTTTTAAAAAAGCAGGAAATATTTGTTCATAAGCTAATCTTTAATGTTACAGATAGTTTTCAAAAGTCCAATATATAGTAAAACACTGTAATCCTACTCAAGGGGGTTTGAGGGTTACTCTTTTCTTCCTGGTTTATATTCCCCCAAATAACCTTATCAAGTGATAAATCTATTAAAACAATGAGGATTGTTTGGTCTTACTTCCAGATAAGACAATGAATATGCCTGCATTCATAAGTATGATATAGTTTAGATTTACAATTGATTTTAATATGTTTTAGTTTGAGAGCACCTGAGTGACTTAGTTAAGCATCATGATTTAGGCTCAATTCATGATCTTGGGGTCATGGGACTGAGCCCCACACTGGGCTCCACTGTCAGTGCAGTGTCTGCCCCCCCTACCTCTGCCCCTCCCTCTGCTCATTCTCTCTATAAAATAAATAAAATATGGGGCGCCTGGGTGGCTCAGTGGGTTAAAGCCTCTGCTTTCGGCTCAGATCATGATCCCAGTGTCCTGGGATCAAGCCCCACATCAGGCTCTGAGCTCAGCAGGGAGCCTGCTTCCTCCTCTCTCTCTGCCTATGTCTCTGCCTACTTGTGATCTCAGTCAAATAAATAAATAAAATCTTTAAAAATGTTTTAGCTTGTTTACTAATTATAAATTGATTATACACTCACCCCACCACCAACACACACATAAAAGTAAATAATTCCCAATGGCAATTAATGGCCTAAACTTAACTACTAGAATTCTGGAATACTGTTGTCTACACATAAATGAAGATAAGATACTTTGAAGACAAAGACCCTCCAGAAACAACTAATGATCTATTTCACTTGACTTTATGAGTAACTTTATCAGTTTTATAAATGTTAGAGCTATCCCAGCTGAAAATCTCCCATTACAATTCACCTTAACTATGTTCAACTGAATAAAGCTCTAGGTCAGGTATAGCAGACAGGCTTTCTAACCTGTGCGAAAGCAGAGAGCTGACTGGAATGCTGTTTTAATTCAAGACTCAGTAGGAAAGAGAATTGTGAACAATCAGTAAAGACCACTAAGAAATGGAAGGGGAAGAATGATGACACAATGGCTAGGTATTTGTCTCCCTCCCCCAGAGTAAAAGCTTCACCTATCAACTGCTTAAATCCCAGAGTAGATTTTAACAATGTCATGTCTCTCAGTCCAATTAACTCCTAAATACAGTGTCAAAATATAAGTTTTTAAAATATGATCATCTTCCACTTATAGGAAAAAGTATTCCAAGGATTTCTATGTCTCCTTCAAAGTACAACTAAAAATCCTGGGAATTATATATAAAACCAGAAAACTGTGAAGGTGGAGGAAAAATGACAGGCTGAGAATCTTGGAGCTCAAGGAACAACACGGTGATGAGTTCCCTGGATTTTTCTTTTTGCCTCACATATCACAGATTTGGAGCTGGAAAAGTTGACAGCCTAGAAATGTCAATACATGCAGAAAAAAAGAAAGAAAGAAAGGAAGGAAGGAAGGAAGGAAGGAAGGAAGGAAGGAAGGAAGGAAGGGTCTCAGCAAAAGCCTGTTCTATCTAGCCAAAAAGATCAGAAAAGAGGCGGCCTAACAAGAAAGAAAACTTTAGACATTAACCACTCAATCTCAATCTATCACCATGAGAAAGAACAATGTGGCCCCACTACCACCCACACCAACAAGGGCCAGGTGGGGAACCCAGATTTCAATCCATGCAAGGCTGTACTAAAACTTCCCACCCTCCCCTTCCCAACTGGGGCAATGTCTGAACTTTCACTATTCTGGAGAATTTTTACAATTAGATCTTGAACATCATCCACACCTGCAACAAATCCCACAAGCCAAAAGATCTTCTCTAACAGGAAAAAGTAATCGGAACTTTCACCACTGAATGGAGGTGAGTGAAGGAAAAAGAATAAGGAGGTACTCTAGCTCCTCCCAGCCAGAGTACAGCAGTGAAGGCCTAGCAGAGAGTGGTTAACTCCTGTACCCACACAGCAGTAATGAAAAGCCCTTCCCCACTACTTAGGTATCAACAAAGGCCAAGAAGATGTCAACAAATACTAAGAAAGGAACCTGAACTTCTAATCTCTTCTAAAGAGAAAGAGAGGCACCACTTCTTCCCCTAATGGAGTGATATCAAAGAAAGCCAGTCTAAACAGGTTTAAGTTAAGACATGGAGTCCAACATGTCCAGTTGCAATTTAAAAAAAAAAAAAAAAATCACTCATCATACCAAGAGCCAGAAATATATAAAACTGAATTTTTAAAAAATCAATAGAGGCTAATACCAAGAGGACAGAACTGTTAGAATTATCCAACTAAATTTTTAAGCAAACCATCCTGAAAATGCTTTAACAAGCAATTATAAAGATACAAGAAACAAACGAGAAACCTCAGCAAAGTCACAAAAAGCCTCAGCAAAGAGACAGATGTACAAAGAAAAATTAAATGGAAATTTTAGAAAAGTACAAAAAACAAAATAATCCCGCAGAGGACAGAGTAAAGAATCAGTGAACCAGAAAAGAAAAACAGAAATTAGACAAATAGTTCTTACTTCCCTTAAAGACACCAACATTGTCTCCACAAACATTTCTACAAATCCTCCAACAGATTATAATCATTAATGTTTTTCAAAATTCTAGAAGTTTTACTCAGGTTTTCAAGGGTTATTTTCTTATAACTCTATGATGCCAAAAATAAAACATCAGCATAAATGAACAAAGTATTAATTACGTTGGATGCATTAATGTAAAGGACTTTTACACATCAAATACTTTAGAAAAGCAACATTTATAACACTTATAACTAGACTTAGCAACAAGTGTACTGTAATTCCTAGACATTTATGTTTGGTCAAGAATACATCTTTTTACCACATTCAACCTTTCAAAATAAAATTCCTCATTTTTAAATTTTAAATGCCTAGTCAATTTTAGAATGAAATCCAGAAAATAAAAAGAAACATCCATAGAAAAACCTTGGGCATTCCTACCTTTCATAATTACGAAAACTATATGATTTAAAGGCAGTAAACAACCCAAGTACTCGCAGTTATTTTGAATAATTTCCCAACACTCTGACACCGTATGTATTTTATTCACATGAAATTCTGAAAGTACTCACAGATTTCTTGACCTACTGGCATAGTAAATGAAATTTTATTCACAGGAAATTCTAAAAGTACTCATAGATTCTTGACCTACTGGCATAGTAAATGAAATTTTATTCACATGAAATTCTAAAAGTACTCATAGATTTCTTGACCTACAGGTATAGTAAATTAAAGTAATAAAACTATCATTAAGCATCTCCAAGCAGATATCCAAAAAAGAGAAGAAATCAAGAAAAAGGTAGTTCCATGTGCATTACTGTTACACTAGTTTCAGGTATACATAGTGATTCAACTTTATATATTATGCTACACTCACAAGTTTCACTACCCTATGTCATCCTACAAAGCTATTACAGTATCAGTGACTGTATTCCCTATGCCATGTTTTTATTCCCATTACTTATTCATTCTATAACTGGTAACCTGTATCTCCTACTCCCCTTCATTCAGTTTGCCCATCCTCCCATTCCCCTCCGCTCTGGCAACCATTAGTTTGTTGTCTATATTTATAGATATGGTTGTTTATTAATTTAGTTTTTTTAGATTCTACATATAAGTGAAGTGATATGGTATTTGTCTTTCTCTGATTTATTTCACTTAGCATATATCCTCTAGGTTGATCCATGTCACAAATATGGAGCTTTCATCATTTGTTACGACTGTATAATATTACATTGCACACAGATACTGCATCTTCCTTTTTCATTCATCTATCAAAGCACACTTAGGCTGCTTCTATATCTTGCTTATTATATATAATGCTAAAATAAATACAGGGCATTTATCTTTTTAAATTAGTGTCTTTTTTTTCTTTGGATAAATACCCAGTAGTAGAATTATTGGTCATATGGTAATTCTATTTTTAATTTTTTGCGTAACTTCCATACAGTTTTCCATATTGACTGCACCAGGATGCATTCCTACCAAGAGTGCACTAGGGTTCTTTTTTTCCCCATACCCTCACCAACACTTATTTCTTGAATTGTCTTTTTTATTTTAGCCATTCGGACAGGTACAAGGTGATATCCCATTGTGGTTCTGATTTACACTTCCCTGATGATTAGTGATGTTGAGTATTTCTTCGTGTGTCTGCTGGACATCTGTATGTCTTCTTTGGAAAAACATACTACCCCAAGCAATCAACCCCTATCAAAACACCAGAAGCATTTTTCACCAAACTAGAACAAATAATACTAAAATTTGTATGGAATCACAAAAGATACCAGAGCGCCAAAGCAATCTTGAGAAAGAAAAGTAAAGCTAGGTATCACAAGATTTCAAGATGTAGTACAAAGCTGCATTAATCAAAACAGTATGGTACTAGCACAAAAAAACATAGATCAATGGAACGGAATAGAAAGCCCAGAAAAAAATCCCATGTTAATATGGTCAATTAATCCTCAATAAAAGAGGCAAGAATATACAATAGGAAAAGACAGTCTCTTCAATAAATGGTGCTGGGAAATCTAAACAGCAACATGTAAAAGAATGGAACTAGACCAAACTTCTTTTCACCATACACAAAAATAAACTCAAAGTACATTAAAGGCCTAGATGTGAAACCTAAAAGTGTTTTAGAAAATGTTTAAGCAATAGCTATTTTAAAATTTTCAAGAAAAAAAAAAAGGAATTAAGTTTTAAAAATAAAATAACCCCAAGATCTCAGCAGCTTAACACCCAACTACATACAGTTGATTTCCACTAGCACAAGTTAGAGATGGATGGAAAGGGAAAGTGTCTGGCTTTGAGTCACTCAAAGTCCCAGCTTCTGGCATCTTGTGGATCCTTTGAATCCTCTGAATCCCTCCCATTCAGCTGGTAGACAGGACCAGAGAGCTGGTGTAAGAGTGCCTGGCCTAAAAAGTATCTTTCCTGTGCCAGGCCTTAAAGTGGGATATATTATTCCCACCCACAATTCATTTGCCAGAATTCAATTGTAATGTCACGCCTAAAGGCAAAAGAAACAGGAAAACAGCCTAGTTGTATGCCCAGAAAAAAAGAAAGTAAGCCCTAGCAGTCTCTGCCATAATAGTATCAGTACCTTATTAGAAGTCTGAAGAAATGGTATAATAATACCTGAAACATTTTCTATACATACTAGTATTCCCTATATTGCAGGTACAGTGGGCTTGACCACAAGGCTGTAAGCATCAAAAGGCTACATGACCCTTTTTCATCATTGTATTCACAGTGTCTGGTATAACACTTTATCACCCATATGGTTTGCAAATATTTTCTCCCATTCTGTAGTAGCCTTTCATTCTGTGTCCTGTGCTATTTTATTTTGAGGTAGTCCCACTTCTCTTTTGTTGCTTACACTTTTGGTCATTACCCAGAAATCACATCCAATACCAATGTCATATAGTTAGTCCCCTATGTTTCTTTTTAGTGGTTTTATAGATTTTGGTCTTAAATTTAAATCCTTAACTCCTTTTGAGTTGACTTTTCTGTACAATATAAGAAAGGATTCCAATTTCATTTTTTTGTATGTGAATAGCCAATTTTCCCAACACCACTGTTGAAAAGACTATCTTTTACCCATTTGGCACTATTACAAAAAAATCAGTGACCATGTCTGCATGGATTTATTTCTGAGCTTTCTGTTCTGCTCTATTGGTCTATATGTCTGTTATGATCGTACCATACTCTTTTGAATACTGTCACTTTGTAATATTATCATTTTAATTTTGAAAGCAGGAAGTATGATGCCTCCATATTTGTTCTTGCTCAAAATTGCTTTGGATATTAGAGCCTATTTGTGGATCCACATTTTAAGATTATTCTTTTTTTAAAAAAAAAAAATGCTATTGCGGGAGAGAGGGGGTGCCTGGGTGGCTCAGTGGATTAAAGCCTCTACCTTCGGCTCAGGTCATGATCCCAAGGTCCTGGGATGGAGCCCCGCATCGGGCTGCTCTGCTCTGCAGGGAGCCTGCTTCCCTCCTCCCCCTCTGCCTTCCTCTCTGCCTACTTGTGATCTCTCTGGCAAATTAAAAAAAAATATTGGGCGCCTGGGTGGCTCAGTGGGTTAAAGCGTCTGCCTTCAGCTCGGGTCATGATCCCAGGATCCTGGGATCAAGCCCCGCATTGGTCTGTCTGCTCAGCGGGGAGCCTGCTTCCTCCTCTCTCTCTGTCTGCCTCTCTGCCTAGTTGTGATTTCTCTCTGTCAAATAAATAAAATATTTTTTAAAAAATGTTATTGGGATTTTGATAGAGATGGCATTAATTTGTACAGTGAGATGAGTACTATGGACACTTTAATTAAATATTAAGTCTTCCAATCCAGGAACACAGGATGTCTTTACATTTAATTATCTTCTTAATTTTTTTCTTTGATGTATTAGCTTTCAGTGTACAGGCCTTTTACCCACTTTAAGTTTATTCCTAAATATTTTATTCTTTCTTATGATATTATAAGGAAATAGCTTTCTTACTTTCCTTTTAGAACAGTTCTTTGTTGGCATATACAAATGCAACTCATTTTTGTATACTGATTTTATATCCTGTAAATTTACCAAATTCACTTTTACCAAGTTTTTCTGTGGAGTCTTTAGGGTTTTCTACATGCAGATTATGTCATCTCCAGAAACAGTTTTTCTTCTTTCCAATCTGTTGTCTTTTACTTATTTTGCTTATCTAATTTCTCTGGCTAAGACTTCCAAAACTGTGTTAAGCAGAAGGGCAGAAAGTAGGAATCCCTGCATTTGTCCTGCTCTTTAAAAAAGCTTTCAGCTTTTCACCATTAAATATTTTTTGTTAGCTGTCAGCTTTTCATGTGGTTTTTCTTATGCTGAGGTAAACTCCTTCTATAGTTTGTTGAGAGATTTTTATTATGAAATGATGTCAAATTCTGTCAAATGCTTTTTCTGAATCGATATGATCATGTGATTTTTATCCTTCTTAATGTGATATATCACATTTATTTAGGATCCCAGGACCCTGGGATCATGACCTGAGCCGAAGGCAAAGGCTTTAACCCACTGAGCCACCCAGGTGCCCTGGTATATGATCCTTTAAAGACCTGTTGAATTTAGGTTGCTAGCATTTTGTTGAGGTTTTTTGCATCAATGTTCATCAGGGATGTTGGTCTGCAGTTTTCTTTTTTCATAGTGTTCTTTTCTAGCTTTGGTATCAGACTAATGCAAGTTTTGTGAAATGAGTTTAGATGTGTTTCCTTTCCTTTGGGTTTCTGGAAGAGTTTAAGTATTAGTATTAATTCTTCTTTAATTTTGGTAGAATTCACCAGTAAAGCCATCTGCTCCTACGATTTTCCTTGCTAGAAAGTTTTTTTTTTTTTTTTTTTTTAAAGATTTTATTTATTTATTTGACAGACAGAAATCACAAGTAGGCAGAGAAGCAGGCAGAGAGAGAGAAGGGGAAACAGGCTCCTGCTGAGCAGAGAGCCCTATGTGGGGCTCGATCCCAGGATCCTGAGACCATGACCTGAGCCGAAGGCAGAGACTTAATCCACTGAGCCACCCAGGCGCCCCGCTAGAAAGTTTTTGATTACTGTTTCAGTCTCCTTATTCATTTAAGGATTTTCAGATTTTCTATTTCTTCATGCTTCAGTCTTTGTAGGTTGTTTTCTGAAATTTATCCATTTCTCTTAGGTTATTCAATTTTTTGACATTTATTTGTTCATAGTAGTCTCTTATGCTCCCTTTATCTCAGTGACATCAGTTGTAATGTCTCTTCTTTCATTTCTGAATTTCTTCCTTCGAGTCTTCTTATTCTAGCTAGAGTTGTATCAGTTCTATTGATCTTTTCAAAAAACAAACTCCCAGTTTCATTAATTTTTTCCCAGTTTTTTTTTCTTATTGCTTATATAGTCTCTTTCATTTATTTATGCTCTGTATTTCCTCCCATCTGCCAACTTTTTACTACCTTGTTCTTTTTCATGTTCGTTAGGTGTAAATTTTTTTTAATCTTTCTTCTTTTTTAATGTAGATCTTTACCACTATAAAACTGCCTTTATCTTTTGCTGCATCCCATAATGCTTGGTATATTATGTTTTCTTTTTTCTTTTTTTAAGATTTTATTTATTTGACAAAGAGAGACAGCTAGAGAGGAACACAAGCAGAGGGTGTGGGAGAGGGAGAAGCAGACTTCCCACTGAGCGACACAGGGCTAGACCTCAGGACCCTGGGATCTTGACCTGAGCCTAAGGCAGATGCCTAACAACTGTGTCATCCAGGCGTCCCAGTATATTGTTTTCATTTTCACTTGTCTCAAGATATTTTATTTCTTTTGACTTCTGTTTAACCCATTGATCGTGCAGAAGTGTTGTTTAATTTTCATATATTTGTGAATTTTTCAGTTATCCTTTTGCTACTGATTTCTAAGTTCATTCTATTCTCATTAGAAAAAAATACTGATGATTTTATTTTTTTTATATTTGTTGAGACTTGTTACCTAAATGTGATTTACCTTGCAAATGTTCCATCTGCATTTGAGAACAATGTGTGAGTATTCTGCTGCTGTGGGGTAGAATGTATGTTACCTCTCTGTTAGGTCCATTTGGTCATCAATGCTGTTAAAGTCCTCTGTTTCTTTATTGCTATTCTGTCTGGATATTCCATCTATTGTTGAAAATGGGGTACTGTAGACCCTAGTATTACTGTTTTGTTATCTATTTCTCTCTTTAGATTTGTCAGTGTTTCCTTTATACATTTAGGTGGCCGGATGTTAAGGACAAATTGTTACAATTATTGTATCTTCCTGATGAATTAACTCGTCACTATAAAATGACTTTCATTGTATCTGGTAACTTAAAATGTTTTAAAGTCTACTCTGTCTAATATACATTTATTCATTCAGCTACGCTAGGTCTTTAGTTTGGAGAATTAAATGAATTTACATTTAGGGGCACCTGGGTGGCTCAGTGGGTTAGGCCGCTGCATTCGGCTCAGGTCATGATCTCAGGGTCCTGGGATCAAGTCCCGTATCGGGCTCTCTGCTCAGCAGGGAGCCTGCTTCCTCCTCTCTCTCTGCCTTCCTCTCCATCTACTTGTGATTTCTCTCTGTCAGATAAATAAATAAAATCTTAAAAAAAAAAATGAATTTACATTTAAAATAATGATTGATAGGTAAGAACTTTATACAGTCATTTTAAGAAATTGTTTTCTCTCTCTTAATTACTTTATTCTTTTCTTCCCTTGCTATCTTCCATTAAAATTGTTTGATTTTATGCTTTGATTCCTTTCTTTTTCTTTTGTGTATCTTCCACAGGCATTTTCTTTATGGTTATCAGGATGTTAATATAATACATTTTAAATTGTAACAGTCTGTTACAAGCTGGTAAGAACCTAACTTCAAGCCATACAAAAACTATGTTTACTCTCATCCACACTATTATTGATGATGTCACAATGTTTTCATATATTGAATATCTGTAAATATTTTACATTTACAATTATTCTTAAGACTTCTGTCTTTAACTTTTCTACTAGAGTTAAGTGATTTATATACCACCATTATGGTATTACAGTATCCTGATTCATATAGTCACTTTAGCAGTGAATTTTACTTTTATATACTTTCATGTTGCTCATTAGTATCCTTTTGTTTCAATGTGAAGAACTCCCTTTAGCATTTCTGGCATGGCAGTTTTAGCTTTGATGAATGACCATAGCTTTTGCTTACCTAGGAAAGTCCATTGCTTCTTCATTTTTGAAGAACAGTTTCGCTGGGGATGGTATTCTTAGATGGCAGGGTTTATTTTCTTTCTTCAGAACTTTGAGTATATCATCTCCTCCCTTTTGGCCTATAAGATTTCTGCTGAGAAATCTACTTATATTCTTATGAAATTCTCTTATATAGGACTACTTTTCCTGCTTTCAAAATTCTCTCTTTGCCTTTGCCCTTTGGCCATTTGATTATACAGCTGACACTTGAACAACCTAGGCACTAGGGATCCTGAGCCCATGCACAATCAAAAATCCACATATAACTTATGATTCCTCCAAAAATTAACAACTAATAACCCAAGCCGACCAGAAGCCTTATCAAGAATATAAACAGTCAATTAACACATATTTTGTATGTTCTATGTATTATATACCATATTCTTACAATAAAGTTCAAGAAAAGAGAATATTTAAAAAATCAAAGGAGAAAATACACTGATAGTATTCTATTTATGGAAAAAAATCTGCAAAACCTGCACAGTTCAAATCTGTGTTATTCAAGGGTCAACTGGAGTTTGATTCTGTGTATAATTCTTTAAGTTCACCCTACTTGGAGTCCTCTGAGCTTCGTCAATATTGATGTCCATTTCACTACCCAAACTTAACAAAATTTTAGGTCATTAGTTCTTTAAGTAAGCTTTCTCCACCTTTCTCTTTCTTCTGGGACACCCATAATACATATTAAATCATTAATGTTGATCTATAAATCGTTTAGGCTTTCTTCACTCCTTTTCATTCTTTCTTTTTGCTCCTCTAACTGCATAATTTCAAAGGACTTGTCTTCAAATTCACTGATTCTTTCATCTGCTGAATCAAGCTTACGATTAAACCATCTAGTGAATTTTCTAGTTGTTACTGTATTTTTCTGGTTCAGAATTTCTATTGTTCTTTTTTTATAGTCTCTCTTAGTTGATATTTCTTTTCTCATGTATCATTCTTTCAATTTCCTTTAATCATCGGTGTTCTCTTATAACTTGGTGAACTTCTTAAAAATCATTATTATTGTTTGCCAGGCAATTCATAAATGTCCATTTCCTTAGTTAGATTTATTTTATTCCTTGGAGTGTTTAATGTTTCCCCATTCTTCATACTCCTTGTGGTTTTGCACTGCTTTCTGTGCATTTTCAAAAACAGCCACCTCTCCCAAGTCTTTTGAACTGACTTTGACAGGAAAAGATCCCTACCAATAAGCCCAACATGAAATCCTAGGAGCCTCTCAAACAACAAGTACCAACCATTTTTCCTTGTTTTTAACTGTTTTCTCCACAGTATGCCAGTTCAATTAGTGCTCTTGGTGAGACAGAGAGCAGCACACTGAAAGTCTAGGATTCTGGAGGCACTCTCCACTCCTCTCCCTCCCTTCTGAGAAGAAGCTCAGTTTCTGTGCTTCTTTAAAAAAAATAAATAAATAAATTACTAAATTACACGGTTAACTCATGGTGTACAACAACCACAAGTTTCAGGACCTCTTAAAACTATTTCCTAACATTACCTTCTTAATATACAAATACACTTACTTATGTTCAAGATACTGGTTTCCACTGCCTTATAATTTAGTAGCATTCACTCGCTTGCTCATTCATTCATTCATTCATTCGGCGCCTTTCTGCACTAATACAAGGACTACGTTAAGCACTTGGAAAACATGTATCATATGATCTTTATCCTCACAATGTTCAATCAGAAAGGCAAAAGACTGACACATATAAATAACAAAATATAAATGCTATTAAAGTAGATTCAGGAAACTACAGACCTATATGAGCAGAATAGGTCTCTGCGTATGGTTTACTTAAGGATATTTAATGAATCACAAGAACACAACATCAACTTAAATGTGTTTTATTGTGCTCTTATCACTGAGTTAATTTCTGTAAAAGGGGAAAAATACTATAGTTACTATGATATAAAATAAATGCATAAGTATCTCAATATGTTACCTAAACCAGAAAACCAAGTAAGAATCTAATTAACATCTTCTCATCTAATTTCAAATCAATAATCAGCATAAGAAGCTATTCAACCCACTGAAAGCAAAAAAAAAAAAAAAAAAAGAGAGAACTTTACCCCACATCATTAGAAATGTTTCTGGTAAGCTCACTTAAGTTTATTGTTCTATGTCATGTGATCTACAAGCCATCCTGCCCACCAAACCACCTCTCTCCATCCATCCTCAGGTACAGTAACAAAAAAAGCAAATTCAGTGAGTCAGGGAAACATCTAGGTAGGAATTAATTACATCATCAAAAAGAGATTTTTGAAGCTCCTAAGTATATAAAGTCCACCCACAAATTTCTGCTCCATCACTAAAGCAAAAGAAATGGAAATGCAAATTTCCAATTACACAATTTTCATTATTTTGAAACTTTTAAACTTAACAATACTTTTATGATGCACTTTCTTCTTTGAGTTTATGCTTAATGGTGGCTTCAAGAACTGCTGGTGACTCCTTCAAGAATACTATTCTGGGGGCACCTGGGTGGCTCAGTGGGTTAAAGCCTCTGCTTTCGGCTCAGGTCATGATCCCAGGGTCCTGGGATCGAGCCCCACATCGGGCTCTCTGCTCAGCAGGGAGCCTGCTTCCTCCTCTCTCTCTGTCTGCCTCTCTGCCTACTTGTGATCTCTGTCTGTCAAATAAATAAATAAATCTTTAAAAAAAATACTATTCTGATTCTCTTCATATTTTACTCTGTTCCACTCACACAGCTTAGAGTATCTCTAGTGAAAGCAGTTAAAATCATAATACAGAATGTTAAGGTAGTGATACTCAAAACGCATAACTGTGAATTGGTTATTACTGGTTTACTATGAAATAAGGCAAAACAAGTAACAAAACTTTCTCAAAGAAAGCGTAAGTTTTAATTTACATCCCGGCACATGATCTTTACTGTTTGTTAAGAACACAAGTCTGCAGACCACATTTAGATCACTGCCCTAAGACATTTAAATGAATGCAAAATAATAGAAAAGAACAGAAAGTATGTAAAAATGAATTAAAATAGTAGCAAATGCAGTAAGTAAAGAGAGAGATGAATTTGTAGACAGGAAAACAAATAAATGTAGTGGAAGAAATAGACTAACAAGCTATAGCCCTTCTCTGAAAAAATAAGTAGCAGCAAAGAAATGCAGTAAGTCACTTCCTGGGATTCTCTGTCATCATAGGTGAATGACAAGCTGCAATACCTTAAGGCAGAGCTACACAAAATGGAGGACTGTTAGAAAAGCCCATAAAATCATTTACATAATTTTAGTAAGCAAATTAATTAATTTAGTAAGCAAATTAAATAATTTCAGTAAGCAAAATAATAGCAGTTTCTACTGTTCTATTTCAACCTCAAAATAATGTATTACAAAATTTAAAAAGTCAGAATGAAGTCTGTGTCTAAGACAAAGGTAATGAACTTTGGCTATACATATTTATAGTTATTCAAAGAAAGTTGAGTAATTCAAGTTTCTATAGTTCCTAATGTACTGATATTCTATGAAACTCCACGTTACTGTTTCTTAAACATTTATCATCCTACCTACTGAAGTGGCAATGTTACCTTATGCATTCAAAGATAAAATACAGTGGCAATATCTTATGGCACTAATAATATACCGAAGTGAGGTTAATATGTAATGGCAAGGCAACTGCATTTGTAGGGCTAATAAACAAGTGATATATCCAAAATGTGCTTTTGGCAGTAGTTCATAATAAAATCATAAAATGATAGGTAAACTCAAAATATAAAATAGTATTTTCTAGGGGCACCTGGGTGGTTCAGTGGGTTGAAGCCTGTGCCTTCGGCTCAGGTCATGATCTCAGGGTCCTGGGATTGAGCCCCGCATCGCATCGGGCTCTCTGCTCAGCAGGGAGCCTGCTTCCCCCTCTTTCTCTGCCTGCCTCTCTGCCTACTTGTGATCTCTGTCTGTCAAATAAATAAATAAAATCTAAAAAAAAAATAAAAATAAAAAATAAAATAGTATTTCCTACAAATTCATAAGGAAAATACAATATATAGAAATGTTTTCTATTTGTGTCATATTATTCTATTGGGAAATCAAAATTTTATTTTCAATAATAAACTTTTTAGAATTAGTGAAACTGTTTTACATCTTTTTTCAGAGATCAAGGAAAGAATTACACTAATATGAATATACTCAATCACAGTACTCAGCAAACTCTATCACAAATTGTCTCTACAAATTTTTCTCTGACTAGACAGTACTCTAGACAGCTAGGCACAGAGCTATCTTTATCTAACTTTCAGCACAGTGTCTGACACTCAGACAACACTCAGTTGATATTCGTTGAATGAGTAAATTTGGTAGAAATATTTACTTTAGTGATGGCTATACATTTCTGAATTTCATAACCTGGTTTCCTTGCAACATTTGATAGCCTCCAGACTACCAAATCCAAAGGTAATAAGGTTCTTTGAGGTATATATTAAAAAGGTCTTAGAGGCACCTGGCTGTGTCAGTTGGTAGAACACCTGACTGTTGATCTCAAGGTTGTGAATTTGAAGCCCATGTTAAATGCAGAGATTACTTAAAAATAAATCTTAATGGAGCACCTGGGTGGCCCAGTGAGTTAAGCCTCTGCCTTTGGCTCAGGTTATGATCTCAGTGTCCTGGGATCAAGCCATAGGGCTCCCTGCTCAGTGGGGAGCCTGCTTCCCCCTCTCTCTGCCTGCCTCTCTGCCTACTTGTGATCTCTCTCTCCGTGTCAAATAAATAAAACCTTAAAAATCAATCAATCAATCAATCTTAAGGAAAAAAAAGAAAAGAAAAACCTTTTAAAAAATGCTAGAATTTTCATTAGTTATCTTTACCCTAAACTCTATAAATCATATTCTTTGGTGCCGTGCCTTAAATATTGCTTTGTCTCAAAGTGAAGATATAAAACAGAATTCACGTTTAAAAAAGAAATCAGTAAGATATTCAGAGCTGAAATACCAAGAGCCTAGACAGAGAGAATGGAAATTAAGGACACAGAGGAATTACTGGATCTGACTGACAAAAAGAGAAAGTGACTGAGGTTGGTTAAGCCTCTGACTCTTGATTTTTGGCTCAGGTCTTGACTTAGGGTTGTGAAATGGAGCCCTCCATTAGGCTCTGTGCTGGGTGTGCAGCCTGCGTGGGAATTTCTCTCTCCCATTCTCTCTGACACTCCCTCACACACTCTCTCTCTTTTTCTCTCTCTCAAAAAAAAAAAAATAAAAAAGAAAAAACAGAGAGAGAGAGAGAAAGTAACTGAACATGGGAATTGATTTTCTTCAAAAAGAGACCAAATAGTATCAAAGATTACCTTCAAGATGTGAAATTTAGAGAAAAGAAGAAAATTGTATGCTTGCAATAGTAAAATAGTTATACAGTTTAAAAAAAAAAGTTACATAGTAAAAATAAATAAATAAATAAATAAGCCTCAAAGGAGAAGCCATTAAGTTCTATAAATAATATACTGAATTTGAAGGGCACTACAGGACGTGAATTAGAAATGCCATAGGAAAAGGATATAGAAAGATACATAAAAGAAAAAGTCCAAGGGTGCCTAGGTGGCTCAGTCATTAAGTGTTTGCCTTTCAGTTCCGGTCATGATCCCAGAATCCTGGTATCAAGCCCTGCATCGGGCCCTCTGCTCTGTGGGAAGCCTGCTTCTCCCTCTCCCACTCCCCCTGCTTGTGTTCCATCTCTCACTGTGTATCTCTGTTAAACAAATAAATAAAATCTTAAAAAAAAAAAAAAAAAAGAAAGAAAAGAAAAAATCCACATAAAAGAATATAAAATGGCTCTCAGACTTCAGTCATGCCTAGTAAGAAAAATGGAAGTTAAAATTATTTCAGGATATCATTTTTTACCTTTCAGATACACAAGAATACAAAAATTTGAAAAAATGTGATGGCGAGGATGTGGGGAAAATAGGCACCTTCTTACATTGCTAGTAGAAATATAAATTGGCCCAATTTGGTAATACCTATCAAAATTACAACTCTACAAATATTTTGTAAGTTTTGATCTAGTGTATAAATCTAACTTTAACAAATTCTCCCAAAATTTAGGAGCTTACAACAATACTGAAAGCCTGACATCTATCATGACGATGAGCTCTACTGACCCATTCCCTACTGAAACTGGTGAACGTTATTTTAAAAGTCACTGAAAACTTCTGTAATGGTCCTTAGGGCAAATGAAGAAATATCTTTTCAAGAAAATCTCCAAAAAAATCAGTAAGAAAGGCAACCATTTATAGAAATTAAAAGGGAAAAAACTGGGAAACTCACAAGAATGAGGAAATTAAACCCACTCCTAAATAAACACTAGGTCAAAGAGGAAATAAAAAAAAAACAGAAAATACTTTGAGATGAATGAAAATGAAAACACAAAATATCAAAACATAGATATAGCTAAAGCAGTGCTCAGACGAAAATTTATGGCTCTAAATAACTATATTAAGGAAGAAGAAAGGTCTAAAGTCAATAACCTACTGTTCCACCATTAGTGAAAAAGTAAGAGCTAACAAAATCTAAAGCAAGCAAAAAGGAAGAATAATAAAGATTAGGGAAATATTAATGAAACAGAATTAGAAAAGCAACAGAAAAAAACTGATAAAACCAAAGGCTGTTTTATTTTTAAAGACTGATCAATAAAACTGAGAAGGTTTTACCTAGGTTGGCCACAATAGAGAGAGAAGTCACCAATCAGAATCAGAAATAAGAAAAGAGGGTATTACCACCAATGTAATAAAAATGAAAAGGATTATAAAGGAATGCTATGAAAAATTATATGCCAGCAAAATAAACAACCTAGAAAAGACAAATTCCTAAAAAGACACAAATTAACAAAATTGACTCAAGAAAAAAGTAGAAAACCTGAACCAATCTATTCAATTAGCAATTAAAAAATTATCCACAAAGCCCAGGACTGGAGGGGTTTATGGCTGAATTCCATCAAACATTTAAAGAACAATTAATACCAGCTTTTCAATAAACCTTCTAAAAAAAATAAAAGAAAGGAAACACTTCTCTTCCCTTAAGTGCCATATTACCCTAATATAAAAAACAAAGACATCACGAGGGGAAAAAGAAAAAGCAACGAAAGACTAATACCTCTTATGAACACCTAAAAGTCCTCAACAAAATACTAACAAACCAAATCCAACAACATTTCAAAAAAATTATACATGATAACCACCAAATGGAATTTACCCCAGGAATATAAAGTTATCTGAAAATCAATTAAGGTAATACATTGTAGAATGGAAAACAAAAAACACACAATCATCTCAATATACAAAGAACATACATTTGAGGGCACCTGTGGGGCTCAGTCAGTTGACTAACTGCCTTCGGCTCAGGTCATGATCTTGGGAGTCCTAGGAGCAAGTGCCGCATCAGGCTCCCTGATCAGCAGGGAGTCTGCTTCTCCTTCTAACCCTCCCCACTCTTGTGCTCTCTCTCTAATTCTCTCTATTTCAAAATAAAAAAATAAAATCTTTTTTACAATTTTTAAAAATACATTTGACAAAATCCAACAACCTTTGGATTAAAAAAACAAACTATGAATAGATGGGAACTTCCTAAACCGGCCAAAGGACACCTATGAAAACCCCACAGGTAACATTACACCTAATGGTAAAGGACTGCATGCTTTCTCCCTGTGACCAAGAATAGAACAGGGATTTAAAAAAATAATAATAGGGGCGCCTGGGTGGCTCAGTGGGTTAAAGCCTCTGCCTTCAGCTCAGGTCATGATCCCAGGGTCCTGGGATGGAGCCCTGCATCGGGCTCTCTGCTCGGCAGAAGCTTGCTTTCTCCTCTCTCTCTTTCTGCCTGCCTCTCCGCCTACAGACAGATTTCTGTCTGTCAAATAAATAAATAAAATCTTAAATAATAATAATAATTATAATAATAATAATATTGTTGTTATTATTATTATAATAAAACAAGGATGTTGGCTCTGACCTCATCCGTTCAACAATGTACTGGAGTTCTCACCGGGCAAGTAGGCAAGAGAAAGAAAGAAAACACATCAGAGTTAAAAGGAAGAAGCAAAACTATCTATATTTATAGATAATACGATCTTACAGAAAATCCTAAAGAATCCACTAAAAAATGAATTAGAATAAATGAGTTCAGTACACTTGCAGGTTACAAGATCAATATGCAGAAATCAATTGTAATCTACACAGTTACACTAACCAATCTGAAAATAAGGTTAAGAAAATAATTCCATCTATAACAGAATCATAAATAGTAAAATACTTAGAAATAAATTTATCCAAAACAGTGCAAAATATAAACTCTAAAAACATTGTCGAAAGAAATTTTAGACTAAAAATTGGAAAAAATCCCACATTCATGATATAGAAATTTAACATTGTTAAGATAGCAATAGTCCCCAAACTGATCTACAAATTCAACATAATCCCTATCAGAATTCTAGATCACTTCTTTGTAGAAATTGATAAACTGACAGTAAAATTCACTTGGAATTATAAGGGACCCAGAATAGCCAAAACACTCTTGAAAACAAAGAAGCAGGATTCACTTCTGGTTTCAAACCTAGTACACAACAACAGTCATCAGGACAGTTTAACACTAGAATGAGAATGGACATACAAACCAATAGAATAGCACTAAGAATTCAAGAAAAAAAACTCATGCATCCCTGGTCAACCTATTTTTAACAAATGCAAGACCATCCAAGGTGGGGGCGGGGAGGGGGCGGTGGTTGGAGCACGCACAGATAGTCTTTTCAGCAGGTGCTGGGACATCTGGCTATCCACATGCAAAAGAATGAAACTGGATCCTTAATCTATAACATTTACAAAACTTAACTCAAAATGGATCAAAGACAGAAATGCACTATTATTACTGTGTATGAGGAAGGGACAGGAATAGCTGGAGACAGGAGTGAGAGGGAGACTCCCCATCGCATATTCTTTAACGCTTTTAAAATGCTGAATCATATAATCATATAGCCATATTAGCTAATCAAAAAAATTAAAAAATTTAAAGATAATATATATTAAAAAGTCGCAAAAAGTTAAAGAATTCCAGTTAATAGAGAAGAAATAAAAAACACATAAAATCACAACTTTTGGCTCCTACTGAAATAATAAATTCAGATAATCAATGTATACTCAAATTAGGTGAAACGCTGATAGAGAAGTGAACACTTGCAGGGCACCAGTACATTACTGTATTTACTTTCTAGATTACCTGTTGGCCATAAGGTAAAAATACAACTTTATAATGGAGGGATCACACTGTCATCACATTAATGCACTAAGACTATCATTACTGAAAGGAGCACAATCAGACAATATGTGCTTTCATTTGAGATATGCTACGGAGCAATTTATGAAATATTTGCCAAAAAAGTTGAACCTTAACATAATAAAGCTTTAGATTTACCTTTCAGTTTGTAATAATTAAAGAATAGAAGTCTGAGTGATAACACAAGGAAGCAATCAAGTGAATCCAGAATACAAGACTTACTAAAGGATAACTAACAACCACGGTGGTTTAACAAGCTGATGCCATTAAAAAGAAGAAGAATACAGAATGTTCAAGACTAAAGAGACACTGATCAAAGTTATCAGAAAAAGATCTGGATAATGGGGAGCCTGGGTGGCTCAGTGGGTTAAGCCAATGCCTTCGGCTCAGGTCATGATCTCAGGGTCCTGTGATTGAGTCCCACCTCGGGCTCTCTGCTCAGCAGGGGGCCTGCTTCCCTTCCTCTCTCTGCCTGCTTCTATGCCTACTTGTAATCTCTGTCTGTCAAATAAATAAATTATTAAAAAAAAAAAAGATCTGGACAAGACACTATGTGATTTATGATATGGTAAGAATTATATAATTATACCTCAAAGATTTTTGCCAAAACATGAGATCTGAATAAGTCTTTAGGTCTAATATCAAGGGTATGGTAACTATAGGATACAGACTATCACAATCAGAAAAATCCAAAATGTGAGAAACTCCACAGGATAAATGGACCAATTTATTATTATTATTTTAAGTTTCAAAGAAAGGGGTGCCTGGCTGGTTCAGTTGCTTAAGCATCCAACTCTTGATTTCAGCTTATGATTTCAGGTCATGATCTCAGAATTGTGGGATCAAGCCTCCCACTGGGCTCCATACTCCTTGCTCAGTGGGGAGCCTGCTTAAGATTCACTGTTTCTCTCTGTCCCTCCCCCACTCAAATAAAGAAATCTTTAAAAAAATAAATAGAGTTGCAAACTGCGTTTGAGTCCTCATAGGAGCAAACTAACTTTTTTTTTTTTGGAGAAAGAGCATGAGCAGAGGTGGGAGGTGGGAGAGAGAGAAAGAGAATCTCAAGCAGGCTCCACATTCAGCACCCCAGAACCAACCAAGTTTTTAAATAAGTATGAGCCTGGGTGGCTCAGTCAGTTAACACTGTGACTCTTGATTTTAGGTCTGGTCATGATCTCAAGTGTCATGAAATTGAGCCCCGTGTTGGGCTCCACGCTTGCTTGAGATTCTCTCTCTCCCTCTCTCTCTGCTCTTTCACCCCTGCTCAGGCTCTCTCTCATGTGTTCTCCTTCAAAAAAAAAAATAATAATAATAATAATAGAAGAAAAAGAGTTATGAGACTATTGGAGAAATCTGAAAACTGACTGGATATTTGACTGTATTCAGGAATAATCACAAAACTCTCAACTATGACCCCATGGTTTTATTAAAAAGAAAACTTATCATGGGTGCTTGGTGGCTCAGTCATTAAGCAGCTGCCTCGGATGAGGTCATGATATCAGAGTCCTGGGATCAAGACCCATATCCGGCTCCCTGCTCCGCGGGAACCCTGCTTCTCCCTCTTCTGCTCCCCCTGCTTCTGTTCCCTCTCCCTCACTCTGTGTCTCTCTCTGTCAAATAAATAAATAAAATATTTTTTTAAAAAAAGAACCCTTATTGTTTAGAGATAGAATCAATCCTCATTCCAGGACTCAGAATTTGTGAATTTTTGCTTATTCATTAAAATTCATTTATAAGCCTAAAATCAATACTCACGCCATTTTTCAGTCATAAGCAGGCATGCCTGATGTGGCAAAAATTTAAGTCACTCAAACCACATGTTGCCAGCAGAGGTTAGACAAGGGGATGTTCTGTTTCAGTTCTCATACCATTGACAAGTGTTCTCATGTTCTATTTAGTGCCACATTTTTCACAATTTTGCACTTTTGTTGTTGATTTCACTGTTAAAAATGATCACCAGGCACAATGCTGAAGTGTTATGAAGTGTTCCCAAGTGTTAAGAAAACTGTGATGTGCCTTTTGAAGTAAAGAATGTATTAGACAACTTTTGCTCAAGCATGAGTTATAGGGTATCATGAGTTCAACAGTAATGAATCAACAATACATATTACATAAGATAGGTCTTTAAAGAGAAACATACCTAAAACAATGTTATATGTTGACCAGCTGACAAGAAGTTGTGCCAAAAGCTCACAGAAACCTAAACCTTTACTTCCCCACAAGAAGTGGTCCAGTGTCGGCTAATTCAATGTTTTCAAAGACTTTATAGAACATAACTGCTGTGAATAACATGAACTGACTATAAAAACGTATGTAATTGTGGATGATATCTGGGATTTGTTTCAAAATAATCCATTACTGGTAGAAAGAGCAGACAAGAAGGAAGTAGATGTTTACTGATAAAATAAGGTTGGTCATGTGTTGATAACTGTTTAAGCTGGATGAGGAGCAAACATGGGAGTTCATTAAAATATTATCTCTGCCTTTGCATCTAATTGAAATATTCCATAATAAAAAGTAAAACACATGAACACAAATATATGGACCAGCAAACCTCGTTTTACTGTGCTTTACTATATTATGCTTTGCAGATACCGAGTTTTTCAAAAACGGAAGGTTTGTCATAATCCTATATGAAATTAAGTCTATTGGTACTATTTTTTCCAACAGTATTTGCTCACTTCATGTCTCTGTGTCACATTTGGTAATTCTTGCAACATTTTAAACCCTTATAACTGTTTTAGGGCACCACAGACCACATGCATGTAAGATGGCAAACTTAATTGATAAATATGTGTGCTCTGACTGCTCCTCAACTGGCCATTCCCCCATATCTTTCCCTCTCCTCACACCTCCCTATTCCCTGAGACACAAGAATACTGAAATTAAGCCAATTAATAACCTTACAGAAGCCACTAGTGTCCAAGTGAAAGGAAGAGTTGTACATCTCTTTTGAAATCAAAAGCGAGAAATAATTAAGCTTGGTGAAAAAGGCATGTCAAAAGCCAAGACAGGCCAAAAGCTAGGCTTCCTGCACCAAACAGTTAGCCAAGTTGTAAATGCAAAGGAGAAGTTCTTGAGGGAATTAAAGTTTCTACTCCAGTGAACACATGAATGATAAGAAAGCTAAACAGCCTTCCTGCTGATATGGAGAAAGTTTTAATGGGTCTGGACAGAAGATTAAACCAGCTACAACATTCCCTTAAGCCAAAGCCTAATCCAGAGCAAGACCCTAACTCTCTTCAATTCTGTGAAGCTGAGAGAAGTAAAGAAGCTACCAAAGAAAAATCTGAAGCTGGCAGAGGCTGGTTCATGATATTGAAGGAAAGAAATCATCGCCGTGACCTGAAAGTGCAAGGCGAAGCAGCAGGTGCTAATGGACAAGCTATACCAAGTTATCCAGAAGATCTAGCTAAGAGAATTAATAAAGGTGGCTATACTAAATGACAGATCTTCAATATAGATGAAACAGCCTTCTATTGGAAGAAGATGCAATCTAGAACTTCCACAGCTAGAGAGAAGTCAATGCCTAGCTTCAAAACTTCAAAGGACAGGCTGACTCTACTTTGGGGCTAACACATCTGGTGACTTTAAGTTGAAACCAATGCTCATTTACCATTTCTTAAAAACATAGAGCCATTAAGAATTACACTAAATCTACTTCTCCTGTCCTCAATAAATGGAACAACAAAGTCTGGATAACAGTACATCCATTTACAACATGCTTTACTGAATATTTTAAAGCCATGTTGAAAACAACTGCTCAAAAAAAAAAAAAAAAGAAGATTCCTTTCAAAATGTTACTGCTCACTGACAATCTACCTGGTCACCTAAGAGCTCTGATGGACAATGTTTTAATGCCTATTAACACAACATACATTTTGAAACCCATGGATCAAGGAGTGATTTTAACTCTCAAGTCTTATAATTGAAGAAATAGATTTCATAAGGCTAGAGCTGCCATAGATCATGATTTTTCTGATGGCTCTAGGCAATGTCAATTGAAAAGTTTCTGGAAAGAATTCACCATTCTAGATCCCATGAAGAACAGTCATGATTCATGGAAAGAGGTCAGAATACCAACATTACCAAGAGTTTGGACAAAGTTGATTCCAACCCTCATGGATGATTTTGAAGGATTTAAGACTTTGGTGGAAGAAGTAATTGCAGGTATGGTGGAAACTGCAAGACAACTAGAATTAGAAGTCGAGTCTGAAGATGTGACTGAACTGCTGCAATTAACAGATTATGAGTTGCTGCTTACGGATGAACAAAGAATGTGGTTTCTTGAGAGGATTCCTGGTGAAGATGCCATAAGATTGTTGAAATGACAACAAAGGATTTATGAATCTTTCAGTTTGAAAGAACTGACTCCAATTTTGAAAGAAATTCTCCTGTGGATAAAATGGTATCAAACAGCATTGCATGCTATAGAGAAATCTTTCAGGAAAGGAAGAGTAAGCTGATGTGGCAAACTTCATTGTTGTCTTACTTTAAGAAACTGTAACAGCCACCCCAACTGTTAGTAAATACCAACCTGATCACTCAGCAGCCATCAACATCAAAGTAACACCCTCCACCAGAAAAAGATTACAACTTATTGGAAGCTCAGATGATGTTTAACATTTTTTTAGCATTAAAGTTTTTTTTTGGGGGGGGGGACCAATATAGTATTTTTAAATTAAGGTATATACGTTGTTTTTCTAGACATAATGCTACTGTACACTAACAGACTACAGTATAGTGTAAACATAATTTTTATAAGCACTATCAAAAATTCCAGGGCACTGGGTGGCTCAGTCAGTTAAGTGTTTGCCTTTGGCTCTGGTCATGACCCTCAGGGTCCTGGTATCAAGGAGTTCCATGTTAAGCTCTCTGCTCTGTGGGGAAGCATGAGAGAACCCAGCAGAGGGACCTTCTGCAAAACCACAGGCCTGCGCCTTTCAAAAACGTCAGTGTCCTGAAACACCAAGGAAAAAGAATGTTGCATACTGCCGGACAAGAGAGAGACTGGACAACCAAGTCAGACACAAGCCAAGGGTGTCCCTTTGCCACTGGGAACACTGGTAGGAGACACACAACAACCCTGTAAAGTCCTCTCTCCGATAACAGCATTGTTCTGGGCGACACCATTGTCCTGCTTCTGGAAGGTGTACGTGTTCACCTAAGAGACAGTCCTTTTCTTTTTGAAAAACATCAAAGGATTTAGGGGTTCTGGAGTCATCAGTCTATACTCTTAAATGGCTCCAGTAAAATAAACACAGAAGACAGAAGCCAATGTGATACCATGTTTGTAATGGCAGAAATCTGGAAAGTTACAAATAAATTGTGTAATGATATCCCAACCTTGAGAATTATCCTCAGGCCAAGAGACAAGATGGGATCATAAATGAAGGACCAACCCCGTAGTTCTAAGCGGAGACCATAACCATTTATGGCTTCGTGAGCTCAGGCAAATCTCGTGAGCTGTGACTAGATGGTGACTGTCCTGCCCAGCAAAAGACTACTGGTGGCCAATGAGCTCAAGAATGGACCGGCACTTTCCAAGAACTCCAGAGCCAGACGCAATTCATGATAAAATACCATTTCCTTGAGCATAAAGTCTAAGTTGCCCTCCTTCACCAGTGAGCAAAGAAAAAAAGTCTTTCTGTAAAGGGAACCTTCTCAGGTATTACGATGGGGCCTGAAGGAGTCGTGCATCACGCAAGTTCTTTCTGGGACGGGGTGTGGTGTAGGATCCTATCTGGTCTCCTGCTTTCCGTGGTCCAGTTTTAGAGATGGCTTTTTTTTTCATTTAACATTCTATCATGTTCACAGCCAGTATTGATGGCTACATAACGTTTCCTGTGGGGTACAGTTAGTAACCCTCTGTTCCCCTATATTTTAGACGTTCAGGTTGCTTCCAGATTCCCACACAAACTCCTTTGTATCTACAGCTTTGAATGTATTTTGGATTATGTCATTAGACGGGGTCCCTAAAAACAGGATTAGTGTATCAAAGGGTACAAACCAGACACTTTCTATGTGGATTATCCCAGTTGTCATTGCCCATAACAATGTCGGAAAATAACAGTTTTACCAGCATTTATCACATTAGTATTTCGCTTTCCTATTTTTTCCCCAATTTAATAAGAAAATGTATCTCATTGCTATAATTTGTATTGTTTTGGCTATTAATGAGAGAAACCTTCCCCTATATATTTATGAACCATTCTGACTCTTTTGTCGCAATGTCTCCTTTGGCCATTTACCAGGATATTTGTGTTTATTGTTTTTTTTAACATTTCAGGGGCACCTGGCTGCCTCAGTCGGTAGAGCATGTGATTCATGATCTTGGGGTTTGAGGTATTGGCGGCAATTTGGGTGTAGAGATCATGTAAAAATAAAATCTTAGAAAAAAAATAATTTCAGGGGTGCTGGGGTGGCTCAGTGGGTTAAAGCCTCTGCCTTTGGCTTAGGTCATGATCCCAGGGTACTGGGATCAAGCCCCTCATCGGGCTCTCTGCTCAGCAGGGAGCCTCCTTCCTCTTCTCTCTCTGCCTGCTTCTCTGTCTACTTGTGATCTCTGTCTGTCAAATAAATAAATAAAGTGTTAAAAAAATGATATTCAGATTATATAATCATGATTCAATAAAGAAAAGGAAAAAGGCATCCATGTGCTTAGCTTCTCACTTAGGCAATGTACTGGAAACCATTTAATAAGAAACCAAGTGTTTTAATTGTTAGGCTAAGCTTCATGGAACTACTATATACCAAATGTTTGATAAAGAGTACCCAGCATCATTCCGCTGTTTCTAATGACCAAGGAGAGGACCAATAATCTATAGTTAAATGAATGGGCATCCCCTACAGTGTAATACAGACTACTAAGTGAAATCCCTCTGTCTATTTCAGAACATTTACTCTATTCTGACAATGTCATCTCAGACTTTAAAGTACACATTGCAGTTACCTCAGGGAAAAGTGAGCCATGTCTAGAAAGCTGTGAATAGAGGTGGTTTCAGAGTAAAAAGCCAAATAACAGGTACTTCTCCAATTTTTAAAGTTGAGCTGTAAGAGCTCAACACACACATATACACAGACACATTAGACGCACACAGTGTCCAAGTCATAGCATTATCTCTTACCTGCCAACTTCCCAAATACATCAGAATACAAGCAGGAGACATGGCCTATTTGTATCTGGTGACTCGGCACCCCTTGAAATAAGTCCAATAATTATAATATCATGCTCCACATTCATTTGGAAGTCAAATCTCTTTAGGGACTTAATGCCAAGTTTTAATTTTAATAATAAAGCAAAACAAATTCAACAAACCAAATACTCATAGAAAAGTAACTTGAGAGCTCACCTTTCTACAATCAAACTGACTGCTTGTGAGAGATCTGGGTTTGTTACCTGGAGACGTTTCCACAAAGACCATACAAATTCTTTATCAGCCTTAAAGAAACAAAAGACATTTTTAATGCACTACTTTGTAGTTAAATCAGAGAAGACACTACATTAAATGAAAACAATGAAAGAAATTACTTGATCCCTAGTTCTATTACTATACAGGACAGGAAAGCTTTATTTTAAGAAGTTCTTAGCACTCCACATTCTGGCACTTCACATTCATGTTTACTATTTCTACCAGCGACACTTCAGGGTTGTAAAGGTTGGAATGCTGAATAACATGACAAAATTTGCTTTAAAAGAGAATTGCTCTCTATTTACTGCTCCATTTTGCAGCCCCCCTTTTCAGCAAAATTCCTTAGAGGAGTTACCTATAATAATGGTCTCCACTTCCTCACTTCCATTCACTCTATTACTTTCTCCAGTCAGATGTCCCTCCCCGCTATGATGTTAAATTCCTTTTTCAAGGTCCTCTATGTAGCTGAATCCCATAAACAATGGGCAGTTTTAGTCGTAATGCCTAGGCCAGTTGTTACGACAATTGTGACTGAGTTATGAGTCACTTTGGGAGAAGTTTTTAAAAGAAGTTTTTAAAAACAGTGATGATCTAGAGATTCTGACTTAATTGGTTTCAGGTAAGTTTCAAGCACCAGTATTTTTTTTAAAAGTTCCTCAGGTGATTTTGTGCACTCAAGGTTGAGAACCATTGCTCTAGGTGACCTCATTCAATTCCATGGTTTTATGTATTAACTACATACTGAGGACTTAAAACATTTCCATCCTTAGCTGTTTTCTCCACCCCTAGGTGCAGACATCAATCTCCAACTCGATAATTCCATCTGAATACCTAGTAGATATCTCAAATTTAACTTAAACAAAAAAATTATTGATTTCCTACTTTTTACAAACTTACTACTCTTCAGCTCAGAAAATGATGCCATCATCTAAGTTGTTTGCTCAAAGGCCTAACACTTACAAGTCAATTCTGTTCTCTTTTCCTCATATTTCATATCTAGTCAGTATATCCTATTGTTTTTACCTACAACATATGTCCCGTTCTAACCATTTCTCACCACCTCCACCACCATCCTCCTAGTCCAAATCAACCCCATCTCTCGCCTACCCATCCATGGTGGTCCCCTGGCCTCCTTAGCTCAAAATCCTCCAATGGATTCCCATCAGATTAAGAAAATAATCCAAATTCTATAACAAGGCTACAAAACCCAACATTATCTGACCCATACACACCTCTGCAAACTCATCTATCACTCTCTCCATTTATTATACACACTGGTTTTCTTGTTCCACTTGTGCCAGGGCCTCTGCACATGTGCCATGCACCAGATTTTCATGTAGATTATTTCCTCACTTCATTCAGGTCTTTGCTTAAATGTCACCTCAAAAGAAAATTCTCTGACTACTATATTTACAGCCACCCAAACTCCTAAGTCTCTGATAACCCTTTACTCTATTTAATTTTTTTTTTTCACAGCACATTTCATATTATTTTATTTGGCTGGTTTACTTGTGCGACAGATATTTCTATTTGGATCTGTGTCCATCATCCATTCTCTCCTTCCTATTGGTAACATAAACCATTTGGCTCTTTGCTGCCCAAGTAAAACCCTGGCCCCTCTTACCTATGGGATGTGACCAAGTTCTGCAAATGAAATATAAAAGTTACTGCTGGGAATCTTAAAATTAGACTCATGTCCACAAAATGGGTTACAAATATTGTTTTCCAGTATGTTGTTGCTTATTTAACTTTATTTATGATGGAGTGCTTTTGCAAAAGGATAATTATTACTTTTATATATTCATATTTATCCATCTTTTCTATTCTGGCTTATGGATTTTATTATCAGTTTTTCTGATTGGCCTTCTCTACTCAGAGATTACAAATATACTTACTACATTCACTTCCTTCTAAAATTTTTATGTTTTCATTTTTTAATGCTCAAATCTTTGATCTACTTTGTTTGACTGCTTACTTACTTGTTTTCAGAAGACTTTTGACAGCCCGAGTACTAGAGAGTACTACCTTATCTAAACATTCCTATATATCATGCTTTACTTTATCCTTTTAGAAACAAGAATTTAGAATTTGGGTATTAAAATGATTCAAGTTAAAAACAAGAAATGTCAGTATATAAATCACATGTCATAACCTGCCTGGAAGGTAGGGAAGGTAAGAGAATAAACCATGCAACATAATGTGCTCTAATAGCTCTTATTTTTAAAAGGCATGATGAGGAAATTACAAAATCCCTGGAAATCAGTAATATTTATAAATTTATCTTACAGCTCACTTCAAAACAAAATAGCAAATATTTACATGTATTTTCACCTCAACTTTTCTACCTAAAATACTAAGAAAGGTTAGCATTAAGTAAAAATGTAAAAGAGTAAAAATTTCATAATTTATAAAATGAATTACTTCCACTTAAATATGACTTAATGACAAAGGGCTTAGCTCTAGCACAGTGAAAGAGTTACAGCAAGAAAACTGAAAAAAATCTCTACATCACAAAGTATAGTAAACTCAGCCTACAAAAGAGTTGACCAAATACTCAGAGATTTGAATCTATATTATCTTAGTAATGGAATCACCTTGGCTTTCACTTATTAGCTGGTAGGGAAATAAGTATCAACTTGGCAGACACAGACACCCAAAATTATCTTTTTCACTGGGTACATACTTTTCCCCCCGCACCTAGTTTAATGACTGGCAACATAACAGACCCTCGTTTTATCTCTACTGGAAGAATGAATTCAACAAACATATGAAAAACTATGTCCCTCATTAAATAAATAATTTGCCTACCAGAACACAGGGAAAACAATGGAATGAGTTTAATTACAAAGCATAGCACAAAGTAGCCTCTCAAAAATTATTATTATAAAAAGTAATTACACAAAAAGATTCACATACCAAAACACAACTACTAACAATGGTGAGGATTTTAATTATATAATAGGTTTTCAAGGGGCACCTAGGTGGCTCAGTGGGTTAGGCCTCTGCCTTTGGCTCAGGTCATGATCTCGGGGTCCTAGAATTGAGCCCCACATCCAGCTCTCTGCTCAGTGGGGAGGCTGCTTCCCACTCTCTCTCTCTGTCTGCCTCTCTGCCTACTTGTGATCTCTCTGTCAAATAAATAAATAAAATCTTTTAAAAAAATGGGTTTTCAAATTGTTCTTCTTTATGAAATGGATAAGTTTTCAACATACCTAAATATCTTAACAAAAAATATAACTAGTCATATAATCTTAATTCCAATATCACATGCTTCATTAAACTTAGTTTCATCACTAAAGTTGGAGTAATAAACATATATATATTTTTTTAATTTCATTTTTTTTTTAAAGATTTTATTTATTTATTTGACAGACAGAGATCACAAGTAGGCAGAGAGGCAGGCAGAGAGTGAGAGAGAGGAGGAAGCAGGCTCCCCGAGGAGCAGAGAGCCCGATGTGGGGCTCGATCCCAGGACCCTGGGATCATGACCTGAGCCGAAGGCAGAGGCTTTAACCCACTGAGCCACCCAGGCGCCCCTTAATTTCATTTTTTAAGTGAACTCTACATCCAGTGCAGGGCTTGAACACAACCTGGAAATCAGGAGCTGCATGCTCTACCGGCTTATCCAGCCAGGTATCAACATATATTTCATTTAAATGCCCTAAATAAGTTTGAACCTGAAACTGGCTCACAGGTTTAGTGAATATTTTTGGCTGCAACTGAAAAAGAAAATAAGCTTTGAGATATACATACATACATTACACACAAATATATGTGTATGTATATATATGTCTATATATAACACATATGTAACATTACTTCTTATCTTCTGGTATTCTATAGGTGGTAATAAATGTGCCCATACACATACTTACAATATCCTAAACTGCAAATAGAACACATTCTTGAAATTCATAATCAAAATTAAGAGTATGGTGAAGTTGGGTTCTAAATCAATGAATAAGGCATAAATGTCACAAACTTTAAATTGTCCTTTGAAGCACACTTGAAGGACAAGCTATATTAGGAAGCCAATTTCTTATCCTCAGTAGGTCCAATTCAGACAGCTTTTCTCCCCACACTGAAGTTAATGATGTTTTCTTCAGCTAAGCATTATGTGCATGTTGCTTGCTAGTATGGAGCCATTAAAAAAAAAAAAAACTTCAATTTTACACTCACATAAAGTTGGATGATAAATACTTGGAACTGATATTGTTTTCTTTTATATGCTTATT
This sequence comes from Mustela nivalis, assembly GCF_964662115.1. Taxonomy (NCBI): domain Eukaryota; kingdom Metazoa; phylum Chordata; class Mammalia; order Carnivora; family Mustelidae; genus Mustela; species Mustela nivalis. The sequence continues at coordinate 43,166,713 of NC_139032.1, read as the reverse complement.
CTGAGTAACTTCAATGGGGTGGAATGGTATATGGACCCACTCAAATCTTGTTCTCCACCAAGTACATATAATTGAATTCTGTAAGCTAAACATGGGAAAAAACCCAACTAACCTGTATGAAGCTACTACTTATGACTAGATTAATTTGCAGAAATATTTTTCCCCAAAATGTACATTTGATCCATTTCTGTGTCGAATTAATTTGGTAGATCTGAGCGGTATTCTCTTAAAAAATAGAATTTTGGGGGCGCCTGGGTGGCTCAGTGGGTTAAGCCGCTGCCTTCGGCTCAGGTCATGATCTCAGGGTCCTGGGATCTAGTCCCACATCGGGCTCTCTGCTCAGCAGGGGGCCTGCTTCCCTTCCTCTCTCTGTGATCTCTTCCCTTCCTCTCTCCTACTGTGATCTCTCTCTGTCAAATAAATAAATAAAATCTTTAAAAAAAAAATAGAATTTTGAAGAAAAATCAAAGTCCATGACAAACAGAGTAAACATTGTTCCTGAAATTCTAGGTATATGTATGTGTGTATACATACTAGGTTAAGATGAAAAATGAATTTATGTTGAGTTGCAATTTTTGAAAGGTTTGAAAAACGGGGTTAATCCTACATTTTGGGGTATGTGATTTCTAGCTGAGAAAGTAAGTAGAACAAAATAAAAAGGTCTAAAAGTGAATGTTTATGTAAATTTTTTTTAATAAAACAATTGGGGGTTCAATTGTTATTTCTCCCAAGTTTACCCAAGAGCAGGAGTGTGGTTTGACCACAGTTTTGAATGGGATACTGCCAATCTCATCTCACATTACTGGAATGCCTGTGGTTATCTGACAGTGTCAATACTACAAAAATCTCAAGAACCATGATCCTAGCCCAATTATGACCATCTCTATTCTTACATCTGCCTAGAGCAATCTAATCATCTTCCTAGTCCATATATTTCCAAGGTCACAAGAGCCATATGTGAAACTACATTTTTAAAGACTAGGGAATGGATTTGGGGGAGGGGGTCAGTGGGCTGTTTCCAACAGAATGATTTCCTTAATCAAGTCAGTTGTAAAAAGTATCTCAGCTCCTTAGACAGCTATAACTAGGATATATAAAGGGAAAAGGGAGAGTAAAGAAGATATGGGCAAATAGCATCTGAGATTAGGACTTGTCCAAGTTACAAAACCCTTATCATGGGTTAACATCTTTATCCAAGGGTGAGGTGTGCAGAGGACAAAAATGCTTTAGTTCACTGGTGTCTCTTATTTGTTCCTTCGCTCCTTATCCAGTGAAGAACAGAAAATGGGAAAATGAAAAAGCAGTCACATATATTTCCCCAGCCTGTTTAAGCAAATGCATATTCAATTTGAACAAAACTGTCCTGTTTTTACAGCCTTGACTCAATCAGCAAGGACCTACAAAAGGGGCAAAATAATCCAATAGAACAAACTATGAGAGAGAATGAATTTCAAGAATTTTTACTAACCTAACTGATGATACTGTTCATAAAGTTACCCTGGTTGTTAGCAATTCCTAATCGGTTCTATCTTGAAGACAAAGTGATCGAACGATTTATTGTTGAGTGAATCCCCAACATTTATATCGCCCAACGCTGTCTAAAGGTTCTGGTAAAATCAGAGAAGAGATGGTGGTAAGGATGCAAAACTCAAATGAAATCTAATCTCTTTGAACATGAATGCAGCCAAGCCATCTTTAATAACCCTACATAGAACAGGCAAGTAAATTAACATAATTGATTTACTAAATGATTTTCACTGGCACGATGACATGAAAATGAATTTTCTGTCTCAAGGACTATAGAATTCGTATAGCTGATTAATAAACATCAAGCATCGTCTATTATGTATGAAAGTTCCCGGCCTAAGACACCCTAAAAACTATTGATTTGTGTTTACCACTTAAGTTTAACTTAGGTTGACTTAAGAACAAGTGTGGGTTTGCAAATTAAAAACAGGTTCCTTCATCGGTGGATTTCATTTTAATAGACGTGTTTCAACTTTCCTGTTCAACCTATCAACTCGTGGACTCACTCAACTCCTCTCCAAGTATCACTTAACCGTCACGACCGGGAACTTGGGCTTTTGGGGAGGGGGGGCGGTGCGACTGCACGTTTTGGTGGCATCCAAGTGAAGAAAACCAAACCCAGGGCGCCGAGGCGAACCCTGCCCAGCCTGTCCGGAGAGGGGTGGGAGCCCCAGGTCAGGGATCCGGGCACTGCCGCGTCCCCCCAGCACCAAGCAGCGGGCCGGGCTGCGTGTGGAAGCCAAGAGGGAGCGCCGCGAGGCGGAGATGGGTGGGTCCCGAACCCGCGCAGCGACGCCGCCTGAGGCAGAGGGAGAGGGGCGCGCCTACCCACCGGCCCGGCCCCGGCCCCGCTGTGTAGGGGAAAGGCCGGCGGCCACCTCGATACCTGACACAGGGCCAGCTCCTCCTTTAGGCTGCTCAGCTCTTCCTCCAGCAGCTGCGTCCGGGTCACCATCGCCTCCTCTACCGAGATGCCCTCTAGCCGCTTGGACCCCTTGGGCGAGCTGAGGAGGGGAGCCTGAGCCGGAGCCGCCCCCCCTGGCCCTCGCCGGCCCCCTGACCCTTCTTCGCCCCGCCAGCATATATCATTTTTGTCCACGACGCCTTCCCGCACTGCGCTCGCAAGCCCCGAGGCCTCGCTGCGCACTGCGTGTACCACAGTTCCCCGCCCAACACGTGGGGACCAGGGGCCCAACTGTCGCCCTGAGGGCGGAGGGAGCGGCGAGGTCGACGAGCGCGCCGCCATAGCCGCGGCTGCTAACGGGTCAAGTTCCCTGTTGGAAACTCCACCTCCCCTTCCCCATCCCGGCGAGCCCGAAGCTCCGGGACGCGCATGCGCGAGCCTTTTCCCGCCTTGGACCGCGGGGTCTCGCGTTTTTGGATCCTGGCGGGCTTTCCGCGGGACGCGCGCCCGGCGCCAGCGCTAGACTGCGCACGCGCCGTGGCCCAAGGGGTTAGGCTTGTCCCTTGCGCGCGCCAGCGGGACAAGCGCTGCGGGAGTCTTCGGTTCCCAACGCCACGCCTTCCCGCCCGCCTAAAACCCTACCCACTATTTAGCGCCTAACTTAACTCCCACCTCTTAAAGTCTTCCTTGACAAGCCCCTAGCCCCAAATGATCCTTAACTGTGAATTCCTCCGCCTCCAAGGCCCCTGCCAACTCGTTTGTCACGTTTCATTGACCGCCCTGGAGTGTTAGTTACACGGCTAATCTCCCCAGCGCTGTTGTAAGTTCCTTGAGGATCAGGGAATAAATTTTACACTTAAGTGTTTTCTTCACACCCTTTAGCAAAACTGCTTTAGGTGCAGCTGAAGTCCAGCAAGCTGACTTAATGTCAGGGAGATGTGGAAAGCCTTGTGTTGAGCTGGGACTATCGGGCGGATTTCCCATTTGAATTATGATCCTTTGCGCACCCTTTGTCCTTTGTTTTGCAAGAGTCACGATTTCCTTTAAGTTTTTATGGCAGCTTCTTTATTCAGTTGGCTGAATATCAGAGCGAGTGTGACCCACACGGCCCCGCAGTATGTGTCCTTGGACCTATTGAAATCAGTAATTCTGAGCTTAGTTAAAGAAGACCAGCTTTCTTTCCACCGGCCTATCCTCTTCCTTCATCCCTCTCTGCCTCTCGGTCTCCCTTTCTCCTTCCTTTATTCCTTCCTTCCCTCCCTCCCTCCCTTCCTTCCTTCCTTCCTTATAAACTTCAAATAGTCAATCACCATCTTTTTCTTTGCCATGCTAACGCGTCCTACTTGTGATGATTTTAGTAAAGGGATCGCGTTGAGCTAGCACTAGAGTTTTACCAAAAGTAGATTGCTCTCTTCTGTGAAAGGGTTCTGGAATACAGAGAGCTGAGGTGGGGAAAAGGTGGCTGTGAAAGTAGGGAGGTGAACACTTTAACTGATGACCTTTTCATTTAATCAACATTACTGCTTTGTGCCAGAATTTAGTCAGCATATCAAAAGACTCGCTCCCTAATAGAACCCTGCTAAGGCAGGTTGAGTGGGCTTCTTTCCCACCAAAGGTAAACATCCCACGAAACTTATATAAGGATTAGAAAAAGTACACAAAAGCCTGTTTTAGAAGTAACTCCCATACCGAACATTTACTATAAACTGGGTCCAGGGCTAACTACTTTTCATATATGTACTTACTCAATTCTTACATCATGGTAAAATAGATATTATTCCCACTTTACTCATGAGAAAACTGAGACTTGAGAGATTACTATACCCGGCCCAATGTTCCACATCTGGTATTAGAAAAGCAGAATATGGATCCACTTAATTCTAAAACATGTCTCTGATCCCTTACTCTGTAACTGTCACTTGAAATACAGCATTATGTCTGAGCTTGTAAGATTTCATTGGGTTTAAGATTGGAAATTCTAATCACATAATTCAAAAGGTTGTCACAAAATCAATATGAATGCACATTCTTAATGGTTATTTGTTGTTCACTCAAAAGGGTATCATTTCATCCAGTTATAGAAAGATTCTTTTGAAAAACAGTGAAATCTCTTCTATCATGTACAAGAATAAATATACATACCTGCCTCAAAAGAATATCCTGAATCTATGAGTGGGCAGAAAATTTTTTTCTTTTTCTTTTTTTGGTGATAAAATACACATAACATAAAATGTAGCATTATAACCATTTAAAGTGGCTACAAATAAAATGTCTTTAGGCATGTTCATGGTGTTAGGCAACCATCACCAGTATTTAGTTCCAGAACATTTTCACCTTCCCAAACCAAAACCCCATATCCATTAATTCACTGCCTGTTTCCACTTCCCATCTTCACCCCCGAGGAGATCACAAGTAGACAGAGAGACTGTAACCAGGTTACCATCAACTTGCATTCTGTCTCTTGGATTGGCCTCTTCTGAATACTTACTACAAATGGAACCATAACATGTGACCTTTTACATCCGTCTTCTTTCACTTAGCATTGTTCTCAAGACTCATCCATTTTGTAGCATGGACCTACGTCATTTTCTTTTAGCCAAATAATATTCCATGATATGAGTATAACACAATGCGTTTCTCCATTCATCCTCCGATAGATATGTGGGTTCTTTCCACCTTTGGCCTATTGTGAATAGAGCTGCTATGAGCATTCACATATGGGTTATTGTTTGAACACCTGTTTTCAGTTATTTTATATATATACCTAGGAGTGGAATCACTGGGTCATATGGTAATTCGATGTTTAACTTACTGAGGAGCTACCAAACTGTTTTCTACAGCAGCTGCACCATTTTACAGTCCCACCAGCAACGTATGAGAGTTCCAGTTTTTTCACATCCTCACCAACACTTGTTAGTTTCCCTTTTTTATGGCCATACTAGAGAGTGTGTAATGGTATCTCACTATGGCTGTGATTTATATCTTCCTAATGACTAATGACATTGATCACCTTTTGATGTGCTTTGTGGACACTGATCTTTTATGAAGAAATGTCGGTTCAAGTCCTTTGTCCACTTTTTAATTGCATTGTTTATTTATTGTTGAGTTACAAAGGTTCTTTACTGGCAGACAATTTTTAAGCATAGAAAAATAGCACATTTTCAGGGTTCCTGGGTGGCCTAATGGGTTAAGCCTCTGCCTTCGGCTCAGGTCATGGTCTCAGGATCCTGGGATCAAGCCCTAGCATCCATCTCCCTGCTGAGCAGGGAGCCTGCTTCCCCACTCCCACTCTGCCAGTCTCTCTGTCTACTTGTGATGTCTCTCTCTCTCTCTCTCTGTGTCAAAAAAAAAAAAAAACTTTAAAAAAATTGCACATTTTCAGAAGATACATAAGAAGTTCTTTCTTGTATTATTTGCAAAAATGACACAACTATGTGAAATACTGAATATTAAATTTGTAACTCAAAACAATAAGTTAAAGATCTGTAATACTATCTGAATAAAAATGCCAAAACAAACAACAATGTCTCTCCTGTGCAATTCTTCGTGCAAACATTTAAAAGTGATGATGTCTCTTCTACAGAAATTAATAATAAAGTCTGCCAGGATGAAATATTTTAGAATATAGAAACATAAAATTCTGTCCATATCATCATTGTACAGTTGAAATATTGTGGAAAATGTAGGAAATGTGCAAATTAGTATGGTATTTAAATTGCATCTCTCATTTGAATTTAAAAAAATTTAATTCTAACTTCTGTTTAAGAAGAGAAATGTATTAGCAGTTTCTCAGCCTTGATGGTTCTTTGTTTCCAGAAAGAATGCCAAATTTTAAGACATATTTATTTCTCCTTTACAGATTTGGCATAATCTTTATTCGATCAGCAGGGTTTAATTATTAAATTTTAAACCACTATTAGGTACTGATCAGACCTTAAATATCACAGATTTCTTTCACATCATTTTGAAACTTATCTCAATTCTTAGGGCTTTTCTAAGTGAGTCAAATCAAGAGTGGCCTACTGCCCTCCCCTTCAATGTTAAAATAGAAATCCGCATGCTCAATGTGCCAATGTGACACTTGAGTCAGCAGCAGACATATCTTGTCAGTCTAATATAGACAAATTGCAATCCAAGAGTTAGTCAAAGTAAACCAAGAAAATTATTTTATGCTTACAATTACTATAATTTTGTTTGAGCAATTCCTGGCAACTATTGATTCCCTGATCAGTCTGAGAGTGCTCTGTCAAGAACACAGGTATCCAAGGATGACATCATCTCTTCCAGTTGTCCCATGGGATACTCACACAGTTTAAAAACGATGACCTTACAGAGCTCTGACAACAGAACTTCATTTTTCAGTTTCATCTTTACTGATTATACAACAATTCAAAATTATTTAAATAATTGTCTTTTTTCTGTAATAATAGGCTTTTCTCAAAATTATCTCCATTGGGCACCTGGGTGGCTCAGTGGGTTAAGCCGCTGCCTTCGGCTCAGGTCATGATCTCGGGGTCCTGGGATCAAGTCCTGCATCGGTCTCTCTGCTTAGCAGGGAGCCTGCTTCCCTCTATCTCTTTCTCTGCCTGCCTCTCCATCTACTTGTGATTTCTCTCTGTCAAATAAATAAATAAAATCTTAAAAAAAAAAATTATCTCCATTGAATCCTAATCCCTGTAGGTATTGTTCTGGGAAAAAACAGGCAAGCAAACAAACAAACAGACCCAGATGTTTTAGGTTTGAGTTAGCTTAGCAAAATTTGGAAGACAATCCCAAATTCCATGAGGAGTTTAACTGATTTAATACAGAGGGTTGCAGAGTTTCAGTTTGTTGTTTTAACATATGACCAAAGTGAGACACATTCCACCTTTTTTGACCTGTGTTGCAATTTCCTCCTCCCTAAGAGATGGGATGGTAGCCCCATAGTCTTAGGTATTCCTTACCTCAAGACAATATTGCAAAAATATTCCAGCTCTTCCATCTCTTTTGTTCCTCTGGTTTTGCCTGAAACATGAAGGACTTCTTCCGTTGCCAGTAACCTTATTTAACATCTCTGTCTTGATGAGGCTTACCCATTCCCTATTCCAGTACTCATATACTATTAAAGCACACACACATTGGTATTTGCTCTTCTCTGATACTGTGATTTAACATCTCCATCCCCATTTCTGGCACAGACTTCCCAAAACCTTTAGAATTTTCTAAATGATGAAAGCTTAAAGGTACCTTTTTCTATGTTAATAACTTTTGGAATGGAGGTAAGAATGGGACTTGGTTACCACTGAAGCCAACCATGGGATTAGAGGGTTAGACATTTCAGACTCTGACTCCCTTCTCGTTTGGCAAGTTGATCAGAATCTCAACAGGAAGTTGATGGCAACTTATAGGAAATACTTTAAGGAACAGTCAAGATAGAGACAAATTACAAAGGTCAGGGTAGGATGGAGGGAAAGCACAAGTGATAGTAAAATACCTCAAAGCTAATCCAAGGCTGGAAGATGTTATCTCTCTAAACAGGAAGAGGTAGGGGGAATGGTACCAGTTAATGGTACCAGGAGACAGAAAGAACTGTGTACAGAATGCTGCCTGTTGAGAGATACAGACCCAAGAGCCTGGGAGCCAGGGGAACAAATACTCAAACCTCACTGCTTTCCCTTATGCCCATCTCCTATGTTTCCTACTGGCTGAACCCAACCAGTTCTTACAGGGAAGCCCAGCAGGCCACAGAGCAGGATAGAAAAACATCAAGAGATAGTCTGGAGGGGAAAAGAGAAGATGTCCAGCTCAAGAGTCCGATATAGTCTAATAAACGACAACAGGGACACAGTCTGACTAGCATTCTATACTATACTATAACTATAACTATAATTGTAGAACTAGTGTTTTATACTATAACTAGCATTATAGCCAATATATGATTTAAAGTAATAACTCTCATGTTGTTCCCATGGCAGCTGGTTGGACATTACAACTTACAAGTCCATCAAGGAGAAAAAGGTAAATCACATGTTATAAAGAGGAAGTGGAATCCAGGCAAGAGTTAGGTAAAGAGTTCAGGGCTTGTGAACAGAAAAGCACCAAAGGGAATGCATCTACTTTCTTTATTGCCTTCACATTTTAATTTAAAACTCAGTTTTCAGGAATTCTAGGCTAGTCTGTCTAATTCAACTAGTGTGTGTGTGTGTGTGTGTGTGTGTGTGTATACACATTTATATAATATGCCTCCCATATTTTATATATATATATATATATATATATATATATATATCTCCAAGATAATATTATTCAATTTGTATTTTGAATCTATTTTATATTTTATATTTTGTATCTTTCTTATCATTTTATCATTCTCACATTTTATATACATATGGTTTATTTATATCACTAAATAGATTGTAAGATTTAAGAAGGTAGAAAATACCTGTTTTTTCTATACCCCTATCCGTATGCATATTTTTCTGTATACCTATCACGATGCCCTCAAATAGGAGGCGTGTGAGAAATGTCTCTCAACTAGCTCCTATAAGCCAAAGAAACTCTTGCCCTCGGCAATTACTAGACATTCCTGATGGTCCTTAAGCATATCCCACATTAGCAGATATTGTTTTGGTATAAACAGGAAATATTTTTATGGATTACATACTATTGAAGTTAATATCTGAGGCAAATAGATCACATGCGTGTTAACTACTACTATTGGGGGAAAACTGGGACTGTTAAATCATGGACAAAATGGTTCCCAGAACCACTAATATTTCTTTTTCCTAAGTGATGCTTCCTGATATAGCAAAATGCCATGGGAATAAAAGAAGGAAGAAAGAGAGAACACGCAATCAATTTTGAGACCCCGTAGCCAGAACACTGTTCATTCATTCCCTCATCTTTTCAACAAATACCTACTGAATGCTACTAGGGATAGAGCAATAAACAGTCACAATCCCATCTTTGTGGAGCTTATATTCCAGCAGAAGAAAACACAGCATAAACAAATAAGTATACTTGTTAATTAGTGAAAAGTTATGTAAACAGAAATAAAGCAAGGAGGGGAAGGGAGATGACAGTGGTTGGGTGCCGTTTTAGGTAGAATGGTCAGGGAAAGCATTTCTAATAAGGAGTCCTTCAGCAAATGATAATACTTCAATTAAATGGACAGCACACCATGCAGGTATCTGGGAGATTGTCCAACCACAGGGAAAGGTGAAAGTATAAACAAAAAGCAAACACTTATGAGTGAAATCTGAATAGCATAATTACTCATAGGCGGACACATCTACACAAACTCTCCTCCAGGAAATATTTGTTCTCCTGGTACCCCAAAGAAACCCAATCCCATGCAGATAAAAATATCTACATCATCAGGGAACAAGTTTTGTGACCCACAGATAAATACCAAACTTGAAGTGGCCTTTACAAATCATTTGGTAAGGGCCATAAAGAAATGTTTTCTGTCTCTCCAGAAATATTTCTTGGAGAAATCATTTGAAATAGGATCCTACTAAATGGCATTAATGAAGGAAGAAAGGAGGTGATCTGGAGGGAATAAGTTACCCACAGATATCCCAAGGTGGTTGTAGATTAATAATCCACTAACGGAGCTTTTCAAATAATGGTACCTAGATCCCACCTCCAGAGACTCTGATTTAATGGATATGGTGTGCAGACAAAGTGTTGGTACTTTTTTTAAAGTTCCCCAAATGAGTCTAACATGAAGCCATGATTGAGAGTCACCGAGTTAAGCTGTTAAAAAAACAGGCCAAGAATTACTTCTGAAATGCAACAGACATCTCATAATTATTCGAAGTGAGTCAGATTATGTATGGAGTACCTACTATGTGCTAGAAGTTTAACACTGGGGATACAGACAAGAAAAGGCAAACCCACCCCAACCCTCATGGAATTCACATGGGGAAAGGCAACTGACAAAGAATTAAATAACCTTTTAAAAAACAAGATAGTGTGATAAATGTTACAAAGTACAAGAAAGTGTGATAAGAAAGAGAATATCTGGGTAGGGCTATTTTTGTTACATTCATTAAGGAAAGCCTCTCTGAAGAGTGAAATTTAAGCAGAAACCCTGAAGGATGAAAAAATCTACAGTGTGAACGGCAAAACAACGACCTGAGATACAAAGTTGCTTGGTGTGTTCTAAATACAGAGAGGAGACAAGGATTACTGCAGTTAGAAAAAGTGAAAGAAAAAGTGGTGTAAAATGAAGGAAGAAATTTGGATTCTATTCCAAGACTAATAGGAAACCTTTGAAGGATTTTAAGTAGAGGAAAGATAGGATTTCACTACATTACTGAAAGACCACTCTGCTATGGAGAGAATGGATTGTGAGGTTAGAAAAGGGGGAATTGAAGCAGGAAGACCAGTGCCAGAAAGAGATGATGGTGGTATGAACCAAGGTATTTGCAGGGGAGAAGTAGAATATGCTGGAATTAGGACATATTATAAAGATTGAGCCAGTAGAATTTGCTGATGGATTGGATGTAGAAAAAGAGGAGAAGGAAGGGATCCAGTCAGACTTTCAGATTTTTGGATTGAATATCTGAATCTTTAGAGGTTCTAAAATGATTATTGAAGGAACAGGTCTAGAAGCAGGAAATTAAAAATTCTAGTTGGGATTTATTGCATTTGAAATGCCTGGAAGATCTCCAGGTAAGGATGTTGGGCAGGCAAATGAACATGCAAATTTGAAGTTCTTAGTAAAGGTTTTCAGCTCCAAATACACATTTGGGAGCCATCAACATGACTGGTATCATATGTAGAACTTATGGGTAGATAGGAGTTCAGTAAATATGCATGCAATACACGGTGCCCTGAAGGAAAGGCATCAAGCCTCTTCTCCTTCAAAATTTGACATTATTTTAGAACTTGAGGATTGGGATGTTCTTGATTGAGGCCCAATGATAAGAAAGGTCCCATCATAGAAGGAACAGTCTGGATTGGTAAACCCAGCCTCAATACTAGAACAAAAGTGCAGTGTAAGGGCCAGTTCTGACATGGCACATGGCTGATACCGAAGGTTCAGTCTGACACTTGTTGCTGGAGGTATGTTTGGGACAATGGCTGAGCATATGAATGTAAACCATCAACTTGGAAGTCCATTGGAAGTCCATTTACCTGTCAACTTGGAAGTCCATTGTAATTGCTCTTAGTCCAGCAAGAGCTGGAAAGTGTGGGGTCCTCCTCCCAGATAGAGGATGAGTGTGCCCTACACAGTGTTCTGTCCTAGCAATGGTGCCATTTCCTCTTCAAAGAAGAAAGCTGTTTCAAACTCTGTGTGGTCTGTTCTCAACTACAGGTAAGGCTGCACCAAAAACAATGACCCCTGGAAACTGGAACTTTTCAAATCCCGAAGAGATTTGCCAGTTTTTTCCTTATTTGGCTGCTGGAATCAGAAGGAATGTCTTCGTCAGAGTTAGAATTTGGGCAATAAAAAAAAAAAGCCCCTTTTGGAACAGACACATTGCTAATTGAGCTACTGGGGTCTTGAATATTTAATCTGCTTATTATAAAGATAAATGACCTCATTTGTACCTCAAATTAGTGAGGGACTTCACACTAAATATATAAATACAGAAGTTCATGTTTATCCTTTTTAAAGCTATTGAGGCAATATGATTTAGTAAGAGATAAGAGTTTTAGATCTGAATTTGAAGCACAGATTTATCATATGAATTATGTGACTCTGGGAATATTACCTACCCTTAAAAACAAGAATTAAAATAAGTTTCATAGCAGGCCTGGGTGGCTCAGTCAGTTAAGGCTTTCCTTCAGTTTAGGTCATGATCCCGGGGTCCTGGGATGGAGTCTTGCCTCTGGCTCCCTGCTCATCAGGGAGTCAGTCGGCTTTTCCCACTCCCTCTGCCCCTCACCCCTGCTCATGTGCTCATGCTCTCTCTTTCTCTCTCAAATAAATAAAATCTTAAAAAAAAAAAAAAAGTTTCATGAAGTAATATAAGGACCAAGTGAAATAACAAGGGTAAAGCACTAAATAGTCCCTGTTTCATAGTAAAAGCTCAGTTATTGTTAACCTCTTATTAAGCATTATTAAGCTATTTACACTATTTAAATTCACCTCGTTACATTCACCCCATTGTTTTGAATTCATACTGAATTCCACTCTGTTCAGCTTCATGCCAACTGATAATTTAATAAATTGCATCATTTCTGCTCTCATGTAAATATTTTTTTAAAAAATTACAGAACAGAGCTTCTAGGTCACATTAATTTCTTCTTTTAATGAATCCATATATGCAAACCTACCCAATTATAGTTCTTGATTGTGCTCTAGGTATTTCCTATGCCTTCATTTTATCTTCCTAACTGAACTGCAATTTCTTTTTTTTTTTTTGAAGAGTTTTTTAAATTATTTGACAGACAGAAATCAGAAGTAGGCAGAGAGACAGGCAGAGAGTGAGAGGGAAGCAGGCTCACCACTGAGCAGAGAGCCTGATGCGGGGCTCGAGACCGAGACCATGACCTGAGCTGAAGGCAGAGGCTTTAACCCACTTAGTCACCCAGACACCCCTGAACTGCAATTTCTTGAGGATAAGGATTAGATCTGAATCTTCTTTTTAATCATCCTACCACATCTTGAACAGTATTAGGCATATAGAAACCAAAAATTATATATTTATTTATACAAAGATGGTTTTTGAGCAGATTTGCACACAAATATTATTTTCTCCTTTTGGTTTATTGGTCCCTAAAAATGTAATACACATACACTTAAAAAATCCTATCTTTGCACCATAATTTGTGAATCAGTTTCCTTTGAAAATACAAGACTCGACCAGGGAAACTTTAAAGTCCTTTTCTGGTCTAAAAATCCCGGATATTATTAAATAAAGAATGACTACACACCTCAAAATTTCCCAAGATAATGAACAATCCATTCATTCATTTATTTGACAAATATTTACTGAAGGTATATGTGCCAGGGACTTGTCTAGGTGCGAGAAAACAGCAGTGAACAGAACAATGTGTCTAACCTCATGGAGACTTCATTCCAAAGGATTCAATTTATTTAAAATCTTCACCAAGGAAACTTTGAAGTCAGAAAGAAGAAATAAACAGACCATCCATTAGTGTTTTCATGTTTAGAAAGAAATCTTCAACGTTAGTATTTCCTTTATGTTCTACTCAAAAAGAAAAAAGCCCTGGTTCCTAGCCAGCCCATGTATTTGACATTCAACCATCAAGATATAAAAGTCAGAAATAGACAAGGTTCCCTTCATTTACTCTGTCTTCTTTGTCCTGAAAGTATCTCCCATTACTCACCCATCCCATCTATTCCTATTGTCCCTGCCTGGTTTAGCCTTCATTCATTCTAACTCAGATGAGTAACAGTCTCAGACTTGGTCCCCCTTCCCGCCACTGAACTCCTGCAGCAAGTCATTGCTTGACAAAGGATCGCTTTCATCACAGTACTCTGCTGTTCCAGAAGCCTTGAGCGATTCTTCATCTCCTTTACAACAAAAACCAAATTCTTTGACCTGGAAGATCAGGCCTTTTAATATCTGGCTTAAAACTGCCTTTTAAAATGATTTCCCTTTACTTTCTCTTACAATACTCTACGCTCCAACCAAAACAAACCACATATGTTCCATCCCTTTCTTCTACCCCACACACCTCCTATTTCTGATCTCCAGGTTTTCTGTTCCTTCCATCTGGGATTTCTGCCCTTCCCCAGGAGATGCATGGCCATGCCTACCTATCAGTAGCATAAAGAGATAGATCGTTATTTTCTCAGCTAACAAGAAGCCCAGACTTGGGAAATCCGCACTGCCCAACTTCATCAAGAGCCTGGGCTCTTCCTAAATTCCTGCACTGTGGAACTAGCAAGTGTTTTTCATCTCCATGAAAACAAGAGTTGTTAAAACTTCTGGAATTACACTGCCATGCCTCACTGGACAAACAGGAGAAGAGGAAGAGGAAGCACCTTCATCATGAAAGCTAAGACTTTCCCAAAATTCCCTAGAAGATTTTCTTTGGCTGCACTGTACCACCTCGCCACCAGGTGAAAGAAAGGCTGAAAGACAAGTTTTTTAAGTGAGAATATCACCACTCCAAACAAACAAACAAACAAACAAACAGGTCTCTTAATAAGAAAGATGGGGACAGTGGACCCCAAGACACCCTTAGCAAGACAGCCGGAAGTACCCACCGTGGTCGGCACCGTGGTCGGCACCTCAAGCATACACAGTCAAAAGGTTTTAGTGACAATGCTTGGAACTCACACTGTTGCGTGGTTTGGCCTCTACCTTTTCAATTCCAAATAAACAACAAAAGCAGGGGCCATCCTCACTTATAAAGGCACAGCTTCTATGTGATCCTGGCCAGGACCTTGCTTTCCTGTTACTCCATTCCTTCTACTCATCCCACTTCACCAGATGGGAATAATGCCTCTTTTCCTCGGTGCTAATGATGCCTCGGACAGAAGCAGAAGGAGATGGGAAAGAAGACTGGATGGCTGGCATGGGCATAACTAAGGATGCCCTTTATATGCCCTACATATAAACTACGGACACTTGTTCTGTTGTGTTACGTTATTACATTTTTATCAAACACTCAGAATTAGAAAAATATGAAATTCTTCCATTTTAATTTTTTTAAAGGTGTATATTTATTGATTTATTGGAGAGAGAGAACACACGCGCGCACACCAGCACAGCGTGGAGGGAGGGTGGTGGAGGGGCAGAGGGAAGAGAATCCCAGACAGACACCCGCTGAACATGGGGCCAATCGTGGGGCTTGATCTCACAGGCCTGAGATCACAATCTGAGTCGAAACCAAGACTCCAGTGCTTAACCAACTGAGCTACCCAGGTGCCCCTAAATTTTTTCTATTTTATACCAAATTCTAGTGTCATTCCTCACAGATACTGCGTGCATCTGTCC
Source organism: Mustela nivalis (assembly GCF_964662115.1). Lineage (NCBI taxonomy): Eukaryota > Metazoa > Chordata > Mammalia > Carnivora > Mustelidae > Mustela > Mustela nivalis. Next base: position 43,151,377 of record NC_139032.1, on the reverse strand, counting down.
CCTTTCCTTGTCCTAAACTTGAGAAGCTCGATTCATAGTGGAGATGAAACTCAAGAATGGTTTCAGTTTGTATAAACTATACTTTATTGTGGTAAAACATAATTAACATTTACCATTTTAACCATTCTTCTGTGGTACATTTTAGTAACATTTAAGTACGTTCACAATGTTGCAGAACTATGCTTTCCCAGAACTTTCTCATCATACCAAACAGAAACTCTGTCCACACTAAACAATAACTTTGCCATCTCATCTCAAACTTTCTTTCTACTTTCTCTCTAGGCATTTGCCCATTCTAAGTGCCTCACGTAAGTGGAATCATACAATATTTGTCCTTTTATGTCTGATTGATCTTATTTAGCAGAGTGTTTTCAAAGTTTACTCATGTTGTAGCATGTATCAGAATTTCAATGCTTTTAAGGTTGAACAGTATTCCATTGTATGTCTACACTACATTTTGTCTATCCATCACAACCATTGGTGGCAAATTGGGCTCCTTCTACATTATGGCTATTGTGAATAATGTTACTATGAACACTGATGTAAACATAGATGTTTGAGTCTCTGCTTTTTATAATTGGGAGAGAAAATGTATCTTCAACAATGTTGTGATTAAAATATTCAGGTACATCATGTATCTGTGAGGCTTCTATGGGCCAGTCTCAAAAACTATCAAGCATTTGTAACATATTTCTAGCCAAATACAAATTCTAAGTTTTAAATAACTAACAGAAAGGAACCTGTGTAACCAAGATATTGTAAACTGGCAACATGGTATCTCCTATCTAAGAATTTTAAATTTATCTATAAGTCTAAATATAGCTCATTTACATATTTTAGTTCTTTGGCTATCCAGAACCGGAAGAATGAGGCAACAGACACGATTCTGGGCTAAGCAGTGTCATGGGGGAACTGAGTCTCTGTTAATCAGTCCCCTGTTAACAAAAATGAAATAAAGCTGGGGGCAGGAGTTGAGGCATATGTTTCTCGTGATTCCTTCTACCTGCTGTCTCCCTGGAAACAGATGCTGTAGATTCTTACAATCAAAGATTCCCAGAGGAGCATAAAAATATAAAATAATGTGGACGCAATACTCAGGGTGAGAGGAGAAATTTGAAGAGCTTAAATGCTATGGACACCTTTTTTTTTTTTTTTTTTAGAGGCCTTACTCTAAATCACATCGAAGATATAAAAGGCATCCATGTCCCATATTAAGTGCATTTGAAAAAGTGAGAAAAGAGTTGAGATGAAGTTGAGTGGTTACTACTACTTTTGTAGGCAATTGAACATCTATCAATTCTTATTTTCCCATTTCATTTTTGTATTTTGAAGCCAATAAATTATTTTTCAGATCTCAAATATTTTCACTGGCTCTTAAAAATACCTAGGCCATGGGCGCCTGGGTGGCTCAGTGGGTTAAGCCGCTGCCTTCGGCTCAGGTCATGATCTCGGGATCCTGGGATCGAGTCCCGTGTCGGGCTCTCTGCTCAGCAGGGAGCCTGCTTCCCTTCCTCTCTCTCTCTGCCTGCCTCTCCGTCTACTTGTGATTTCTCTCTGTCAAATAAATAAATAAAATCTTTAAAAAAAAAAATACCTAGGCCATAACCATATTGATAGGTTGCTCTATAGTGAGTTCTGATTGCAGAATAATTCTCATTTGCACACTTACTTCTGACAATATAGCTCTGACCATAACTAATTTTTGGACACTAATGCAGTGGCCAGAAGAACAAGCAAACAGGAAAAAAAAAATACTGTCTCTATAATTTCTGGGTATGAAATAAAATCATGATGGTAATCAGAAGTTTCTAGACTTGAGAGTCACAACCTTCCTAAAATAAGCTACCAAATTCCCGACTCCAATCAGCTTCCTGAAAAAGGAAAATGCTGTACTAAAAAGCAAGCACTGAAACAAATCACCTCTCCCTACTCCCACATGCCCACAAGTAAAGAGTCTGTGATTAACAAACTCATCTGTTAAATTTCAAAGCTAACTCCTCTCAAGTTTCTTAAGCATCCATTGTGAATTACCTTAATAGCATAATAAAATTACTTTCTACCTAATACAGAACTGTGGCTTCCAGTCGCCTTGAATGCTGGAGATGTATTTACCTTGTGATTACCCTTCTATGACTCTAAGCTTTGATATGACCAGTTCCTATCTTCCTGGAAGCTTGTTCTACCACTTTCTAAACTAATGAATGCCTACCCATCCTCCAAAGCCCAATTTAAATGTTAGTGTCTCCACAGCCCTTTCCTGGTTCCCAGAGGCTCCCCGAGTCATGCCCTTTTCTATGTTCCCACAGGACTTACCACACTTTATTTAATGTATTTGTTAACATGCTTGAAGTCTGCCGCTAGACTTTCAACTTCTGCAGAGCAGAGCCCAAACATCTAGCGCAGTTAATTTTATAAGCAAGTGATCATTTTTGTCTACTATGCTTGCGTTATGCTTTGCTAAGAGTGGCAATCATTCTATTAATTCTACCCAGACAATGAAGACCACAAAACTGTTTAACCATCTGTTCTCTCTCTTTGTGATGAAACAACATATTTGAGTATTATTTCGGTTAACTTTCTCATTCTTTCATAACAGCTAATTGTTGGTCTTTCCACTTGTCTTAAAGTTTCCATCACCTTGTGGAGATCGTTACGATCAGACAATGTTTCAACTGTATCATAAAAAGCTGCTAACATAGCCAAAAGTTTTTCCACTTTTAGATTTCTGGGACGGTGTTCGGGGAGAAGATGTAGTTAGGTGAGTGTAGCTATGTGAGAGCAAGAGGAACTGGGGGAGAGGTTGATAGAGTGTTATTAGTCTTCTGAGGAAGCTGGTTTATGATGTTCAAAGATCACTCGTTGTGTTGTTGATTTCTGGGGGAATAATCAACATTAACTTTCTATTATTATGGCCCTTCAGCTATAAAAATTAAGTAAATTTCATTCAAAGAATTTCCCTATTTAGATAGGAGAAAACTCTTCATTGATGAAGATGAGAAAAACTTTCTAGTTTACTACTTCCGGTGAATCCCAGAATCACAGATAATTACTCCCTTCAGGTTCAACTACTATAATTATATTACTGCCCTCTGCTGTACATGAGTGAAATTACAGAAAACTATGTGACCGTTCAAGATTTGTCTACACGTTCTTGGCACTGGCATTTTCCAAAAGAAGGTCTTCAAGAGCATCCTTATTTCATTTCAACTAGGTAACTTCAACATGATGGTGAAATTTTCCCTCCTGTAATTATTGGCTAATCCAAACAGAATAATAAATAGTGTGTCAGATGAATTTTAACAGATGAGTTTGTTAATCACAGACTCTTTACTTGACTTTAGGCTTATTGTTATGCTAAGGAAAATATTAATTAAATGTTTGTAAAATGATTGAAATTATTTTATGATATGTCAATTATTTAAAAGCCAGCCTCGCTTCTATAATCGCTGTACACTGATCATTTTCTCCTTGACTTTGCTTTTGAATATCCTCCTGTGCTTTTTTAAATCAGAGTCAATTCTGAGATTCATAAACCTTTTTGCTGGCTTATGGCATTCAATAATTGTTTTATATGACATTTGTTTTGTGCCATTTGATTTGTTTCTGTGCCCTAAATTAAAAATTTCTGGTTCTGTCTGAATCTTATTAACTGAAAATCATATTAGTCTGAGACCATAGCTGTAAGTCGCCCTCTGTCAACCACTTATCTTTTTGTTTATCTTTCGTTCCAGGTTATGAAATTTTAAGCATCACACTCACCTTTAAATAATCATTCCCCATCTTTAGAGCACCATACTCCGTTCACATTTACATGCTATATCTTAATTTTGTAAATGTTCTCTCTATGAATGGAGAAATATTTAAAATTGCACAGATTAAAGTGGAAACAAGGATTTGTTTATACATGCTGCTTTGGATAATAATCTGTGAGTCTGGGAAAAGAGTGTTTTGAATTTATTTCTTTCTACTGTACAGTGAATTTTTTCCCTCTAAATCCAGGTATTTAGTTCATATTTACAAGTTTGGTGTGAGTTTAGGTGCTATTAACCAAATATTGTTCTTTACTTTTAAGAACTATCTCTATGTTTAAGATATATGAATGTATCTTAGGAAGTAATTTTTAGTAGGTTAATTTTTGAAGAAATATTATGACAAATATTTTTCAAAACTAGAAAAACACATTTAAAATCACACTAAATTAACATGTCTAGATAGAACAAAGGACAATGAATGTCTTCAAATATTATTGGACTTTAATTTCCAAATTTCAGGGAAAATTAAGTTGATTTTCAGGTCTTGTTCAATGGATAAGGACAATCAAAAAGAAAAGGGGGCTAAGGTGAAAATAAGGAAAGTAGTGTTGGAAAATGTTTTATAACATTTTATAATATAATGTTTATAACATTTTATAATATAATGTTCTGTTATCCAGTTAAATGTTTTCCCTCTAAATATAATTTTCACTTTTGGGTGCTTCAACCTAGATAAATATAATTGACTAGGAAAACATTACAAAGGCTGATAAATAATTTCTAGATTTATTGTTTTTTATTTCAACACATTATATTTAGCTTGACAATAAGATACATTCTATATTTAAATGTATGAAATATGCATTTAGATACCAACATATTATATAAAAGGAGTATTTGTATTTGGGGAGTTTAAAAATAAATTAAAATAGTCGGTTTTCATCAGGGAAGGGGGAACGCCCTAATAAAATGCCACGTGTGACCTGCTTACCTCCGACAGTGATTTCACATACCAGCCAGGCTGCTCTTCCCACACCTACTCATACTCTGTGTTCACCTAGGATGAAAGTTTGTTCCTCAAAGTCTGAAAATTGATTCCAGTCTCATAGGGACACACTTCAGATGGCTGATATTCCAACTCCTAACTTTGTTTTAAAGAAAAATGCTTTTTGAAACAGAAACAGTCTATATGTTGCTGAAAACTCATGACTACTAAGAAATTTGAGACGTTAAACTCCATTGATGAAGTAAGCATATTTTTTCAAACAGAGACAAAAAGTTATCCTTCTACACTTTCCTGGGAATGATGTGTTTTTATAGTCAATGCATGTGGAATAACTTGAGCAGGAATAACATTAATAAGAGAATTCAAATGTTATATAAAATGATCAAATAATTTATTTTATTTTTTCCAAAAAGGAAAAAAAAAAGATTTCATATGTCCTAATTCATATGTAAAGACAGATACAGATAACAAAGATACATTAAAACAGAGAGCTAGTGTTAAATCAAACATCCTCTCTCACTCTTTTCTTTAGAAACAGACTTGGGGGGCGCCTGGGTGGCTCAGTGGGTTAAAGCCTCTGCCTTCGGCTCGGGTTGTGATCTCAGGGTCCTGGGATCAAGCCCCACATCAGGCTGTCTGCTGAGCAGGGAGCCTGCTTCCCCCTCTCTCTTTGTCTGCCTCTCTGCCTCCTTGTGATCTCTCTGTCAAATAAATAAAATCTTAAAAAAAAAAAAAAGAAAGAAAGAAACTTGGATGTATGTGAATGTATGTGTATACATGTGTATTTGGGTGTGCAGGCAATATGTCCAGCTAAAACACTACCATACACAGCTTTCCTTGAAAGTAGCCATTGTCATATGACTGAATTCAGTCAATAGGTGGGTAATCAGGTTATTTGATAATCTAATACAATTGGGTTCTTATTCTATATGGAACCCCTTTTATATTAAAACACACATATAGGCTAAAATCTAAATGACAGAAAAAGATTTATACCATGCAGTCACGAACCAGAAGAAAACTAGAATGGTCATATTAACATAAGAAAAAGGATAATTCTTTCTCTTCCCCCCAATGTGATAATTTGGTATACATATACATTATGAATTATTTACCAGAATCAAGCTAATTAACATATCTATCACAGCAGATATGTTACCTTTAGTGTGGTGAGAATGCTTGAGAGCTACTCTCTTACAAACTTCAAGTGTACAATACAGAGTCATTAACTATAGCCATCGTGCTGTATATTAGCACCTCGTCTTATAACTGAAAGTTTGTACCCTTTGACCAACATTTAATTTCCCCCATCCTTTATCCCCTGGCAAGCACCGTTCTCTATTTCTATGAGTTCCACATTTTTTTCTGCTTTTAGATTCCACATATAAGTGATACTATACAATATTTGTCTTTCTCTCTTTGTCTTATTTCACCTAGCAGAGTGCCTTCTGGTACATCCATGTTGTTGCAAATGGTGGGGTTTCCTCCTTCTTTATGTCTGAATAATATTCATTATAATGTGATATATGTATCACATTTTCTTCATCCATCCATGGACACCTAAATGGTTTCCACATCTTGACTATTGTGAAAAATGCTGCAATGAGCATGGGAGTGCAGATTCTCTCTTCAAGACCATGACTAAATTTCCTTTGGATATATATCCAGAAATGGGATTGTGGGATCATATGCTGACTCTGTTTATAAACTTTCAAGTAATGTCTGTACTATTTTCCATGTCTGTACCAATTTATAATCCAACTAACAGTGTACAAGTGTTCCTTTTCCTCCACATCCTCACCAATGCTTGTTATCTCTTGTCTTGTTGATGACAGCCATCCTAATAGTAATGAGAGGACATCTCATTGTGGTTTTGACTTGCATTACCCTGATGATTACTAATGTTAACTACCTTTTCATGTACCTGTTGGCCATCTGTATGCCTTCTATGGAAAAATTCAGCTCCTTTGACAATTTTTAAGTTGGATTATTTGGGTTTTGTTTTGTTTTGCTTTTGACTATTGAGTTGTAAGAGTCCTTTATATTTTTAGTTATTAATGCCTTATCAGATACATGGTTTGCAAATATTTTATCCCATTCAGTAGGTTCCCTTCTCACTTTGTTGTTTCCTTTGCTGTGCAGAGGCTTTTTGGTTTGGTTTAGCTACATTTGCTTATTTTGGCTTTGGTTGCCTACGTTTTGGTGTCACATCCAAAAACTTACTGCCAAGACTAATATCAAGAAGAATTTTCCTTGATTTTTCTTCTGAGGCTTTTACAGTTTCAGGTCTTACATTTAAGTACTTGGCCTATTTTGAGTTTAATTTTTGTGAGCAATGTAATACAGAGGTCCAGTTTCATTCCTTTCCATGTGGAGATAGTTCTCCCAATACCACTTATTGAAGGGAGTAAAATTTCCCCCTTGAGTGTTCTTGACACTCTTGTCAAAGATTAGTTTACCAGATGTGTGGGGGTATATTTCTGGAATTTCTATTCTATTTCATTGGTATATGTGTCTGTTTTTATGTCAGTACATACTGTTTTGCTTACTATAGCTTTGTAATATAGCTATAGCTTGGTTTGTAATAGAGCTTTGTAATGTAGCTTTGAAATCAGAAAGCATGATGCTCCCTGGTTTGTTCTTCTTGCTCAAGATTGGTTTGGCTATTTAGGATCTTTTGTGTGTCCATAAAAATTTTAGATTTAAAAATTTAAAATTTAAAAATTTCAGATCCTTGGTTAAATTTATTCCTAAATATTTTATTGTCTTTGGTGATAATAAAAATGGGATTTTTAAGCATCCTTTTTAAGATAGGCCATTGTTAGTGTGCAACTGAATTTTGTATGTTAAGTTTGTATCCTGAAATTTCACCAAACTAATTTACCAATTTATTAATTAACATATAATGTATTATTTGCCCCAGTGGTATAGGTCTGTGACTCGCCAGGTTTACACACTTCACAGCACTCACCATAGCCCATACCCTCCTCAATGTCCATAATCCAACCACCCTCTCTCTCCCTCCCCCCAGCAGGCCTCAGTTTGTTTCACGAGATTAAGAGTCTCTTATGGTTTTTCTCCCTCCCAATCCCATTTTGCTTCATTTATTCTTTTCCTACCTCCCAAACCCCCCATGTTGCTTTTCGACTTCCTCATATCAGGGAGATCGTCTTTCTCTGATTGACTTATTCGTTAAGCATAATACCCTCTAGTTCCATAAAAGATATGGACCGCTTCACGAATTTGCGTGTCATCCTTGCATAGGGGCCGTGCTAATCTTCTCTGTATTGTGCCAATTTTAGTATATGTGCTGCCAGAGCAAACATTAATTAACCAATTTTTATATAGAATTTTCTATTTTTTTTAAAAAAGATTTTGTTTATTTATTTGACAGAGAGAGATCTCAAGTAGGCAGAGAGGCAGGCAGAGAAAGAGCAAGGGAAGCAGGCTCCCTGCTGAGCAGAGAGCCCGATGTGGGGCTCGATCCCAGGACCCTGAGATCATGACCTGAGCCAAAGGCAGTGGCTTAAGCCACTGAGCCGCCCAGGCATCCTAGAATTTTCTATTTTTAAATTATGTACCTGCAGTGGCAACTTTCTTTCTTTCTTTCCTATTGGAACCTTTTTTTTCTTTTCTTGCCTAACTGCTCTAGTACTTCCAATACTGTGTTTGAACAGAAATGACAAGAGTGGGTATTCTTTTGTGGTTCCTAATCTTAGAGGAAAGTTTTCAACTTTTCAGTACTGTGAATGATGTTAGCTATGCGCTTCTAATATATGGTCTTTAATATGTTGAAATACATTCCTTCCATGCCTAATTTGTTGAGAGTTTTTAATGAAAGGATGTTGAATACTGCCAATGCTTCTTCTGCATCTATTAAAATGATCATATGATTTCTATCCTTCACTCTATTAATGTGGTGTATCAATACATGCATATGTTAAAACATCCTTGCATCCCAGAGATATGTCCTGCCTCATGATATATGATCTTTCTACTGAACGGCTGAATTCAGTTTGCTAGGATTTTATTAAGGACTTTTTAAATCTATGCTTATCAGAGATATTGATCTATAATTTTTGTTATAGTTCCCTTGTCTAGTAATGCTGGCCTGGTAAAATGAGCTTTAGAAGTGTTTCTTCCTCTTTGTTGTTTTAGAATAGTTTGAGAAGGTTTGGCATTAATTCTTGTTTAAATATTTGGTCGAATTCACCAGTGAGCCCATCTGCATCTGGGGTTTTCTTCACTGGGGGGCTTTTGATTACTGATTCAAAATCCTTACCATTTATAGGTCTATTCAGATTTTCTATTTCTTCCTGATTCACTCCTGGTAGGTTATATGTTTCTAGGAATCTATCTATTTTTTTTTAAGATTTATTTATTTACTTATTTGACAGACAGAGACCACATGTAGGCAGAGAGGCAGGCAGAGAGAGAGGAGGAAGCAGGCTCCCCACAAAGCAGAGCCCGATGCGGGACTAGATCTGAGGACCCTGGGACCATGACCTGAGCTGAAGGCAGAGGCTTTAACCCACTGAGCCACCCAGGAGCCCGGAATCTATCTATTTTTTCTAAGTTATTCAGTTTGTTGCCATATAATTATTCACAGTAGTCTCTTATGATACTATGCATTTCTGTGGTATTATTGTATGCTGACTGGATAACTGCAAATGGCTTGACTTTGAGTTCATGGTGTCTTTCTTCTGCTGGTCTTGTCTATTCTTGAAGTTCTCTATTACAGTTTTCTTTTCATTCCTTGTATATTTCAGCTTCAGAATTTCTGGGGTTTTTTCTCTCTGTTGAACCTCTTGTTTGGTTTGTAGATTGTTTTCCTGATTTCACTGAGTTCTCTGTGTTCTCTTGTAGCTCACTGAACTTCCTTAATATAATGATCTTAAACTATTTGTCAGGCCATTTGTAGATTTCCATTTCTTTTTGATCATTTGCTGGAAAACTATTGTGCTCCTTTTATGGAGTCATATTTCTTTGATTTTCTGTGTTCTTTGAATTTCCACTGATGTCTTCATATTTGAAGAAGCTATCACTTCCTCCAGTCTTACCGACTGCTTTGGGAGAGATGCTTTCACCTGTCAATCTGTCTAAAGATTCTGAGGCTTTCTCACACCTTTTCTATGGATGTGCCTACCTCATACTTCCTGTTCCTTCTTGGGGGGAATTCTTAAAAAACTGCATGCCTTCTCTCAGGCTTGCAAAGCCAGGCTGGATATTTTGAGCTTCCTGATTATTTTCTTTAGGGCAGTGTCCTGAAATGCTCAGGTTTGTAAACCTTTTCCTAATCCCATGGTCTGGCCTACTTTCTTCACTTGCTTGCTGACTGCCTCTAACAGCTAAATCTTATCATCCATGGAAGCCCACACTGGGAGATATACACAGATGGTGGGGAAGGGAAGAGAAATGGGTATGAGTGAGGCACACAGACCAATAAGGGCTCCTGTGGCCCAGCCAGGGGGGCCACAGACAAAGAATTCACCAGTGGGTAGTGGACAAGTCTCTTGATGGCTATCATGAATCAGTTAGTGGGAAGAACTATGAAGCAATTAGTAGTGTTCTTTTGATGAGCTCTGAGCTCTACATACTATCTCCCAGCCTCTCCCAGTCCAGTAGATCTTATAGATTATCCTAGCAAAGAAGGAGCGAGAAAGAAGTGGACCTCTTGGCTGTGTCCTGAACAGCTGGAGAAGCCTAGCTCTTGCTTTCTTTTGTGGAAAAAAATCATGGGCTGTGGAGGTCTTTCCTGGCACTGAGCCATACTGCTTTGGGGGAGAAGGGATATGGGCAAAATGAAACTATCTTTTCCCTCTTCAGTGCATCTACTTTTGAATTTTTTTTTTTAATTTTTTTTTTTTTTTTTTTTTTTTGCCTCAAGACTGTGCTGGAACTTCTCCGCTGGACTCCTAGACTCTCACAAAGGCGCTCTCATCCGTGGGCAATTGTCAGAATTGATGCTTTGTGATAGGGTTATAGTAGAGTACTCCTGTTACACCATCTTGCTGATGTCAGTCCAGAAAAATACAATTCTGAAGAAGAAAAATTACCAAGGATAAAAAGGGACATTCCCATGATAAAGGGGCTAAGGCACAGAGAATACAGAGCTACCCTAAATGTAAATGCACCTAACAAAAGATCTTCAACATACATAAAGCAAAAAATGGTAGAACTGAAAGTAGAAATAGAAAAACTCGCCACTAAAGTTGGAGATTTTAACATCCTTCTCTTAGTAATCTATGGAATGATTAGACAGAAATCAGTAAGGACAGATAATCCCTAAAACCACCATCAACCAAATTGACTTAATTGTAATTTTTTTACTTCTTGACCCAATAACAGCTGAATAAACATTCTTTTCAAGTACACATGAAATATTATAAATATAGACCATATCTTGTGTCATAAAACAAACCTTAACAAATTTAAAGAAAATAAAAACATAGAAAGTGTGTTTTTTGACCATAGTGGAGTTAACTAGAAATGAATAACAGGAAGATATTTGGAAATTCCCCCAAATATTTGGAAATTACACAACAAATTTCTAAACAATCCACTGCTCAAAGAAAAAGTCTCAGGAATATTGGGAAATATATTAAAGTGAATAAAAAATGGAAATACATCATATCAAAATTGTGGGATACACCAAAGCAATACTTAGAGGAAAATTTATACCAGTAAATTCACATGTTGTAAATAAATAGAGATGTTAAATTAAAAAAAAAAAAACTAAGTTCCCAGTTCCCATCTTAGTAAATGAACAAACAAATAAAGAGAGAGAAAGTGAAAATTAGAACTTCAGCAAGCAGGAGGAAAGAAATGATAAAGATAATAACATGTTTTTCTACGTGGAAAACCCCAAAGAATCTACAGAAAACTAAATGAGTTAGCAAGGTCACAGAATATAAGGTCAGATATACAAAAATATGCAAATCTTCTTACAAAAAAAGCAATTATGTCTCTATACACTAGAAATAAACAATTGGAAACCAAACTTTAAAACAGCACCATTTAAAATAGCTCAAAAAAGTTCAGTACTTAAGTAAGAATCTTAAGAAAGATGTATAGGGTCGGTATGCTGAGGACTACAAAATGCTTATTAAAGAAATCAAAGAGCTAGGGGTGCTTGGGTTGCTCAGTGGGTTGGGCCTTTGCCTTCAACTCAGGTCATGATCTCAGGGTCTTGGGACCCCACATAGGGCTCTCTGCTCGGCGGGGAGAGTGCTTCCCCCTCTCTCTGCCTGCCTCTCTGCCCACTTGTGAGCTCTGTCAAGTAAAATCTTAAAAAAAAAAAAAAAGAAAAGGAAAGAAGAAAACGAAATCAAAGAGCTAAATGAGCTGATAAAAATACCATGCTCATAATTTAAAAGACTCAATGTAGTTACTTTATCAATAATTTCCAAATTTATCTGTAGACTTAACACAGGGGCACTGGGTGGCTCATTCTCTGCTCCTTACCCTATTCTCATGCTCTCTCTCACTCTCTTCCTCTTTCAAATAAATAGATAAAATCTTAAAAAAAAATAATAATAATAAAAGATTTAACACAATTTCAATCAAAAGCCCCAAAGGATTTTTTGTACATATAGATAAACTGATTCTAAAATTTATATGAAAGGTAAATGAGTTAAAATAACAAATATAATTATGAAAAATAAGAACAAACTTGGAAGACTCCCACTACCCAACTTTTAGTCTTAATATAAAGCTACAACAAACAAGACTATATTGTAATGGTGAAAGTATAGACCATAGATCAAATGAACAGAAAATATATCTAGAAGTAGACTCATATAAACATGATCAATGAATTGCTGGCAAAGATGAAAAGTCAATTCAGTGGAAAAAATATCTTCTTGATAAATTTTGTTCATTTTTTGAACAACTGAACGTTCATTGATTAAAAAAAGGAACCTCAACTGATACCTCAGACATTTGACAGAATTTAGCTCATAATGTACCATAGACTTAAATGTAAAATATGGAACTATAAGTCTTTTAGAAGAAAACAGGAGAAAATCATTGTTACATTGGGTTAGGAAAATAGTTTTAAGATATGCCGAAAGAAGAATTATCAATATCAAAGAAATTGATATTGATAAAAATCATATTCAATAAAAATTGAATTGATTTAAAAAATCAATATCAAACAAATATCAAAGAAATATTTGATAAGTTAAATTTCAGAAAAATCTAACACTTGTGATCTGTAAAATACGCTATTAAGAGAATGAAAAGACAAGCTACAGGCTGGGAGAAAAAAATGCAAGTCACATATCTAACAAAGGACTTCAAGGGAGAAAAGAAAAAGAATTCTTTCAACTCAAGAATGAGAAAATAACTCAATGTAAAAGACAAAATATTTGAACACACTTCACCAAAGAAAAATGCAAATGACCATAAACAAATAAAAAGATACTCAACATTATTGACCATCAATGCATATTAAAACACAATGAATCCAAATCAAAATCCCAACAAGTTATTCTGTGTATATTAATGAAGTGATTCCAATATTTATATGGAGAGTTAAAAGACCCAGAACAGTCAACATAATACTGAAAGAGAACAAGGTCAGAGGACTGATATTACTCAATTTTAAGACTTACTAAAGCTGGCCCAGAAGCAGACCCACATAAATAAAGTCAGATGATCTTTGACAAAAGAGGAAAAGCAATACAACAGAGGAAAGATAGCCATTTCAACAAATGGTAATGGAACAACTGGATGTCATCTGCAAAAAAAAAAAAAAAAAGAAAAAAAGAATTTAGACACAGCCTATATGCCCTTCACAAAAATTCACTCAAGTGGATCATAAACCTAAACAACCTAAACATAAACTCCTAGAAGATAAAATTGAAGAAAACCTAGATGATCTTAGGTATGATGATTACTTTTTAGATGCAAAGTCAAGATATATAAAGGAAAAAAGTGATAAGCAAGACTTCTTTAAAATTAAAACCTCTGCTTTGCAAAGACACAATCAAGAATAAGCAGACAAGCCATACACTGGGAGAAAAATATTTGCAAAAGATAGAACTGATAAAGATTTGTTATACAAAGAGTTCTTAAAACTCAACAATAAGAAAACTAACAACATGATTTTAAAATGGGCAAAAGACCCTGAACAGACACACGCTAATGAACATAAACAGATGACAAATCAGCCTGTGAAAAGATGATCAGTATCAAATGTCACTAGAGAGTTATGAATTAAAACAACGAGATGCCATTAGACATGTATTAGAATGACCAAACTCCCAAACACTGACTATACCAAATATTGTCATTTAGTGGAGTGACAAGAACTCTCATTCATTGCTGATGGGAATGCAAAATGTTATAGCCACTTTGGAAGACAGTTGGTGGTTTCTCAGTAACTTCTTACCCTATAATCCAGCAGTCATGCACATTGGTATTTACCCAATTGCTCAAAACCTATGTCCACACAAAAATCTGCGCACAGTTGTTCAGAGCAGCTTTATTCATAACCGCCCAAACTTGGAAACAACCAATTTTTCCTTCAGTAGGTAAAGATGAAATAAACAATTCAGCTCTAAAAAGACATGGGCTATCAAACCATGAGCAGACATGAGAGACTTAGGGCATGTTATTAAGTGAAAAATCCAATCTGGAAAGGCCACGTAGTTTATGATTCCAACTATATGACATTCTGGAGAAGACAAAAATAATGGAGACAATAAAAAGGTCAGTGGTTGCCGGGGTTTGAGGGGAGGGAGGTATGAATAGGCAGAGTGCAGAGAATTTTCAGGGCACAGAAACTATTCTGTATGAAACTATAATGGTGAATACATGCCCTTATACATTTTTTCAAGCCCATATAATGTAAAACACCAAGAGTGAATCCTAATGTTTTAACTATGGTTTAACTTTGGTTAACCAGTTTATGGTTTAGCTTTACTTAATAATACCATGTCAATACTGACTCATCAACTTTAACAAATAAACCACACTAATGCCAGATGTTAAGAAGAGGAAAAACCGAAGGGGAAGGGGTCATGTATGGGAACACACTGTACTTTCTGCTCAATTTTCTTATCAACCTAAAACTTCTTTTAAATATAGTCTATTCTTTATTTTTTCAAAACAACAATTTAGAGGTGCTGAGTGGCTCAAAAAATCCAACAATTTAGAGCCTCACAAAATTTTATTTGTAATAGCCAAACCTGGAAACATTCAGATGTCATTTAATGAGTGAAAGATTAAACAAACTGTGTTACATTTATTCTTTTTTTTTTAAGATTTTATTTATTTATTTGACAGAGAGAGGGATCACAAGTAGGAAGAGATGCTGGCAGAGAGAGAGAGGAGGAAGCACTCCCTGCTGAACAGAGAGCCCAATGCGGGACTTGATCTCAGGACCCTGAGATCATGACCTGAGCTGAAGGCAGAGGCTTAACCCACTGAGCCACCCAGGCACCCCTGTTACATTTATTCTATGGAATTACAGTAATAAAAAGGAACAAACTATTGATATATGCAACCTGGATGAATCTAAAAGAAATTGTGCTGAAAGAAAATAGCCAATCTCAAAAAGTTATATTCTATATAATCCCACTTATATATTATTCTTAAAAGGACAAAATCATAGAAGTGAAGATCAGATTAGTGATTACCTGGGGTTAGGGATGGTGGACAAAAGGTTCCTCAAAAAGTTAAAAACAGAACTACCTTATGATCCAGCAATTGCACTACTGGGTATATACCAAAAGAATACAAGAATACTAATTCAAAGGAAAAAATGCAACCCTGTATTTATAGCAGCATTATTTACAATAGCCAAGCTATGGCAGCAGCCCAAGTGTCCATCAGTTGGTGTATGGATAAAGAAGGTGTGGTGAATATATATATGATATATGGCTTAGTTATTATTATATATAATAATAATGAATTAGTGTGTATATATAATATATATAATGGACTATTACTCAGCCATAAAAAAGAATGAAATCTTGCCATTTGCAATGACACTGTTGGAGGTGGAGAGTATAATGCTAAGTGAAATAAGTCAGTCAGAGAAAGACAAATACCATATGATTTCACTGATATGTGGAATTTAAGAAACAGAACAAATGCACATAAGGAGAGAAAAAAGAAAGGGAAACCAAGAAACAAGATTTATATACAGAGAAAAAACTGAGATACCAGAGGGGAGGTGGTGGAGGGATGGGTTAAATAGGTGATGGGGATTTAGGAGTGCATTTGTGATGAGCACCAGATGGTATACGGAATTGTTGAATTAGTGTATTGTGCACCTGTAACAAATAAATACTGTATGTTAACTAACTGGAATTAAAGTAAAACTTAAAAAGAAATTAAAATATTCAGCACTCCTACTCATCAATAGGTTAAAGATTTTATTTATCTGACAGAGAGAAAGTGCACAAACAAGGGGAGCGGCAGGCAGAGGGAGAGGGAGAAGCAGGCTTCCTGCTGAGTAGGGACCTCCCCGCCGCCCCCGATGTGGGGTTCCATCCCAGGACCCTGCAATAACGAACTTAGCAAGGCAGTCACTTAACCAACACCCAGGTGCCCCGAATAAGAAATTTTTTAAATTACCAATAATCCAATAGAAAAATGGCAGACATTTCACATAAGATTAATATATAGACTATATAAAGAATGAATATTTTTAACAACTTACATTCCCACCAACAGTGTAAGAGGGTTCCCCTTTCTCCACATCTTCTCCAACACATGTTGTTTACTGTCTTGTTAATTTTGGCCATTCTAACTGGTGTAAGGTGCTATCTCAATGTGGTTTTGATTTGAACCTCCCTGATGGCTAGTGATGACAACATTTTTCATGTGTCCACTGGTGGGAATGCAAGTTGGTGCAGCTACTTTGGAAAACAGTATGGAGATTCCTTAAGAAATTAAAAATAGAGGTTCCCTATGACCCTGCAATTGCACTGCTGGGTATTTACCACAAAGATATAGATGTAATGAAAAGAAGGGCCATCTTTACCCCCAATGTTCATAGCATCAATGGCCACAGTCACCAAACTGTGGAAAGAACCAAGATGTCCTTCAATGGAGAATGGATAAAGAAGATGTGGTCCATATATACTATGGAGTATTATCCCTCCATCAGAAAGGATGAATACCCAATTTTTTTATCAACATGGATGGGACTGGAAGAGATTATGCTGAGTGAAATAAACAGAGAGAGTCAATTATCATATGGTTTCGCTTATTTGTGGGGCATAGGAATAACATGGAGGATATGGGGAGATGGAGAGGAGAAGGGAATTGGGGGAAATTGGAGAGGGAGATGAACCATGAGAGACTGTGGACTCTGAGGAACTAACTGAGGGTTTTGGAGGGGAGAGGGGTGGGAAGTTGGGTGAGCCTGGTGATGGGTATTGTGGAGGGAACGTATTGCATGGAGCACTGGGTGTGGTGCATAAACAATGAATTCTGGAACACTGAAAAGAAATTGAAAAAATAAATAAAAATTTTAAAAAATTTAAAAATAATGAATATTTTTAAAAATTATTAATAATCCAGTGGAAAAATGGCAAAAATCTTTCACAAAAGATGATGAAAGACATTTCACACACACACACAAAAAAAAAAACAGATAAAAATGTGCTGTATCTTGGGGCACCTGGGTGGCTCAGTGGGTTAAGCCGCTGCCTTTGGCTCAGGTCATTATCTCAGGGTCCTGGGATAGAGTCCCGCATCAGGCGCTCTGCTCAACAGGGAGCCTGCTTCCCTCTCTCTCTCTCTCTCTGCCTGCCTCTCCATCTACTTGTGATCTCTCTCTGTCAAATGAATAAATAAAATCTTAAAAAAAAATGTGCTGTGTCTCATGAGTAATTAGTTACTCATTAATTAAATTAATTAAACATTTATTAAAATTTACAATTATTTAAACATATACAATTAATTAAACATTAATTAAAATTGTATGACACAGGATATCACAACAACATAATTATAAATATATGTATTTTAACCATATTAATGTTGGCAGACTTGGAGCCTCAGGAACTCACACTTTGCTAGTAAGTGTAAAAACTGATACAAATCATTTTAAAAAACAATTAGACACAACCCAGAACTTTTCAATTTCATGATCCAGTAATTCTACTCCTAGGTTATCTAGAGAAATTCTTGCCCATTTATGCCAGAGGACATGTGTATATTAGCTCTCTCCCCAAAAGCAACAAGTTGAAGCCATCCAAAGTCTTCCACCTGTGGAATGGGTTGATAAATTATGGTATATTCATTCAATGAATTATTCTATAAAAGTAAAATTAATGAACCATAGCTATACACACATACGCACGGATGGATCTCTGGAACATAACAGTGAGAAACCAAGACGAGTTTCAGAACAAAACATACAACTGATTCCAAATTATATGTAGGTGCAAAACCATATATAAGTGGAAAACTGAAAAGAAAAGAAAAAGAAAGTGTCTTATAAATGCATAGTGGTGGTTATCTCTGAAAAGGGTTGGAGGAGCACAGGGAAGAACTGATGATGTACTAATCCTTAAGGTAAGGGCAAAATGAATACTTTATCATTATTTAAAGATGTCTACTTGAGCATTACATGCTCTCATGTATATATTCAATAATAACAAAGGTTTTAAAAATTACAAAATAAAGAGGTGATTCAGGCCGGTGACCTAAATGAATAGACTCTAATACCAGTGGCTGACTTAAATCTCTATTGAAATCAAAATGAGTGAAGAGAACAAAGCAGTTGAGGAAAAGTGCTGCTCAAGACTGAAGCTTTCTTTCCCAAAGTGAGCATCTCAACTTGAATCTGACATAGACACTTGTGTGGTGTAACTTCACAGTACCCAAAAATCCTTAGATAAGGTCTATAAACCATTTTGATAAACAATTAAGTCACAATATTATCAAATTATGAATGTCCCAAGGGATTGAGCACCAAAAGGAGTTCAGGTTTTTTTTTTTATTTTCAGCATAGCAGTATTCATTATTTTTGCACCACACCCAGTGCTCCATGCAATCTGTGCCCACTCCAATACCCACCACCTGGTTCCCCCAACCTCGAGTTCAGTTTTATTGATGCCTCTCATATTTTTCCATTTTTATTATAATTCCCTTTTCCTTTGGACCTCAGTCCATTTCCATAGATATAATAAGCAGAAACTAAAAGTCAAGAAAAACTGATTAGACCAAATATTTTGATGATAAAATTTCAGGGAATATACAGCCACAGTTCACATCTTAAAAGTGCCATCATAGCCTAGTGGACATTTCATTGGCAGTGAAATTCAAAATAGAGAGATTTTTGTTCAGTATCTGCTCTGGACTTAAGACCAGAAAGATTTTGTACCCAATTTTCTTATTGCTAGGTCTGTAAAATATGAAAACTAATAGTGAGATCTTAAATGGATTACTGAAACAAATAACTAGGAGAAAATTTTTGCCCTGATCGTGCCTTGGTGCTGGCCAAGAGATACTCCATTAATGCTGACTAGAACAACATAGCTTTGAGACCTGGATCACAGAAGCCCTCCCTCATTAAAAGAAGCCCATATGGCTCCCAAACCCATCTAAGACCCCCAACTATGTAGCTCCTTCAGCTTCAGATCTTTAATCAACACAGATGCTGAGATTTTAGCCAAGGTGCTTGCCCTGCATCTGAATAAACTGTTCCTGCAATTAATTAACCCAGACCAAGCAGTTTTTGTGCCGGTCACAGACCCTCTGGCAACCGGGGAGACCCTCATCCATCATCTCACACCACCAAAACCCCCATTTATAGCCCATCCTCAGACCCTGAGGAGGCATCTGAGGAGAGAGGGAGCCTCTTTATGTTTCAAACATGAGCTAGATTTGTTAGGAGTTTTTCTTCTTTCATTCCACAAGATTCCATCTCCTCCTACTTTGTGAAATGAAGCTTGCCCGTTATTTTAAAAAGCCACCCAAAGTTTCTTTACATTCTTTGTTGTTCAATAGACACAAAGATTTTTTTTCTAGATGTACATATAGCTTGTTATAGAAAAATAAATATTCAAACTTTTAACATCATGTAACCCAAACCAGCAAGTGAATTTGATTTATTACTAGTCCACTTTCCACAGTGTTGAGGTCTCCTTGAAAACTGTTATAAATCTCATCCCTGTCAACAGTGGTGAATTCAAAAAGAAAACAGATTTCTGTGATTCTTCCTCAGGGCTTTGATATTATCTCCTCAAATATACAGTAAGAAGGAGGCAAAATTAGGCAACACATTTATAATTCCATAATATGCTAAGAGAAACAACCTTTTTCTCCATTAGCAGATAAAGGTTAGGGAAGCATTAGAAAATTTGCCTGTGCATTAGCAACAGTGCAACAAAACAGCCCTGAGAAGTCTCTGGGAGAATACCAGCACTGACCCTGATTCTCGACTGGGCATGAAGTGTAAGTTTCCTTTTGTCTCGGAATGGACTATTCTAATCTCTCCACCCCAACTGGTATAGCTTCTTGTAATTTCCACTTCCAGTCTCCTTGTGATTTCTTCAAAACATCTTTACTAATTTCAGAAAGAAGTTGTTTTTACATTTTCTTTTAAGCTGTTTGTCTTTTAAGTTTATTCTATCTTTGGGTAAGGTATTTTTCACAGGAAGAGATCCTTAAATTGATGATAGAAAATATACTGAGAGAACAAGATTCGGTAAGCACACGTTTGACAAAAAAAAAAATTCTTGCCAAACTTACCTATCCCGGATGTCTATAGATCCTTGAACTCGACACCATGATGGGCACCTGCCAGGGAAGCTGGCAGCCATCTAGTCAGTTAGAAAAATAAATTGGAACTTTTTTTTTTGGAGGTAAAACTACTCTTATTCTTCTGCTAGCTTCCATGTTAAGCACTGCTTGCATGGTACCCCAGTCTTCCACAGGCAATTTCTGACATTTAAGGAGTGTACATATTATAACAAAAACTCCTTCCTCATTCATTTCATAATCATAGCCTTTTAATTAGATTCATGGAAATGAATCAACTAATATCTTGATTCAAGAACCATCAGGAAGTAAGCTAAAACTAAAGTGTACTTTAATAAAACAAATTAAATGTAACTATTACCCCAGAGTAACCAATAGTAGAACTTAATTCACTAAAATAAATTTTATGACCCACTTAGTACATTGGGTCAAAATCTGTGAACAGAAACTCATTTTCTCTTCTCAGTTCCCTACAGTTTTTTGTTTTGTGTTGTTTTATTGTTTTTACTTTAGCAAACTGGGCTAATTACTGAACTCCCAAAAATGTTTATAGAATTTAAAAATACTGGTAATAATAGTATATAGGACTTATAATTCCCTTATATTTAATGTATTAGAATTTATAAAATTTAGAGTTCCTTACAAAAGATTCATAATTCATATTTTGGTATGTGTACAAACTATTATAGATAATAATGCTAAAAACTTTCTGTATTGTATCTAATTTGAATTAGATTATAATTATCACAGCAGTGCCATTCAAAGATTACCTTTAAAAATTAGATTAAATTAACCTGGATAATATAAAGAAAATATGCAAAACTCAGAAATTAAGTTTAAAGGTGAAAAACCTTAATGACAATGTTTTTATAAATAAAACCCGAAGAAAAAGTCTTTATAAAAGTTAAAAATAATATTATTTAAGAAGCTCAGCTTTCAAATCTATTCTAGAAACACAGGGAAAATGTTGTTTTGCTTAAATTAGTTGAAAAAATATTCTTTTCCTAAAGTGAAACCTACTTAAATTCAACTTGCTTTTAAGAAGGAGCAAAATAAAAGCAATTAATACATCACTGTAAAAGGCTAAAAGCACACAGAGACATCATAACCCTACAAGCTGAAATTAATGCAAAGATTCAGATTCATTTAATTGTGTATCTGCACACACATACGTATGTGTGGAAAAGTATTTAGTTAAATTTCTCTGTGAAAGCAAATCTTACTACTTAATTCTAATACTATGAAACAGGAAATAAGTTTCTAGTTTCAAACATGTGTAATTAACACAATCATTCTACCAACAGTTAGTTTTACACTAGTAATTGTAGTATTGGATTACACTAAGAATTGAAATTAGCATTTCTTGTCATTTCACGAAGATCTTTTTGGAGAAAATCATGGGGCCTCCATATGGGAAAGACGAGCCTATAATGAGATTCTTATGGCAATTTTTAAATTTAACCCCCCTGTATGTCACGTAAGCCAAGCACACTTTTCCTGAAATTTTTTATTTAACAAATGAGGTTATATTGCGGTTAACATTACCTGCACTTATACTGTGGGTGATAGCCAGGCAGATGTGTTCTAAATCGACTTACCAAATAATTATTATAAAACACATCCTGGCCATTAGTTTTAGGAATAAATTAAAAAGTCTTAGAGATATTCTTTCCTGATTTGTTGATATAGCAGGAAAAAAAGTTGTTTTATAAATATTTGCCTGGAGAATAGTATTCTTCTACTTAATAAAATATATATATATATATATATTTTTTTTTCTCTCTCTCTCTCTTTTAGTGGGGAGGAACAGAGTGAGAGAGAGAATCTTCAAGCAGACTTTCTGTTGAGCATGGAGCCCAACATGGGGCCTGATCCTGGAACCCTGAGATCATAACCTGGGTCAAAAGTTGGCTGAATGAGCCACCCAGGCACCTGAAAATATGTTTATATTTAAGAAGATTTTTTTTTAATCACCTAGGTTTCAGAGGAATCTAAAATTTTGTTTTAAATGTGTACTTTATTATATCAATGTTTAAATTAGTGATGATAAGATTATTTCCAATTAACAAAATGTCAGTGATTTTTCTTGGAAGTTGGGATGTTTATATTTTAGAAAATTATTGAGGGTTGGAATTAGTTAACTAAAAAGTTTTTTTTAAAAAGGGATTGTTTGAGGGTAGGGTGATGAAAATGTTTTGGAAGCAGTGGTGATGTCTGCACAGCAGTATGAAGATAATTAATGCCACTAAACTATACACTTAAAAATGGGTGAAATAGTCAATTTTATGGTATATGTGTTTTACCACAACTTAAAAAAAAAAAAGGAAATTGAGATGATTTGGTTCTGTGATAAGACATTCATGAACATTGATTGTGTGATCATTGTAGTCCTCTCCATTGAAGGGGCTTAATTTTGAGAACTTGATTTAACTAATTTAAACCTCAGTTTCTGCTTGGAAATGTTTGTATTTTCTATAACCATGGAATGCTTGTGGCAGGAAAATGAAAGTCATTATTAAGAAGAGTAAGATAAGGGACACCTGGGTGGCTCAGTTGGTTAAGCAGCTGCCTTCGGCTCAGGTCATGATCCCAGCATCCTGGGATCGAGTCCCACATCGGGCTCCTTGCTCAGCGGGGAGCCTGCTTCTCCCTCTGCCTCTGCCTGCCATTCTGTCTGCCTGTGCTCGCTCTATCCGCCCCCCTCTCTCTGATAAATAAATAAAATCTTTTAAAAAAATTAAAAAAAAGAAGAGTAAGATAAGTGTAGAAAATAACATAGCAAAAAAAGGAAAATGAGAAAAATAGTATTACACAAAATGTTAATAGTGTGTTCTAGAAGATACATTTTTTTTATTTGTTTTTGCTGAAATCTTCTCAGAAATATTTAAAACCATATGGGACAGGAACAAAACTCTACGGATATTAAAATGGAGGCTAAGTGATACAGTTTAATCAAGTCATTTGATGAAAAAATTTCTTCATGTTTTCACAGGTAAACCCTTATTTACACTCCCTGTGAACCAGTCACTGGTCTAAACAAAGGGGATACAAAGAGACATGACATCTGTCCTAAACACCATAATCTAGAAGGAAGGAGAAAGAAGTGTGTGTGCTCAGGAGAATTGGGGCCTCCTTATCTTCACTCCCCGGTATTATGGCCAAGAATATATTGCCTTATATGGCAAAAAGAAATCAAGGTCACAAATGGAATGAAAGTTGCTAATCAGCTGACTTTAAAAGAGGGAGATTATCCTGGATCATCCCAACGGGCCAAGTGTAATCATATGGGTCCCTTAAGGGGAAGAGAAAGACAGAAGCATGGGGCAAAGAGATGCAGCAAGAGAATGTGTAGCACAAGGGCGACTCCCACTCCTGACTTAGAAAGTGGACATGGGGAGACCATAAGTCAAGGAATTTTGGTGTCCTCTTGAAGTTAGGAACAGCTCTCACCTGGCAGCCAGCAAAAAAAGGGGACTTTAATCCTACAAACTACAAGGAAATAAAGTCTGCCAACAACCCAAATGATCAAGGACACAGACCTTTTCTCCTCTAGAGTCTGTAAAGAGGAACATAGCCCTGCTGATATTTTGATTTTAGGTTGAAGAGAACGATACTGGGCTTGTGACCTGCAGAGACTGATTTCAGTCTGGGCTGGAACTCAGGTGAAGAGCCAAGTGTACATGCATAGAAGCCTTGATAATGCAGTCTAGCTGTGTGCTTAGGGGGAAGAAGACATGAGTTTGCTGAAGAGCTAGCCAGTCGCTAAAGCACGACTCAATAAAAAAAGAAACCAAGAATATGAACAGATAATTTGTCAAAAAGGAAATAAATCCATTAATTTTAAGGCATTTAACATCACCATGAGTCAAAAATACAATTTTTTTCAGAGTTACAGTTATGAATACCAAACTGCGGAAAGAGCAAAGATGCTCTTCAACAGAGGAATGGGTAAAGAAGATACGGTCCATATATACAATGGAGTATGATGCCTCCACCAGAAAGGATGAATACCCAACTTTTCTATGAACATGGACAGGACTAAAGGAGATTATGCTGAGTGAAATAAGTCAAGCAGAGAAAGTAAATTATCATATGGTTTCACTTACTTGTGGAGCACAAGGAATAACATGGAGGGCATTGGGAGATGAAGAGGAGAAGTGAATTAGGGGAAAGTGGAGGGGGAGATGAACCATGAGAGACTGTGGACTCTGTGAAAAAAACTGAGGGTTTTGGAGGGGAAGAGGGTGGAAAGTTGGGTGAGTCTGGTGGTGGGTATTAAGGAGGGCACATATTGCATGGAGCACTGGATGTGGTGCATAAACAATGGATTTTGGAACACACAAAAAAATTTTAATTTAATTTAATTTAAAAAAAGAGTTACAGTTGTTCACTTAGCAAATTAGCAAAGATTTTTTTTTTAAATGATCATGTCTGTTACTGGACTAGATTGGGAGTAAACAAGACTCTCCTACAAGGCTGGAGGAAGCATTCATCCTTCCTTGAGAACAATTTGGCGGTGTATGTCAGAGCTTTTCAAAATGTATATCCTGAGATCCAGCAACAGGACATTTAGGAATTATTCTATAGAAAATATTAAATACCTTGCAAAATTTCACTTTAGCAATGCATAATGTAAAAATTAGGACTAGACAAATATACATTTGAACCTGTATATTACTGAATTGGTGGGTTGTCTTTTTTACAACTATTATGTATTCTTTGTGTAATGTTTAAAAGAAAATATTTCAACATATATACAGTCCTACCTAGGAATTAACTTTTAGAAATGTAACCCAAGGAAATAATTAAATATGTAAAGGCTTCCTTATAGCATTGTTGAAACAAACTAACTGTTCAACAATAGTAGTTTGGTTAAATGGATTATATCTATTCAGGGGAATATGACATACTCATTAGAAACAATGTTGTAGTGATTTGCTTACTAACATGGACAAAGTTGAAATGCATATATTATTAAATAGAAAAAAAAACTATGAAACATGCACAGTATTGATGATTCCTTGTTTAAAAAAAAGAGAAAGTGTACATCAGCATGTATTACATATGTACTATGTTACTTACAGAAGTTCTGAAAAGCATTTATATTGTTATAATACAACGTGGGATATAGGTGGTATTTATTTTCTCCTTACGTCTTTTCCTTTCTTTCAAATTTTCAATTACTTAATGATAATCCTATATTGCTCGTATAATATAAGAATGTATTATAGCAAAGCATACAAATAGGAGAAGGTTCTAGAATCCAGTCTAAAAACAAAAATAACATCAGTGTAATAACTTTACAATATAGAGATTTCTTTCTTTCTTTTTTCCTCCCCACCTTTTTTTTTTTTTTTTTTACAATATAGAGGTGTCCTGTCTTTAATCTAGAATATTCTGCTACAAAAGCCTCCAAGCTTAACATCTCTTCTGCTTCCATTCTTTCCAACGTATTGTTCCTAGAATTCTGACTAGCCGTAAAAGTAATCTAAGTGCTCTGGAAACTCTCAACCAGAGAGGACAAAGGAGATCAGAATATTTCCATGAAAGTGGAAGTCAGTACTTCAGAAAGCATTGCCCACACCTGTGTACAAACATAATAGACTCTGGTATGAAATAATAACTGTAGTGAGACCCTTTCCAGTTATACTAAGAGAAAGAGAGAGAATCACTACTGGTTTTCTCCATTTACCAATAAGTCAATCAAACAAGATCTTAAACTCTCGATATGTGACTTGCAGAGAAAGTAAATGAGCTATGGTTGAGAACTTACCTTGAAGTCTAGGGTAGTTGCTCCTTTGTCATTTCTCACTGAACATCATTATGGGCAAACGCTATGATATTCAAATACAGTTTTGAGATAGAGCAGATCTGGGTGACGACAAAGTCTAGCATGGGGCTGAAGGTGAAGGTCGTCAGAATAGAGATCAATTCCTGGGAAGCTGGAACATTGGATGGGTGTCCTGCATGGGCAGAGAAATTAGCCACTATGATTACATGGGGAAGAGAGGAAAACCATGACCCAGGTGTCAAAATCTCAATAGATGCAGAAGCATTAAGAGAAGCTTTAAAAAGGAGAACTTCTGTTTATAGTGCAAGAGTACTAGGTTGGAAATGACTGGAAGGTTGAATCCTCTTCATAGAACTGAGCTAAGATGAGCTTGGAAAAGAGAGCCACCCTCCCCTGAGTTGTTTAAGTTGTCCTCAAATAACATCTAAGTTTCAGGCCAAGAGAAAAAGAATATGATAAGGCTAAAAAAGTAGAGGGTTTTATTTTTGTAGAAAAATGTTCCAGAAATATTAATACAATGGGAATAATATTAGTTAACAATTACAAGGTGCATACGATGTGATTGGCTCAGTTGCTCTTCATGATAACCCAAGGTGAGTGCTAATACTGTTCCCCTTTTCCAGTTGAGGAAACAGGCGTGAGAGATTAAAGACTTGCTCAATATCATGTGGCTGAGAAGTTGACATAGCCAGGGTCCAAACCAGACAATCCAGGTCCAAAGTCCACACTTGGAAGCACTATTTTCTTCCCCACCCAAAAGGTTTGGAAAAGAAGATCTCCTCTTTCTCATGGCCGAATAATATTCTATTTCATTCTTCATCTGTTGGTGGGCATTCAGGTTGTTTCCACATCTTAGCTATTGTGAATGGTGCTGTGATAAATAAAGGGATGTAGATATCTCTTCAATATCCTATTTTCATTCTGTTGAGGTATATTCCCCAAAGTAGAATTGCTGGATCTTATGGAGGATCTATTTTTTTGAGAAATCTCCATATTGCTGTGCATAGTGACTGGACCAACATACATTCCCACTCACAATGGACAAGGGTTTCCTTCTCATCACATCCTCACCAGCACCTGTTTTTTTGTCTTCTTGATGACAGCCATTCTAACAGGTGTGAGGTGACACCTAATTGTGATTCTCATTTGCATTTCCCTGGTGATGAGTGAGGCTGAGCATCTTTTCATGTGTCTGTCAGCCATTTTGATGTCCTCTTTGAGAAAATACCTCTTTAGTTCTTCTGCCCATTTTTTCCTTCGCCCATTTTTTAATGTATTGCTTACAATTACACAATGATACCTGCCAAATTTATCCATTTGAATAAAGAGAGAGAGATTGCAAAGAAGCCTAAGAGAAGAGGAAGCAACAAAGTGATAAGAGTCCCAGAGGCAAGGTTTGGCAAAACAAACAAGCTCAGGATAGAGTTTAAAAAGTGTAGAGATCACAGGAAATTCATGTGCTTATTTAAAAATTTGCCTGGATGTAACTCATACGTAAAACCTTAAATATCAGTGTGTATTCACCTCTAAATAGCAATTTCAAAATAATCACCTAACAAATCACTTCTGAATAATCTGTATAGTACACCACACACACACACACACACACACACACACACACACACATCCTAGGTTGTGGTTCAGTATGTTTAGACTTACTGGGTGCATTTTTAGAACAGAATTTTAACAAATGTCTCCTGAGAAACTACATCTCTGGAGAAAACACAGTGATGTGTGCTTCTCACTGGATCCACACAAGAGGAGAAATAAAGTAAAACTGAGAGAAGGTAGCCAAAAGAAAATTGGCCTCCAAAACACAGAGCCATAATTAAGTTTCACTTATAAATCTAAATAGATGTCATATATTTTATATTCAAGCTATTTAGCATAAAATTCATATAAGGTAGTATAATATACATCACTTTATAGTTGTATGAGTAAAATGTGCCAAAGCTAGAACATTTTTGACAAATTTAGTGTTTAAAACCTTAGTACATTCTTGGGATATTTTTCCAGCCTATTCCATATTCTCTATCATTTGTGAATATGAAAATTATTCCTTATATAATAGTATGCTAAAAACAATATGAATCAGTATTTATGCAAAGAAAAAAGTTTAAATCAAAGAAAAAAGTTAAAGAAAAATAGATTTTTTTTTTTTACTTGAAAGGTACAACTAACACAAGCAAAACTGTTTGGGGTTTGAATTACACAGGTACTGCTTCAACTCCCTCATTCACATTCCTTATGCAAACCTGACCTCTGACAAAGGGTTTTGTGTGTGTGCAGTTTTTTTTTTTGTTGTGTTGTTTTGTTTTTGTTTTTTAAGATTTTATTTAATTGACGGAGAGAGAGAGAGAAAAAGAGAGAGAGCACAAGCTGGGGGAGCTGCCTAGGGACAGAGAAAAGCAGGGTCCCCACTGAGCAGGGAGTCCCGGGGGTGGGCTCAGATTCCAGGACCCCGGGATCCCAGGACCCTGGGATCATGACCTGAGCCAAAGGCAGACGCTTAACGACTGAGCCACCCAGGTGCCCCCTCTGACAAGGGTTTTAACTAACAAGCAAATTTAAAACTTCAGCTGTTTACCGTGCTTTAAATCTGACCGTTTTGGAGCGCCTTCAAATGAGCCAGATGAGAAACTACTTAATTAGGATTTTAATTATTTTCTTGCATTCTGATGGTATCTGGGAGTCACTGAGAAGCAGCTTGTTTCGGCAGTTTCTCAGCTGCTACCACGGTTCCCCAAGGCGGGGCTGGTGGTAAATTCCCAGCTCTAGGGAGCGCTGGATAGAAGCTGCAGACGCCAGGCGGGGAGGTGCTACAGGGACCCAGCCCGAACTCTTGCTGGAGCCCCAACTCCATCATCGCAGTGGGACACAACTGTCTTCTTTCAGGAAGATGAAGTTAGTGTATTTTGGCTTCAGAATCATGTTGTATCTTTGAACTTCTCTGCGTTCCTACAGGGACTGAGTTCTGAGTAATGAACTGAGAGTTGGCTGTTGGATGCTTTTAACTTTTAAGCAGAATCAGAGAAAAGTGTGCATGTGGATAGAGTTCACGGATTTGAATATCAGTATTTTCCTACCCACGAATTCTGTTTGAAAAGGGCAAAAGAATTAGGTCGATTCTGGAAATTGTCGCCTGTTTAAGATCTGACAACAGAGGAAAAAAATGCTTAGTGTTTCAGAGTATCTCAGAAGACAGAAAGGTGGAGGTTTAGACAGGGTATACTTTAGTCAAATTATTATTTCTGTGTGAAATTCATTTATAGACTACTGTGAGGTAGCGTGTGTTTACATAAAAATAAATGTTAACTCCTGTGTATTTGTTACTGGCACTGATTTTTCTGGAGCCTAGCTAAAGCTAACCCATTTGGAGACTGACTAGTTTAAGGTATGCCTTTAATTTTGCCCAGAAGTACTACAGAAACTCTTCCTTTTTTGCTTTCTTTTTAAAGATTTATTTATTTAGCTGAGAGGGAGAGAAACAGCACGCAAACGAGTTGGGGGAGCGCAGAGGGTGTGAATCTTCAAGCCCTCTCCCCGCTGAGCCCAGAGCCCTGACCTGGGGCTTGATCCGACAACCCCTGAGATGAAACCAAGAGTCAGATGCTTAGTTGACTGAGCCACCCGAGTGCGCCTTCATTTCATCTCTATACATCAAGCTTAATCTCAAAAGACAACTACAGTACACAGAATCCTGAAGATGGCTCGCCTAGATTCTGTTCCTAGTTATTCAATCTTATGCTAATGTAGATAATACTGTGGAGGGATTTCGTGGATATAAAACCCTGATCTAATCACAGAGCCTTTCAAAAGCAAAGAGCTTTCTCTGACTAGTAGCAGAAGGAAAAATCAGAGAAAGTCAAAGCTAAGGATTTGATGTGTCATTGCTGGCTTTGAAGATGGACGGGTCATGGGGCAAGGATCAGAGCAAAGAGGAACTTCCAAAAACTGGGTATGACCCCTAGCCAACAATCAACCAAAAATGTTGGAGATTTCTGTCCTATGATTAGAAGGAACTAAATTCAGTTGACAACCTTAATGAGCTTGGAAATGAATTCTTCCCCTGATATTGCAGATAAGAGCTTACCTTCTGAGACCCTTATCTGTTAAGGGTTTCTCTAAGCCCTAGTGAGTGTCGTAGAACTTCTGTCCTACAGACAAAGCTAATAGATGGCATTGTTTTAAACTGCTAAGTTTGTGGTAATTTGTTATAAAGCAAGAAAAAACCGATTCAACAGTGCTTCAAAATATTCAGATCGACAGATGGTTCTGCCAATTCTGACTTGATAAAAGGACTCGGTTTTCCAAATGTGACTTAGCTCCGTTATCCACTCATCCTTGCTTGTACCTGACTTCCACCTTTTGTTTGGTCTTTCCTGGTCCACTTGTTAGTGCTCTCGCTAGTAGAATAAGAACAGAAAATATCAAGGACAGTATTTACATTGTGTTTTCCAAAATGCAAGCTGAAAACCACTGGTGGTATCTGTTAATATGGTTTTACATAGTTCCCAGGCCCAGCTTTAATTAACGCTAGGTCTCAAGTGAAAAGGTTATTCACTTTTCAGCTCTCTTCCAATCCTTCTGATTCAATAAAAGAGAAAGTCTCCATTTGGTACTGATATGATTTAACGCCCAACACTGACAAATTTCCTTTTTTAGAGCATACCTCCAGTGGAGAGCCCTCCACAGTAATAGTATCTAGTTATAGCATAATATCATTTATTTTATTTTATTACTTTCAGTTTCTCTTTCTGGCCAGCTCTATGGCTTTCAGGTTTTGGTGGCAATATAAAGTTTCTTTTTTAAGAAACTATTCTGCTGAGTCTAAGTTGTGCCCCCCCCCCCATATTTTGATACCTTTGAAATCAGGATGTGTTGCACAATCTCTTGGCTTTTGCTGCCTCTAGCTACCCTTCTGTCCCACAGAACAGAGTGAAGCAACTATAAAGTATATACTCAACAACCCTTCCCCAAACCTTTCTCCTTCCCTGTTCTTCCAGTTTCCCTTTCATGTTCTCTCTCCTAAACCCATGCGTGGGAATCCCTGCACCGAAAACTAGAGATTTCACACTGGACAAGCCTGCTACAAGGTAAGGTGGATTTATTTGGGCTGTGACTCAAAATTAATATTCACCAGCTATGAACACAGAAATAGAAACTCTTTTTTTCTAAGTTGGGTTAGAAGCAGGAAACTCATTCAGGGCTGAGAGGAAGTCTCAATGAGCATTTTCAACAAGTGGAAAATAAAACTTCTAAGATAAGAAGTTATTGCATAACTTAGCTGGCAATATTTCTGCTTTCTGGGTGATACAAAAAATATCTTCCAATGGATGGTTCATTAGAGCCAATGAAGCATGTAAATATACTTAAGTTTAAGTAGAAATTCTAAAGTGAACATCTCACAGGTGTATGAAATTACGCAGGTGGTATGTAAATGGCTCATAAATGAGTGAGGTTTGTAAACTACTGGTCTGGGCACGAGCAGGGTTGAGTTCAGCTCTGACTGCTAAAGGTGTCAGAGTAACACATAAACATTAATCCTCAAGCTGAAGGGAAAGTAACTCCAGGTCAGAGGCTTCCTTGAAGGTAAAGACATCTCTCACATTTGGTCTCTCATTCCTGGATAGAGACTCACTGCCTCTGCCTATTTTCAGAGTGGTGATGGGGATTCGAGGAGAGGCTCCTGTATTCTGTGATTTGCTTCAAAAAGTAACAATGACCCCCATCAGCCTCTCATCCAAACTTCAGCTCCTCTATTGTATGACAGGTGAGAAGTAGGGTCACCTTTAGGCTAGAGTGAGCTGCCTGCAATAGTCATTGACTTACCTAGAACAAACACTGGTCTTTTAGGCACCACAGAAATGATAAAACCCAACTGAAGCAACATTTTGAAAATGAGAGGATGTAAGCCCTAAGTTTGAAGCCAGGATAGTTACCCTTTTTAGTGGATGCATTTTCTTTTCCTCTTTTTACCCATTTCTTCCAAGACCTATCTCCTTCCAATAGCGATGCTCTGAGCCATTATCCACCACAGTGCTCTTCAGAGAGGCAGGATTGCTTGTACCCACCTACCAGCCTGTTCTGAGGAAAGAAAAGGCATGCATGTGCCCCTTCCTTCATTATACACTTTTAATGGTCGAGTAAAGTTGAGAAGGCAAACAGCGCTATTGGCACATGCATCCCACAGTGTTCCGCAGGGAAGCCAAATCACTTTGAGGAGTGCTATGCAGTGAGGAATTTATTATAGGATCAGAGCCGACACAACTGTGGGAGCTGATGAATCTACAGAGGGACGTGGCCTCTGTCTCTGTCTGAGGTCAGGATGGGTCAGTAAGGTCAGCAGCTGGGATAGATACACTGGACGGGAGGGAATGAGAGGATGTACTGGGAGCTGAGGAAAGAAGTTGGAGCTAGCAGATCAGTGACAACAGGCACAAGCTGGAGAAGCTCCTGGTATCCCGCACCGGCCCTGGGAACATCATGACCACCACCACTTCACTTCTATACTCCAGATGTTGTACAAATTTCTCCTGTCGCCATCCCGAATCTGGTACCACACGGGCCAGGAGATTCTGGGAAAGATAGTCCCAATCTCGCTAAAATGACAAGCTACAAAACCACCACAGGAAGGTGGAATCCGCCTGCTATCAAAGGTCATACAGCAGAGATAAGCCCAGAAGGGACCTCCAGGACACCTAGTCTTTATCTAGCCTTATCTCCCCGGGGCAGTGGGGGGTGGGGAATCTTTTATGGATCGACTCCCAACATTTATGCTTAAAAGACTGAGACTGAGATATTGGTTAAGATCTTCAGTCAAACGTGGAGGACTGACCCCAGAGATAAATGGCAGAATTGGAGCAGTACTGAAGTACTGGAAAATAGCCATCCCTGGGGTGGCTGGGTGGTGGCTCAGTGTTTAAGGGTCTGCCTTCAGCTCAGGTCATGATCCCAGGGTCCTGGGACTGAATCTTGCATCAGGCTCTCCACTCAGTGGGAAGCCTGGTTCTCCCTCTCCCACTCACCCTGCTTGTATTCCCTCTCTTGCTGTCTCTCTCTGTCAAATAAAAAAAAGTGTCACACTCAAAGCACAACTGCCTCCTGTGTTGGTTGTGTAGCGAACAGATAACGGCGGGATAAAGGACCAGAGATTTGGTGGAAAAAAAAAAAAGGTAAGGGGGACAAGAGAAGGAGGGGACACTGTTAAAAATGAAGAATTTCAAAAAGATCTGAGAGAATCCTGATAGACTATCCCCTCATCCTCAGACTTGTTCAGATGGAAAGTACCTGAAAATGAGTGGTATTCTTTGCAACATATTATGAAATAATGATATATTTAATTTCATATGGAGAACAATTTTGCTCAAAAAAAATGCAGCTACACTGTATGCCTGTGATATGAAGTCGCACAGGCAGGACGAACAGTGGTTCTCAAATTGCTCAGGCGGGAAGTACCTGGAACTCAGGGTCTTCTACTAGGAATAGCATAACTATTGATCGATTTTTAATACCATGTGAACCTAGGACAGTGTGACTTAAAGGTAATATGACTATATAGAGAGAGTAAAAAATCACTTGCATGAGCACACAGCCTCAAAACTGAAATAATCTGTTGTTTCTAAATATTTCAAATGAAAGACATTTATTGCTTGTTCATATGTGTTTTTCATCTGCTAGTCCAACTACCCATAAAATTAAAAGAAAGAAAGGAAGAAAGAAAGAAAAAGACAGACAAGACAGGACTATGGGTAAAGAGTCCTAAATTGAGAAGAAAATGTCTACTCAGTATGTCTTTGGCAAGGGATTGAGAAAAGCCCGGCCATGACCCCATCTCAGCAGCCTAGAACTCCAGTCACACAGGGGAAGCACTCCTGTTGCATGGTATCTTGATCTGAAAACCATCAATCTAAACTGAACCCTTTACTATTCAGATGAGGAAACCGGTCTAGAAAAGCCATAACTTGCCTAAGGTCATACGAATAATTGGTGACAGATGTGGGAGATCTTGTTTCAACTCCTAATCCTGCTTTTTCCAAGTTAGCCTGGATCTAATCAAACCACCCACTGTGATCAGGTGGTTTCTTTAAGCAGGTGCTAGAGGAAGACTCCAAATCAGAGGATTTTTGGAAAATCTGGAAAGGCTCCACCATAGGGCACCCAGCCTCCAACTGAACAACTCTCTTCACCTTACAGGCAAATTCGGTATATTGAGCAGAGTGTTAAACGGCACTCAAGCACTCCCTCACCACCTGTATCACAGAGAATTCCCTGAAGGAAAATGGAGAAATCTCCATGGGAAGGGCACCATTAATGGGACAGACAACACGAGATAGTCCTATAACAAACACAGAAGAATAGATCACCTGGGTGGAAGCGTCAGTTCATATGTGAAGAAGTAGAGAGACCCAAATCCAACCCCAATAACCCCCGTGGTCTTGCCCCTTCCAGAAAATGTTAGCCAACTCTTGTCCTAAAGAGTTGAAATGTTACAACGCATAGTATTTTCATCAGAAAGGCAAATCAGGGGCGCCTGGGTTGTTCAGTCAATTAAGCCCTTGACTCTTGGTTTTAGATCAGGTCATGATCTCAGGGTCATGAGACTGAGCTCTGCAGCAGAGCACAGAGTCTGCTTGTCCCTCTCCTCCTGCCCGCCCCCCTCTCAAACAATAGGTAAATTCAACCTTAAAAAAAAAAAGAAAGGCAAATCAATTTTATCTCATGCTTTGATTCTGGTCATTTGAGAAGTACCTTACTGTTGAGGAAGTTTCTGGAACTGTAAGTCCCTGGAAGACTTTGCTGCTTTTGATGAGTGAGGTACATGTGTGTAGGAGGGGGTAGTCCGTGCACACATACTGTCCATCTGCTAACCACACTTCAGGTCATCAGGAAAGACCATTTGCGTTATTTACAGTGCACATTTTCTTCAGGCTACTTCCTGCACATTTCCTAAAACTGTCCTTAGCTGTGGTCACCAAGTGGTTATCATGTATTTCCATACTGTGTCCTGTTCTTGGTTGCACATGACTGTTAATGCTCAAATAATTAGGCTCTCATTCAATTTACTTACAATCCTACTAGTTAAATAATTTAGGGCAAGTTAGTGAACCTTCTAAGCTTAGCTTCCTCATCTGTAAAATGGGCACAATTATAAATAGGGTTGAAGGAAGAATTAGACAAATAAGATTGAGGGAAGAATTAGACGAATTAATCCATGTAAAGCACTGGTTGCAGGATTGGCCCCTGAACAATAAATTGTAACTGCTATCATTATTATGTATAACTATTATCCCCCTTTTATACACAAGAAAAACCAGGCTGAGTGATTTATTGAAGGTCACACTCTAGTTAATAACAGAATTGGTATTGGAACTACACGTTTAACAGGGTGACCACTACACTAGCGGGTGATTACTGGGTAGTGAAAGTGAAGGTAGTTTTAATTTTCTTCTCTGTGCTGTAGAGGAGACATATAGTACTTCTGTAATCAGACAGCTATATATTTTACAGACGCTATATAAAAAGTTAAAAAATTAAAATGTGGAAATTATCACTCCTTCCTGCCCCCACTGAAGCCCTTTAGATGCTGTGTCTCTACTAGCTTCTTTCCAGCTCCTCATGTTACTGACTGCTCTCCACCTCACTGCATTTCCCTTCAGCCCAACAACAACTAACCTTTTCTAGAGTGACTGAAAATGTGCAAAGTGTTGTCACAAATATTATCTCATTGGATGCTTAAAGCAATACTTGGGGCTCTCGTTATTAGTGCTATGAGGATGCCCATTTTATAGATGGACAAATTAGGCTTACAGAAACTCAAGGTCACTGTGTCTCCCTGCCGCCACCATCATCCTACATGTAGTCTGATTTCTGCTTACAACCTGGGTTATGTGTCCCTGTATCACCTGGCCCTCTGCCAGGTGTGTGCTGAGGCTCTACTGGCCCATCTTTTTCTAGAGCAGATCTTTCATTTCTCTGCTGGGACTTGAGATTCCCAGGTCTTCACTCCTATCTCAGATTCACAGCCCTGTGACTACTCAGCCCTGACTTGAATACATAGACTGTCTTGAGCTATGTCAAATATGGAAATCTCTTTCACCTAAACATTGTTCTTCCTTGTGAAAACATTAACTAGCCTTCCGGGATTATTAGCCTTGATGTACGACTCACTTTGTGCGAGTTTTTGTTAGAGCGAAATAAGAAAATACTTCGGAAAAAGGTGAACACTAAACACATATCAGACAACATTATTATGTTATTTGTGTGTAAACATATCCTCACTTTGTAGCCATCCAGACAAGGGAGCAGGTTAAATGGGCACTTCACGCCCTGATGCAACTTTTATGGAAGGAATGTTGTTAATACATATTCAATGCTATAAAAAAACATTAATACTCTTTGATCCAGCAGTTCCACTCCTAGGAATTATTTATATCCTCTAGATGATAATAAATCAAATGAACAAAGGTTTATGTGCGAAGATGTTCATCACTGTTATTTGTAATAGCTGAAAATTATAAGCAACTTACATGCAAAACAATGCTATTAAATAAAATATGGCACATTTGTGTGATGGAATACTATGTAGCCATTAAAATCATGTTATAGGAGACAATTTAATAGTAAGGGAATTTTTCATCATTTATTATTAAATGAGAAAGCTTACAAAACAATACTTGAAATGTGTTCCCAATTTTATTTGGTTTCTATGGGCATAGGAAATAGATTGGAAGAATAAAGACTAAAAGGTTAGCTCTGGGTGGCCCTAAATGATGATATTATGACCAATTTGAATTACTTATTTGTCCTTTTTTATTTTATCGTTTTTTATAATAAATGTTACTTTGTAATCAGAAGAAGATATGTATAAAAAGAAAAATAGAGCAAAGATGGAAAAAAGGCTATCCATTTAGTTTATCCCTCAAGACTAATTTTAGATGAAACTGCTTTCCTAAAGTACCTCTAGAAATAATTCTTAAACATGTTCAGAGAGAAAAATTTACTTTCACAATAGCCCATAGCATTAGCAACATTTCATTGGATCTACAATGCAGGAAGAAAAGAGCCAGAGTTCTCAAAATTCAATTTTATGTCATTTTTCATTTGAGAGCTGCACAGCTATGATATAAAATTATGACTTTTACATGAGTTTTTAAAGACATGAAAATCAGGCTGACCAGGTCTTTTGTCACCTGTTACTCTATATCCTCCGTCAATTATTGCTCATGTTTTACATTACAGAGACCCCCTCACCCCCACCCCCAGACTGTGTGGAAGAAACTGTTACTGCACTGTTTTGGAAAAATTACCTCCTTGTAACATATTACTCTACTTTTTGTTATGTCTTGTTGTAAAAGAAGTTTAATGTAACGCCTACTTACACTCAGTACTCCTTTGTCCTTGCACTTTCCAAATGTTTTCCCCTGGCCATTCAATATGGTTAACAAACAAACTTTTTAAAAGATTTTATTTATTTGAGAGACAGCAAGAGAGAGAAAGCACAAGCAGCGATGGGGGGAGGGATGAGGGTAAACCAGGCTCCCCTCTGAAGGGGTCCTGAGGCAGGGTTCGGTCCCAGGACCCCAAGATCATGAACTGAGCCAAAGGCAGATGCTTAACAGACTGAGCCACCCAGGTGCCCTGAGTATTTGTGTTTTTTATTAATTAACAGCAAATATAGTCATCTTCCAAATGTAATTGAAATTCACCCTCATCCATCCATTTGTGTTATTCTTCTAATCTCTATTATGTGTCATGTGCTAAATTCCTCTTCTAGCTCATGAATAATGTTGTCAAACAAGGCTAGCCTTTGTACCAACCATACCTTTAGACAACTCTGTATTTCACACATATTCCTTTGGCATTGCTAAAATTTACATTCCTGGAGCCCATTTCCAACACCTGTGACATTAGTCTTAGTCCAGCCAGAGTGAATTAATTTCGTAAGCGATTCCATGAGACACTATAGAAAAGAAATTTCAGTAGCAGAGTTTTATATAATTTTCACTGTATTCCATTTTCCACTGGTTTTGTAATTTTTCCCCAAATGGCTTAGTTTAAATTAACCCTGACCCTGGCGTGGCTAAAGTCAAACACATTATCCAGCTTCCCAAACCTCTGAGACCTCCTCATTCTGAGCCCCCTTCTTTGTCACCATCAGTCACCAAATCGTGTAAGACACTACCTCTGACTATCCTTTTTTTTTTTTTTTTTTGGATCCTGTCCAAAGTCACCACATCTTACCCTCTTTGCCGCTGCCCCATATGGAGATTTTGCTAAATGCTGTTCTCTCTACATTGCCCTGCCTCCCTGTCCTCACCGGCAATATCCGAATCAGTCCTCAAGATTCCTGACTTTATTTACCCTGGGACACCTTCCCAAGTCACCCTCTGTTCTTGCTCTGTTGCTTCCACCCCATCTCCAATCACGCTCTGTGTGTGGTCCCCAGACTTTAGATACTGTCCTGTGAACTCACACGATAAAACGGAATAACTGTGCAGAATTCAGAATGACAGATAATGCTCAAATCAAATCCACTTAACTTCGTCTCCATCAAAACTCTTCTAGCAATACAAAAGAAATGAGGCCTAAAACACTCGACTCAGGACAAGACAACTGTCTCCCTCTCCATTCTGCTTCTTGCTCCGCACTTCCTGCTATGGATGAAAAGAGTTACATCTTACACCAATAGCAATCACAGTCTTGGGGTGAATGGCTCTGGCCCCGTTGATTTCCTATCTTCCTATAGACCTCTATAGAAGTTGTGAGTTCAAAGGCCCTCCCTCCTTTTATGGCTGAAAGTAACATTCTGATTAAACATCAATTAGCAAGTAAGTTTATTTTTTAATTGATCCCTAAATCTGAGCCCAACATTCCATTATAAATGCTAGGGTAGTATTTTTCAAATTGTGAGTTGAGATCCATAAGGAAATCAATTTAGGGCCATAAAATCCATTTTGTGGGTCACAAGTAGTATTTTTTTAAAGAAAATGCAATAGAACAGAATAAAATAGAAAACATCAGAGCACATTATATATGTACATACTGGATCCCAAAGTAAAATGTATTTTTCCTGTGGGTGGCAGTAAAAAATATTCAATATTTCTGTGTTGCAGGGTACAAGTATACATGTTTCTTGCTTCTAACATTTTTGAAATCTGAGCAGACTAAAGCTTGTGCAGATGAAACAGGGAAAAATTCTATGATCACATATAAATTCAACTCTCTTTTACAGGTTTTGTAGATGTATGTGGATTGAATGATTAGGGATTTTTGATAAGTGAGTTGGTACCATGCTTGTTGCAACTGAAAGGTGAGCAAAATTTGGATTCTACGTAGGGGGCAGATATTTTATACAACAACCATCAGGTCAGCCAGTGATTTAATGGAGAAGATAAGACATTTACAGAAAGACTCCCAAACAAGATTTGCTAAAATTGATTATATGAGTAAGTGACTTTTATGCATGTGTTGTAATAAAACTTGACCATTCTGCCCCCTCACCAATTGGCCAACTCACTTTTGCCCTAAATCTCAGCTTAGATCTACTTCCCTTACTCAGATGCCCCCCCCCATAATTTCCCATGTATCCATGGTCTGATGTCATGCTTCGCACACAGCATTGCTATCCCACATGCATTCTATGCCCTTACTTGATTGTTGACTCCACAATGAGAGCTATTAAACCCATCTTGTTGGCTTTCCCTATCCCTGAGTCTAGCAGAGGGCCAGACCAAGTCGGCACTCCATAAATACTGGTTGAACAAATAATATACAAAACGACTCTGGTTTATTTTTTTTTTTTCTGAATGTTACTAATTGTTTTGCATTTAATAATAATACTGTTGGGGAACTGGGAGTAAGGTGGTGAAGAAGGATTTTCCTCTTTGTTAGTCTACATTATCTGAAAATTTTCTGTAAGCAGGGAATATTTTACAATTTAAAAACAGTAATAGAATTTTGTTTCAAACAACCTGATTGGACTGGAAAAGAGAAAAAAGCTGATAGAAATCCACCCATGGAGACTTCCTTCTACCCTTGTGAAAGGTTCCCCTTGGACAGCGACTATCCCACTGTTTCAGGCACTTCTCCCTACTATCTCTTTCCAGTGGATGTCTGGTAGTATATGCTTTTAAAATTACATTTAAAAATTCTTCACCCTGAGGGGGTGCCCGAGTGGCTCAGTCAGTTAAGTGTCTGCCTTCAGCTCAGGTCATGATCTCAGGGTCATGGGATCAAGCCCCCCATCCGGTTTCTGCTCAGCAGGGAGTCTGCTTCTCCCACTTCCTCTGCTGCTAGTCCCCTTGCTTGTGCTCTCTCATTCTCTGTCAAATAAATAAATAACATCTTTAAAAAAAGAGAAAAAAATTCTTCACCCTGAGAAGAATTGATTTGTCTTCTCCTTGCACTTAAGGGATACATTTGTGTAAACTGGAATATAAATTATCAATGAAATTAAAATCACCATACAACTCTAAATAACAGATTAAAAAATAACCAAATTGAGCCATTTAATGGAATAATAAGAAAATAAGATAACGTATTTCCCACTTTGCAGCAGTGGCTTTCTTTTACATCTATTTTTGGGGTCCAAAGCCCTTTTAAGATTAGATGTAAGCTCTCCAGAAAAAAAAAAAATGTATGTAAAGACATACTCAATTCTGCATATAATTTCACGGAAATCCCTGAAAACAGCCTGAATGTCAGAATAAGGACTTCGGCTTTCCAATTTACATGGTATTGTTCACATAGATAATCTCACTTGATCCATATAAACTTCCTATGGTTAGGTCAGGCCAGTTATCAGCATTACAAATGGGGAAACCAGGCCTTTTAAGTGATTTAAAATGATTTCTCCCCCACCACACAGCTGGTAGCAGAACCCAAACAAGATTACAGATTTATATTATAATTTCATACCTTTTTCCCTAAAGATATTTGATTCAAACTCATGTAAATAAAAACATTTACAAAATGCCCTTCATAGCCATATTTTGCAGAATTTCATATGTATGTTTCCCTAATGTGAAGACAATGAAGTAGTCAGAGTTCGGCATCATAATCCATTTCCTCCTCGAGCTTGACCGTGTGCACAATGCCTGCTCTCCAAGCCCCCGCCAGCTTGGCAAGCCAGAGCAGGAGAGAAAACTGCAGGTCTACCACATGGCAGGCCAGCATCCTCTCTACAGGCCAACAGGCCATTCTGCTAATGGGCTTTTGTATTTTGTAATTAAATAAAGAAGCCATGTAATGCATGCTTATCTCTTCACTTGATGGAATTCTGGTCTCTTGAGCAACTTAAGGTATGTATGCCATAAATATGCCGCCAGTGTATTTAAAATGCTTGTAGGTTTTCATGGGTGGGGAAGGGTTTATTTTTCTTTGGGAAAAAATCTAGGAAATTTGAGGAAAAGGCTTCTAGTAATATTCATGATTTTTAAGTAAAGGAATAGCACGTGCAGTTCTTTGGTCTCCCTTGATTTCTGCTTTGACAGTTCCTGATGTGAGTACCAGTATCACTGCATCATTATGACTGATGATCGTTTGTGGAATAAACAAAAAACAGTGTCCCAGGATGCACCACTTCCAGAAGATTTTCTGTCTCCGGGGCCAGTTGCCACATTGCAAACATGACAACAGATGAATTGATGATAGCATCTGCTTAATCTGGCTTTTGTCCACATGTCACAACTGTAATGTCATTAATTGAGAATTTTTTTATTTGCTCTAGTCTAGTTTCTTCATTTCCTAACCTCTAAACTGGGTTTAATTTAATCAACGTTGACTGAAAAGCTGTCAGTTTTAATGGTGATACATTTTTTCTTAATCATTGATGTTTAAGAAACATGCAAACCAAACATTGTCTTAATCTAAAATAGATAGATTTCCTGACAGTGCATTAACATAACACAATTGGGTCTGATATTTTTTAAAAATTAAGAACTTGCTCTTGATAGGATTGTTCAAATTACCTAGGAGGTGACTGATAAACATCATCTGATACTCCTTAGATACCTTTGTCTGCTAATGGGTAAAGTTGATAAAATAATAAAATTATGATTTATCCAGAACATTCAATTAATTTATGAAATAATTAGTTAAGCTAATATTTCATTGAATTAAAATAATTTTTAATCATAGAGACAAAATAATTCAGTAAGAAGTTATTCTTATCTTTTCACTGGTAAATTTAGTGAAAATTAGGAGTCCTACTAAGGGAAAATAGGCAGTCTATCTACACTAGAAGAAAAATCATTGGCCTATTAAAAAATTAGCAAGCTGTATTTAAGTTAGATAATTCTATAGTTCAGACAGAGATAGCTTATTCCCTCTAACCTCCAATACTCATTTATGCCAAACAGAGTTCCAAATTAATTGCGTTTATTCTTTGGATGGTTTTTAAGTGGCAGTATTTGCATCTCTATTTGAGACTATTATTATCAAAGTGGTACATCATCTGTCAATTAATACCTAAATACAATTTAAAATACAATTTGGGGTGCCTGGGTGGCTCAGTCAGTTGAGCATCGAATTCTTGGTTTTGTCTCTGGTCATGATCTCAGGGTCATGGAATTGAGCCCCAAGTTGGGCAAGTTGGGCCCTGTGCTCAGCACGGGGTTTGCTTGAGATTCTCTCCCCCCTCCTCACTCATGCACTCTCTTAAATAAATAAATCTTAAAAATACAATTAGTGTCTCGATCATAATCAATATGATTATTATAGTCTCTTATTTTAAAATACACGCTCAAGATTAAGAATAAGGTCTTATTCAGGCTCATGGATATCACCGAGCTCAGCCTTCTAGCACACATTAGGTATCCAAAAAAAATTGACTGTGTGTTTAAGGATGCATTCTACATACAGTTGCACTGCTCTCTACAGGGCAGTGAGAGTCCATACGTGCATGGCCAATATTGCCCTCTAGTGGTTAGCATGCCTAGGTGAGTCTCATTACTCAGGGTTCCCCCTGAGGTTCCTCCTAGAACGTTCTTTCCTGTGAATCATATGTGATAGACAGCTGAGATTTTTTTCTTTTTTTTTGACAGGGCAATATCCTCTGAATATTATAACAGAAACCTAAATAAAGTATATAGGACATGATTTGAAGGGAGCGAATTGGTTACATAAATCTTTGCAATTAGTATCTGTGTCCTTTGACAGTAATCCCATACTTTGTGCAAAGACTAATCAGATTGAATCGAGGTGATTCAAAGGAGTTTGTGAGGCACATGGCAAGGGTGCTTTAAAAATATCTGTTGGAGCCACCGAAAGCTTCATATATGTTAACACTGACTTTACTGATATAGCTTACAAATAAGCATTGTCACGGTATGAGAGCAACTCAGTCTAGAGCCCTCTCTGCTTTCTTTCTCTTTGTTCTTAGTGTAGAAGGGAGAAGAATCCCTTTCATCTTTCCATTATCCCTTCACTCATGACCATTTATGAGCATGGCATTCAAGTGATCATTTCTCCACACAACTCCTAGAAAGGAGCTATAGGGTGTTTCTGAAATCAGAGGACGATGATTGACCTGAATAGAGGGCTAACCATGAACCCTTAAAAAAGGGTAGAAATGTAATTTCTGCCATAAGTCTGCTTTCTTATCTTGCCAGGAGAGCTAGGCACTTCCCCTCCCTTCTTCC
This sequence comes from Mustela nivalis, assembly GCF_964662115.1. NCBI lineage: Eukaryota > Metazoa > Chordata > Mammalia > Carnivora > Mustelidae > Mustela > Mustela nivalis. Next base: position 43,107,460 of record NC_139032.1, on the reverse strand, counting down.
CAGTATCTATCCTCCTCCCACCCCCCCCCCCACACACCCTGGCACGCAAATCCGCAAGGGAAAACCCAGCTGAGATTTATCTGCACCGATCCTACCCATCACTGGCATGGTGGGAGAAGGGACTGAATTCATGCCTTTCAGTTTAGCATTTACTTTCTGAAGAGTCAGGATGAAACTGAAGTTATTCCCTATTCAAAAATTAAAAGGTGAAAGAAAGGGCAAAGGCATAGTATTGGCATTAATAAGACTAAGAGTGCTTGCACATGTACAGGGTACAATACTATTAACAACATTGGCAATAATTTGGCACGGAGATTGTCCCTGGCAACTATTTTGTGCCCTCCAGCTGCACTAGGCATAACTCAGGGGAATCTAATTTGCATTACTCAGCATTAGACCTGGAAAGACCTAGCTCATCCATCAATGGTCCAGACACCAGCAGCATTTGAGGTGTAATTTGAAGTTGATGAACATTTGCTGTCTAGGACTATAAGGCTATTTTCTCTTTATACAAAGAATCTGCACCTGTCTATTGCAGGCAGGGCCAATCATGGGTAAAACTCCACACTAATTTGTTTATAGTCTAGACTTCTAGAGCAATAATGCTCTCTTCAGTCACTCTTTGTTCCCCATGATGAGAAGCCATGAGGAGAGGCCTGGTCAACCCAGGCTTCCAGATGGGCCCCAAATGTTGATGCTGTGCTTTGTGCTTGATGTGTCTTTACTTCCTGCCTCGCTGTCCACTCCTCTTACTTTCCCTGCTCCGCTCACTAATACACTTCCATCATATCATGTATTCCAGTTTTCAAGGACCCTTTCACCATTCAGTGATAAATAACAGTGATGCAATAATCAAATTAACTTGATCATTATTATAGAAGTACTTTCTGCAGGGCCACATAATCCTCTAGCTCAAGCAAGAGGTCCACAGCTGCATGAGACCCTTACAGGGTAAATGTCAAAAATGGAAGTTGCAGGTAAACCTTCATAGGGTAGATACTTTTCAGCAAATAAACCTCTGGCATCTCTCAAATTATTCCTAGTTTTACCCCTACTTAACTATGCAAAGACCTGTGGCCACTTATAACAGAAATCCAAGAAAAGATTCTCCTTGAAACTCCATTAGGTGTAAGCCCTATCCAAATACAGACCACAATCTAAATGTGGCATTACTGTGCACACAGAGTTGCTAACAATTTTTAAAGTCAGAAGATGGTAAGTGCTGGAGAGGATGTGGAACTTGATTACATATACTGGAGTATAAAGTCGTACCACCATTTTGGTTGGAGTATAAAGTCATACTGCCATTTTGGTTGGCAGGATCTACTAAAGGCCAGCATTGTGTATCCAGTAGCTCCACTCCCAGGTAGAGACCTCACACAAATGTCTATTTATGCTCACCTAAAGATACCTACTAGACTGTTGAGAACAGCACTCATTATGATATACTCAAACTGAAACTGCCTACGTGCCTATTGATGACAGTAGAAGGGATCAAGTGTTGTATGTACACAGAGGGCAGTTCTAGAGCAGCAACTAGAGTGAATGAACTCAAGCTACATGTAGTAATTCGGGTCGATCTCAAAGACAATGTTAGAAGAAAAAAAGAGGATACAAGATACGATTCTATTTATACAAAAGCATAAAAACAGGTAAAACTACATTATGTTGTTAAAAAGTAAGATAGTGGTTACCTGAGTGGGGGGAAACTTGGTCAAGAAGTACAAGAGGGCACGAGAGGGGCTTCTGTGGTGCTGGTTCTATTGTCTCTTTATGAGTGTGTTCCTTCTGTGAAAATGTACCAAGTGATACACTTGAGATAACATGGGTCTTTTTCTGTGTGTATTACACTCCAATCAAAACTGTAAGCCTCGATCGACTTATTGAATCCTCTAAAGGATTAGGGATATAACCTCCATGCAGAATTTCATTTAATTCCACTATGAGACTGTCCTTGGTAAATTTTTCTGGAATCATCATTCTATTTATGAACAGTAATTAACCAACTGATCAGATTTCCCAGGATAATTCTAATTTCAAATATTTTGTTCTTGGTCTTGTATGTTCTAAGTTGGGGTCCAGAAAACACAGTTCTTGTAATTATCCTTACAGTCCCAGTGGACCCTATTATGAATATTAACGATCCTAAATCTAGCAATTTAAACTATTTTTCTGGAATATTTTCAAGTCTGTTCCCATACGTTTGTTTTTATAAGACAGAATCATTCAAGTATTTTTTCCTCTGACCTTATTCTCTATTGTAATGATCTAAACAAAGAAAAGCCTGCAAAATGACAATGAAACATCTTAAGAAGAAATACAAAATGTTCCTGGATCAAAGCTACTAACAGTTAAAGTGGTAATATCATGCATCTTGCCAAAACAATTAACAGCTAATCATGTCTGGTGATCTGTGAGTGTCAATGGGAGTTACGAAAATGATGAATAAAAGTGACAGATAAAAACCAAAGCCAGTGGATCAGTGTGCTAAACACAAGACTTGATGTTATCCTCACACCTGGCCAGGTTGAACTTTCTCCAGTCAAATTAACCCACAACCGTATCATTTCACTCTCTTTAATACCGTATTCATGCCATTCTGTCCAGAAAGAAATGTAACTACAAGGATACAATTTTTCGGTAACTACTGATCTCTACAGGCATTGCCTGAGACAAATGACTTTATGTTTATCTGAGCGAGTTGAAGCGAGGGTTATGCCCTCTGCCCAGTTGTATCCTCTGTATTACTGACATCAGCCTCTGTAGCTCCTTACTAGAGCAGAGATTCCCAAACTCTAACGTACATAGCACTCACTTAGAGATCGTTAAAAGGCATATTCCAATTCAGGAGGTCTGTCTCGGGTGGGGTCTGCATTCTGCATTTCCTATGCAAGGCCTTGAATTTTTGGGAGGAATCACTCCAATCAAGTTATTACACCTAATTTACAGGCAGGATCTCAGAAATGCAGGATAGTATTCTAAACAAGAAATCCCAGACGCAAGTGTTGTGATCTAGAAAGGCTCTCAAGTCCGGAGGCCATGTGGGGTGAATGGTGGGATGTTTTAATTATTAGAAGAACTCCCAGCAAAATCAAACAGAATCATCATCCTGGGGGAGACCCTTCAGAGCAAACGTGGTCCTCGTGACGTGAGAACACATTAAAATGGTTTGTGCATTTTGTGCTTAATTTTGGACCCAGAGATTAAAGCATAGATAGTGAAGCTAAAAAGATACACAGGACTGGTATAATGAGGAAGATTTAATGCTACTATGTCCCAGACTAAATCAATAACTGGCAACCTAACTGGGCGAGATATTGAGAGAACATGATTTGCTTTTCCCTTTCTTCGCTTTAATGGATTCTCTTGCTATTGGATAATTCCAGCCTTACAGATTTTATTTTAACAGCTCCCCAAGACAAAACTCCATTTCAGAAGATAATATGTATGTTGAATAACTTGGATACCTGAAACCTAAAATCACATCTTTCTGCAGGTAATTAAAATGGTTTTTAAAAAACCTTTCTCCTTATTGGTTACCTTAACAAAACATCCTGCTCCATAACATATAGTGTTTGAATCTGCTAGACCTGACCGATAACCGTGTTAATGTGTTCAGGGTGGCTATTCGGCAAAGAAATTAGAAGACATTAGTTAAATGATCAAGCCAGTCACGGGAGGCTCCAGGGAACACTGATAAAGTGGTAGTCATTGGCAACCTCCTCTACTCTGCCTAATACCCAGTTTTTAATCTTTTCTTTGGCTCTTTTCTTTTATTGTTGCTAAATTAGAAAACAAATAAATGATGGCAAAAGGCACATGAACCCTGCACCCACCCCATGTTCCAAGGCCCCGTCACTGTTCTCCTCCTGCAACTTTCACTCCGTTTGATGTTTATCTTCACCTCTCTGTTTTCATCTCTCTCTCTTTCTCTCTCTCTCAAATTACTCAGGTGGGTAAATGCCCTCAAATTGTGCCAGGAAACTGCCGAAGCCAAGACTGTCATCTTAGAAAACCGACAGCTACACAGTAATCAAAACAAGCCAATCACGTATTGACCTATTTATTATCTTCTTTCCCTTTTACTCTCTAGACACCATTGAAAGACTGAGATTTAAAAACACACACACATTGGAGTGCCTGGGTAGCTCAGTGGGTTAAGCCTCTGCCTTCAGTTCAGGTCATGATCTCAGGGTCCTGGGATCAAGCCCCGTATTGGGCTCTCTGCTCAGCAGGGAGCCTGCTTCCACCCCCAATGCCTGCCTCTCTGCCTACTTGTGATCTCTCTTTCTCTCTCTGTGTGTCAAATAAATAAATAGAATCTTTAAAAAAAAAATTTTAAGATAAATAAATAAACAAACAAACAAACACACTCACACACACACACAAAAACAAAAAACCATGTATTGCTAGAACCACTGGTACCATCACACAAGCCATAAGATTAGTTTTTGGTCAACATAAAATTTACTTCCTTTCCTTAACACCATGGATGTAGATATTGGCTTACTAGTCTTGACAGGCATAGGATAAAATGGTGGTTATAAGTACCTGGTAAATTGCTGAGGTTCAACTCTCAGCTCTGGCGCTACCAGAAGCAGGGCTTTGGACACACCACTGTGTGTTCTTCTGCTCTGATATCCCTGTTAGTAAAACTGGGGTGATGGCAGTGTCTATCCCACGGGGATGTCATCAGAGTGAGTGACTAGGCCATTTGGAATGGCTGCGAGCACACGAAAGAGGCATTGCCACTGGCCTCCCAAGTTGGAGATGGCTTCGGGAAATATTTTGTACAAGGTTGCCTAAATCAATGATAGGCATAGCCATACTTAATAAGAAACTGCATTAATAATAGTTTTTATTGTTGGGGAAAATGCTAGAGGGACTGTTAAGAAAAAAAAAAGCTAGAAAAATGGTCTGGATCTGAGAAGTACTTAAAGGAGCAAAACTGGGAGGGCTACAAAAGTTCTCTGAAGGGGAGGGACTGGATGAACAGAGATGGAGTGCCTGGAGTAGAAGGTCTGTTTACCCCACTGCCTCTTCCTCCTCTTGTTGCCCCCAAACCATCATAGACCTCCTCCAGACTAGAAGCATGAGTCCATCTCTTCAGCCTGGTGTCTAGGGATAACTTGAGACAGGAATCTGGAGATCAGTTGTTCACATAGAGAAGTAAAAAACCGAACCAAACCAAAACAATATCCAATGGTCTAAGATCAATATGGCTGAAGCAATAACCAAAGGCAGACTTGTAGCATCACTGAGATTTTCACTAGGGCCCTGCCCGGGAAGGGAGTCTCTCTGCTTGTGAACCCTTCTCTACCACCTATAAGGATGATGGTAATAATAATCCCACATTGTTGTGTGTACTCCACATGCTTTATTTTATTAAATCTTTCCATCAATGATATGAGGAATATAATTTTTGATCTCTGTCATAAATAAACTAAAAAATATTAAGTTTGTTGTCAAATGGCATATCAGATATAGAGTGAAGATTTTTTAAAATTTATTTTTATTTATTTATTTATTCGAGAGAGAGAGAGAGAGAAAGAGAGAGAGGCAGAGGGAGAAGCAGGCTCCCTGCTGAGCAGGGAGCCCGATTTGGAACTCAGTCCTAGGACCCAAATAATATTCAAATAATAATAATAATAATTCTTTATGTAAGAAACACAAAATATATGGTTCCAACACTGAAACTGATAAACTGGAATTTCATCCCTTTTTCCTGAGACCCCTGGGATAAAACTTAAGGGAAAGAATAAGTCAGGGGAAACCCACAGGCTGCAGAAACTGCGGGAGGTCATGACCTCTGAGTAGCAGTCTCCATACTTAATACTCAGGGAGCATTTCATTGGGATCATGACCTGGGCTGAAGGCAGCTGCTTAACCGACTGAGCCACCCAAGTGTCCTAGAATGAAGGTGTTTGAACCAGGTCTTCCACAAGGATTCCTTCACTCTACAAAATTCCATGGGTTATTAAGCTTAAATGTCATCTCTTTTGTAAAGACTTGCATATGCCTCCAAGGATGTTATCCACTTTTCTGACCCCCATATACTTTGTACATTCCTTCTCTGGGACACTTATAATTACTGGGGGATAGGACTATGAATAACTCAATGGTAGAAATGTCTTTTTTTATTTTTTTTTTGGGTCATCCAACACTTAGAACAAAGTACATACTTAATAACTGCTGGTTGAATGAATTAATGAATAGGTGAAACATAAAAAGAAAAAAGATAACTCTCCCTGCGACCTTTTCCTATGAGTTAATACTCTCTTACTGGTTTATTTTAGACTCTATAAGAACACTCTGTAGGCTAATGACACCTTGCCAATAAATCAAAATGTATGTTTATAGAGAGGCTGTATTATGTAATGGTTAGAAATCCAACCTCCATCTCTAATTAGCTTTGTGATTTGGGGGGAAATTTACATAATTTTTCCAGATTCATATATTATTTCCAGTATTCAGTAAAAAATACTTCAGTTTCTTTACCTGCAAAGCATAGATAATAATAATACCTACATTTTAGGGTTATTGAGGAATAAAGAAGCTAACATATGTGCAATCCATATGCCGGTTGGGGTCACCGTGCCCCAAAGATGAAAGGACATTGGCCTGAAGCCCTGTTCAAGCACTTTGGAAAGTCCAGTGTTTTCTGCATGCATTTTGAACAATCCCAGAGAACTTACTTTTTTCTATTCCTGTTTGCATAGGAAGTTTAAAGTTTGGACCTTCTAAGCATCTGGGGAGGAATGAGGGACAGGGTGGCAGTCATTTAGAAAGTCTTGACTCTACCAGTCTCTGTGGCAACAGGGGATGACTGATGGGCTGTGACTGTAGCTGCCTCCTTCCCACTAAGCCTCTGAAGGTTAGCAGGGCTGATGGAGTCTGAATGTGCAGTAATAATTATTTTGAATTGCATAAGACTTTACTGACTGGGAAGGAATTGCCTCTTTATAACATGTAAGAGTAGTTTTAAACTTTGAGAAATGTACTACTTTGAAACAAATTTTTTTAAAAAGCATTATTTATGACAGTAGTGGACTAGTTGAGTGCCTACACTTGAATGTAGTCAGCACAGTGGTTCTCATATGTATTCAAGTGGCAGTACACCTGGAAGTAAGGTGCTTATTATAAAACACCAGAAAATTGCGATTTAGTTAATTCACAATAAATGTATAATTTAGAACTAAAGCAGATACTATTTAACATTAGCTTTTAATATAAGCAAGTAGCACCAGGTGGCAAGAGTTCGACAAACTTAAAATGAAGACTATTATGTCCATTAGCTTAATTTGCCATTACCTCAAATGGTAAAAGACTTCCATTATTCAACTGGAGGGAACAAGTAGATCTAGCGGGTGGAACACGGTGGCTTCAAAAGTTCTTGGTTTGGGGCCTTGATTTTCAGTTACATCAGCAAATGACTGACACAGGCTATTCCATAGCATAGAATTAACCACTCATTCATCCATTTGTCAAAAAGTGCCAAATGGGCCCATGCATGGCGTAGGGGCGACACCATGAGAACTAGGAACAGCTTACAGGACCCTGATCTTCAGGAGTCTATAGTTTAGGACTAAGGGAGACATTTTTCAACAATATGTGATGAGGTCTAGAATATGGGTAGTCAAGGGAGCAAGAGGAAGGGCATTTAATATAACAACGGTGGGAGGAAGAGAGCAATAAAAAAAGCTTCCTATAGGAAATGAAGGCCCAGCTGACAACTTGCAGAATACCGTATTTCTTGTTATTGGTCCATCAGTAGGGGAATGGATAAATAAAATGTGGCATGTCTGATAAAGACTCCAAAAGAGAGTCTTTTAGAATAAATGAACTCGAGGAAACAAACTAGATCTCCGGGTGTAAATAAATCTCAAAAATGATCCTGAATGAGAAAGCAAAGTTATAGAATGATATGTACTTCGAGGTGCCATTTAAGTAAATGTAAAAACATACTACACACCTTAGTTTAGTACCCCTTTACTTATGCAGTAAAGGTAGAGAAGCATTCATTATAAATTAGCTACATTCCAAAATCATGAGTATGTTTACCTAGCGGAAAGGAGGAGAATAGGACCAGATAAAAAGAGGCTCCAGATGTATCTGCATTTTACTTTTAAAAAATGAATGAAGGGACTACTATAAAAACATTAACATTTATCCATTGTGGGTGATGGGTATAATGACATGGGTTACATTAATTTCTGAATGCTCAAGCATTGAAAAGGTAATTTTCCCCCTAATTTTAAAATAGGACCCCAGAAATCAAATTTAGCATCAATGCTAGGAAACAGCGTACTTGCAAGGGAGAAATCAAGTCTCATATAAATTATTATCAGAAGTAATTTTAGTTTACAGCATTTTTGTTGCTGACACATCAAAAAATGTTTTTAGTTTGTCTATATAATCTAGCAGCTCTTCATATCTTTATGTAAGAAACACAAAATATATGGTTCCAACACTGAAACTGATAAACTGGAATTTCATCCCTTTTTCCTGAGACCCCTGGGATAAGACTTAAGGGAAAAAATAAGTCGGGGGAAACCCACAGGCTGCAGAAACTGTGGGAGGTCATGACCTCTGAGTAGCAGTCTCCATACTTAATACTCAGGGATCATTTAGCTGAGGAGGGGACATTTAGGGTCTAGCAACCCTTCCCATTCCAAATTTTGGCAGAAAAAGAAACCCTGACAATCACAATCAAATATGCAAGGGGAGGAAGAAGGAGAGACGGTGATATAAACATCTATTTTAACAATAAGGAATAGATGTTTGAGCCACCAACAGAGGTCTAAAAATCTCTTTGTATGTGGGGAAATTATAGGGTAAAACTCTCTTGATAGAAGCATATATCATCACCCACACCATAGAGTTAGCTGAACAAATGACAGCAAATGAAAATGATTAGGGTGCCGCAAAACGAACAGTAAAAATGAAAAATTAATGAAATAATGAAAAAGCTAGGATATCGGCAAGTGAAAACCATGAAAAGTTCCAGTCAACACTGACGATACATACATACATAGTGTGCATCCTTCCTGAAACTGGTGGGAATTTTTAACACGTCACAGAGAAGAAGCCAAATTATTGTGCCTCTGCCAGACATATTAGAAAATGCGAAACTAGCCTTCAGCAAGCACTAATAATTGGCTTATTTTGGTTTATGGCTGCCAAATATGAAGTTATGAATCCCGTCCGTGATAGTCTGATGCCAGAAGTTATACTACTTTCAGATCCTAGCTCTAAATCCCTACCCACAGGGCGCTGAGAGGCTCAGGATCATTAGAGGACGGGGGGCTCACTCTATGCCAATGACAGGCCAGACTGATGCAGGATGGAAACTTGGGGAAGAGCCTTCAGTTCTTTGGTCCATCACTAGCGCTGCTTTGTTTTACACTAAGGCAGCCTTAGTCCGTTTTTTAACAAAAGCAGGTGTCTCCAGTCCTGTGGGCTAAACCTAGCCTCATGCATTTCCCTCACTACAGACCAAACCCGACCTCAGCTTTGCTGGACTCCCATCCTTCTAAGGCCCTCCTTTTCGTAGGTTCTGTCTTCTCCCAGTCCAGTCAATTCAGCCTTTCCAACTTCCAGCAGCCTGCATCAATCCCTTGAATGGTCCTGAAGTGCACAGTCCCTTTACTCTAAGAATGAGGTAGCATACACAGTGCTAGAAACTTCAGAATGATATGGGAAAACTGCTTTTTCTGGGCCACAGGGTCTGGGAAGCATATGCTATATTCTTCTTAGGTTCATCTTCAGGAAAAAACGCAAAAAGTAAAAAAAAAAAAAAAAAAAAAAAAAAACTTGATTTTTTTTTCCTTAATAGTTCACTTTTACCATATTTTAGTACTCCTTAATTAAAATTTGTCAATAAGGAGCCCTTATTCATAAATATAAGTAAATATTGATGAAAACATGTGGTATTGCATGTAAGGACTTAAAGAAACTACTCCCCCCCCCCCACACTTTTTTGAGGTCTATGATGAGATCACCCTTGGGCTGAAGAGCATAGTTGGAGGAAGAATGAGCTAGCAGGGCAGAAGAACATACAGGCTGCTTGCTTCCCTCCCCTGTAATTTCCCCTCTATCAGCTAGGAGTGTTGGCTGGATATGTCCTCCGTGGACTGTGCCAGGACAGCCAGGCTCCTCCTGTGCCCCAGCTCAGATTGTCATATCCCTGCTTTCCCAAGATGCAAAACTTTCACCCCACTCCCACACTACATCCTCTCTGGGTTCCTGCTCTCAATCCCTTCTGATTAGGAGCAGGGTCAGGGCCTCAGGCCATTTCAGAACAGAGGTCTCTGTTTTGAGGACTAGAAGAGATGCGCTGGATTCAGCAGGAGTGGTAATCAGATCCTGAGGGTAGATATAGAGCAACCCGAAGCCAACGTCAGTGTGTTAATTTTCAGCAAGTGCTGGTGAATTATGAATTAGGATTTCATATTCACCTAATTCATATTTTTGGACTCATATGGACCAAAGAAATTGCTGAGAGTAGCAAAGAGTGGATCTAGCAAGAGGAAGCTATGGGATTGACATTAGGAAGAATTCTAATAAGCCCAGTTGAGCTCAGGTGAGCCAACTGCTTCAGATGCTGGAAATGTTCAAACACAGGTAGGGAGATGATATGCTGACATCAGCCTGGAGGAGTTATGGACAGCTGTTCTTGTCTGCAAAGCATTCATTCTCTTTTCTGGTAACAGCAAAGACTCTGATTTCATTTTCTTCGCTATCCTTCCCTTATTCTCTGTTCATAAAGTTAAGGTAGGACTGTCCCCTGGTTACAGGAATTAACGGATAATTTAGGTGGGGCGATTCAAGGCATCTGTCCATCTAGTCACAGTAAGGCTTCCAGGTTGAGTACATAACCCAAGTTTGTTTAGTCAGATTAAATCCTTGACTTCTGCTGAAATTAGTGGGGACATTTTTTTTCCCTCTCAAGTAGTTTCTAAGCTACCAGGGTTACCATAAGAAAAGAGCCCACCTGAGAATACAGTCAAAATAGAGGAAAACAAAACAAGGAGAGATTAATTGCTGATGGCATTTTTTGTTCGCTTCTGGATACAGCTATGCCTGAAAACAACATTGCCACTGTATTTTTCAGATAAGACAATCAGTCAGTTCCCTGTATTTGCTTAAGCCAGTTTGAGAGGGCTGGATGAGATGATTTTAAGATTCAGTGAGAAATCTTGCAAAGTTGATAGTCTCCCCTACAATAAAGACCACCATAACATTTCACAAATCAGGAGGTTCCCTGTGTCCTGTAAGTATCCTCTTTCCCTAAGATCTTTGTTCCTATGTCTTCTTCAGAACCTTCAGATGAACCCAGCTCAGGGCCAGGGGATATGTAGCATGTGAGCTTTCTAATTTTAATTTTTATATTTCTTTTAATTTTTTTTTTTAAAGATTTTATTTATTTATTTGACAGAGAGAGATTACAAGTAGGCAGAGAGGCAGGCAGAGAGAGAGAGGAGGAAGCAGGCTCCCTTCTGATCAGAGAGCCCGATGCGGGACTCGATCCCAGGACCCTGAGATCATGACCCGAGCCGAAGGCAGCGGCTTAACCCACTGAGCCACCCAGGCGCCCCTATTTCTTTTAATTTTATATTTCTTTAGTCATCTCAGATTCTAGAGGGAGAAAGATTAATGTTCAGGTTTACTGAACCACTATGAAATCTTAATTCATAACTGTTTCACATCTGTCAGTATCTATTCTGGAAAAACTATCAGTTTGCCTATTATTTTGGCAAAAATAACAATTTGCAAATAACCCTCCAAACAGGAGTGGGTCATAAGTTATGCTGAGTTTTACAATTTCCACAGTGTTTTCACATGTATTAACTCATTTGCACTTTTTTGAGGCATAATTGACATATTGCATGGGTTTCAGGTGTACAACTTAATGATTCAGCATCTGTATACATTGTGGAAATAATCACCACAGTAAGTATAGCCAACACCTGTCATTTGCACTTTTGTTTATTCATTTATTTAACAAATACTTACTAAGCCCCACCCAATGGCCAAGTTCTAAGGATGAACAGAGTGACACACAAGAGAGATTTGGCCCCTGTCATCATGAAATAGGTAACTGAGTATGACATCTGAATTTGAAGGCTGACATTTTAATTTTGAAGATTTGAAGGTTAAGGGAAGCAGGACCTCCTGACTCCCTCAGTCTCCATGATTTAGAACTGAAACTGTACTCTCTAGGAGCCCAGGAAAATTTTTTAAAATGTCACTTAAGTGGGTAGATATATTCAGGATCTGTCCAGTGATCAGTCAGTATCCTGCTCGTGAGACCAGTAATCTTGGGATGAGGTAGGAAAGTAAGTAGCTGCCTATTTAGTAAGGTAGATAGATTAATAGCTGACGAGCTGGGGATAATTTTAACAGTTCCCTAAATCAATATTCTGGTTTTCCAAATTAGGCAACTAAACGTCCAAGAAGGTAAATGGTCTAAGGCCATATAATTAGTTGATGACAGATTTCAGACTGGAGCACAAAGCTGCTGAAACCACAGGCTAAAACTACATCCCCAGGGTACGAGACCCTCCAGGGCCTGCCCCATCTACCTCTCCAGCTTCTTCTTCCATCGCTCTCCTGCTCAGCCCTATGCTCTAGCCAAACTGCATAGAGTACTTTGCCAGGAGGCTTGATTTCATCTTCCTCCCCATCACCCAGGGCAACTTTCAGAAAGGCTCTTATTTGCAGGAAACAGAAGCTCACTCATGTCACCTCCAGAAATAAGGACTTTAGTGTTCATAGACAAGGGAACAGAAATCTAGGGGGAAAAGCAAGTTCAGAAAAAGTGGGAGTTGGAAGTAAGCTTTGCATCTGGGGCAATTACAGGTGTCTCATCAAGAGCTTGTGAAGTTTGACTCAAATATGCCATCAGTAACAAGATGACTCAGCTCCATCTCCTCCCTACCCACTAACGACAGACCTCTTTGCACTCTACTCATGTGGCTGACTCATAATTTAAGCTCACCTGGCAGCCCAAATCATTGTTCTTCCTGCTTTTCTCTCAGCCTCGGTTCCAATGCTAACTGCATCATTCTCTCAGTGGGCCCCCATTTTTTAGCAACAGGTCTGCTGTATGTTCTAGGCTAGCAACAGAGTTCAGAAAACTCTCAGTTTCTCTACTTGTCCTTGGCTACTAGTAGATTCGACTACTAACACCCCCACAGCTCAGCATTACTCACATTTGTAAGAATCTAGTTTCTGACACTGCTTCAATCTTTCTAGCACTAGAGGTTCTATGGAACAGAATATCAGACTCAATAAGTTCTAACAAATTTTTGTTTTTCATTTCCATAAAAGTGATAATTGTGTATAAATCTAAAAATTGGAAAATACAAAGTAGTATAAAGGAGATAATTAATCACATGACTCAAAATGCTTGACAATAGCAAACAAATAAATCCATATTCATACAATGGAATACTACACTACCATGGAGCATTAATTGCTAGAGATATGCAAGGTCATAGGAACAGGCACATGATGTGTTATTGAATAAAATAAGCACGTGTAATATGGTATCAGCTTTGTTCAACATTCAAATCAAATCTGTGTGTGTGTGTGTGTGTGTGTGTGTATGTACGCACAGTGACTTATTGTCATTTTGATAGGCAAAATAGCATCATATTAATTAAATTTGCATCCATTTAATTCCTAGCGAGGTTAAGCACATTTTATTGTCCACATGCAGCTCTTTTGTGAATCCCTGTTCACATTCTTTGCCGCTTTTTAATTGGGGTATTTGTTTGTCATTTACTTATTGATTTGTAAGAACTTGTTAGAAGTTAAACATATGAGAAATAAAACTATCTCCTTTTGCAGGTAACATGACTTTGTATATAGAAATCTTAAGGCAGGGGCACCTGAGTGGCTCAGTGGGTTAAAACCTCTACCTTCAGCTCAGGTCATGATCCCAGGGTCCTGGGATAGAGCCCCGCATCAGGCTGTCTGCTCCGTGGAGAGCCTGCTTCCTTCTCTCTCTCTCTCTGCCTGCCTCTCTGCCTGCTTGTGATCTCTGTCTGTGAAAAAAAAAAAAAAAAGAAATCTTAAGGTATTACTCGAAAGCCATTTGAACTTATAAACAGGTTCAGCAAAATGTGTGTACAAGATTGTTATTAAAAATCAGTGATATTCTTATGCAATGATAATAAGCAATCCAAAAGAAAATAAGAGATTAATAATTCCATTCAAAGAAGCATCAAAAATTAATATTTAGGAATAAACTTAACAAAAGAAGTGCAAGACTTGTACTCTGAAAACTACAAAAAATTTAAAAAATATGTAAGTAAATGAAAAGATATCCCATGTTCATGGATTGATATATTTAATGTTGTTTAGATGGTAGTACTCCCAATATTGATCTACTCCCAATATTGATTGAATATAATGCCTATCAAAATCCCAGCTACAGAAATTAATAAGCTGATCCTAAAATTCATATGGAGGCTCAAGAGATCCAGAGTAACCAAAACAAACTTTAAAAGGAATAAAAAGTTAGAGGACTTAAAATTCCCAATTTCAAAGGTTACTACAGAGCTACAGCAACTAGACAGTATGGTACTGGCGTGAGGACTGATAAATAGATCAGTGGAATAGAATTAAGAGTCCAGAAACAAATCCTTGCATTTACAGTCAGTTGTCTTTTGGCAGGGGTGCCAAGACAATTCAATGAGCAAAGGATAGTCACTTCAACAAACAATGCTGTGACTAGATACCTACATGCAAAAGTATTTATATCATATATAAAAATTAACTCAAAATGGATCAAAGTTTTAACTATAAGATCCAAAAATAGGGACACCTGGGTGGCTCAGTGGGTTAAAGCCTCTGCCTTTGGCTTGGGTCATGACCTCAGTGTCCTGGGATCAAGCCCCACATTGGGCTCTCTGCTTAGCAGGGAGCCTGCTTCCTCCTCTCTCTGCCTGCCTCTCTGCCTACTTATGATCTCTCTGTCAAATAAATAAATAAAATCCTTAGAAAAAAATCCAAAAATAATAAAACTCTTAGAAGAAAACACATAAATAAATCTTCATGACCTTGGATTAGGTAATGTTTTCCTAGTTATAACACCTAAAACACAAACCACAAAATAAATAATAAATTAGACCTCACTGAATTAAAACTTTTCTGCTTTAAAAAATACCATCAAGGGCACCTGGGTGGCTCAGTTGTTTAAGCAAGTGCCTTTGGCTAGATCATGATCCTGGAGATCAAGTCCCACTTAGGGTTCTCTGCTCAGCAGGGAATCTGCTTTATCCTCTGACTCTCCCCCTTCTCGTGTTCTCTCTCTCTCATTCTCTTTCTGTCAAATAAAAAAATAAAGTCTTAAAAAAAATACCATCAAGAAAATGAAAGGATAACTCACAAAAGGGAAAAAATATTTACAAATTAGTTATCAAATAAGGAAACTGTGTCCAGAATACATAAAGAAATCTTACAACTTAATGATAAAAACACAAATAACCCAATTAAGAAATGGGCAAAGGATTTGAACAAACATTTTTCCAAAGCAAATATACAAATGCTCAATAAGCACATGAAAAGATTCTCAACATCATTAGTAGCTATTAGGGCGATGCAAATCCAAAGCACAATAAGATAGAATATCCATCCACTAAGATGGCGACAAACTACAAGATAATAACAAGTGTAGGGAGGATATAGAGAAATTAGAGCCCTCATGCATTGCTGGTGGGAATGTATAATGATGCAGCTACTTTAGAGAACAGGCTGATAGTTTCTCAAAGGTAGATATACTGTATGATCCAGCAAATCTGTTCTTAGGTATGTATACAAGAGAAACAAAAACATAACAAAAAATTTTTTTTCCCACAAAACGTGCACATGACTATTCATATCGATATTATTCTTAATAGCTAAACAATGGAAAAAAATACCCAAGTGTTCATCAACTGGAGAATGGATAAATAAAATGTGGTGCATCCTTAGAATAGAATAGTATTCTGCCATTAAAAGAAATGAAGTACTGATTCACGCTACAATGTGGATGAACCTTAAACAATGTCGAAAGGAGCCAGATACAAAAGGCTACCTATTGTATGATTCCATTGACATGAAGCATCCAGAAGAGGCAAATCCACAGAAATAAGAAACTGGATTTGTGGTTACCAGGGACTAGAGGGAGGTGGAAATGAGAAGCGACTGTTAATGATTATGGTGATTCTTTTGGGGGTGATGAAAACATCTGAAATTAGACAGTGATGGTTGCATAACTTTTGAATATACCAAAAAACCACTGTATTGTATACTTGAAAAGGGTAAATTTTATGGCATGAGAATTATATTGCAATTGGAAAAAAAAAAAAAAAGAAGCCAAGTACTGAGAGATGGTACAGCATGGTTGAACTTTGCAAACATTATGCTATGTGGAAAAAAAACAGTCACAAAAGACTATTTTAATGTGATTCCATATATGTAAAATATCCTCAAAATATGAGGATATATATTGAGGGTGGGGTGAGCTGGGTGGCTCAGCCGCTAAGCATCTGCCTTCAGCTCAGGTCATAATCCCAGGGTCCTGGGATTGAGCCCCACATCAGGTTCCGTGCTCAGTGGGGAGCCTGCTTTTCCCTCTCCCACTTCCCTTGCCTGTGTTCCCTCTCTCTCTCTGTCTCTCTTTCTCTGTGAAATAAATAAATTAAATTAAATTAAAAATCCTCTATAGTCAAATAGGTATATACAGAAAGTGGAAACCCCTAGGGTTGAGGAGATGAGAGGAAATGGGGAGTGATTTTTAACGATTACAAAGGTTCCTTTTTGAAGTGACAAAAATATTCTAGAATTAATTTTAGTGATTACAATCCTGTTAAAACACAAAAAAACATTAATTACATTCTTTAGCTGGATGAATTATACAGTATGTTAGTTACAGCTCAATAAATCCATTAAAAATAAAAGATAAAACTATTTGAATATTGTATGTGTTGCAAATATGTTTTTCCATTTGTCTTGGGCTTTTTGCTTATGGTGGCTTTTGCTGAGTTCAGAAAGTTAAGTAACCATATGGACAAATGTCTTAGTCTTTTTCTTTTTTTTTTTTTTTTCCTTTGCATGCTAAGACCATCCTATCGTTATGATCAGGTAAATGTTTATCTATCTATTCTTCCAGTTCTCTTTGGATTTGATTCTTTTCTTTACATTTAACTAATTCCTGTTAAGGTATTTCATATTTTGTGACTATTCTGAGAGCTTTTACCAGGTGGTGTTCTTAACTTCAGGCTTTCTTTCCTTTTTTGTTTTCTTAATATTGGGAAAACATGATCATCAATAGTTACAGTGCCCCCAATCTGGCTTTATTTCTTATTCTTTGTCTGTTTTGTATTCAGCCTGGAGTATGGCTTAGCTGCTGTGATAAATCAGGAACCGTCTCCCCTCCACCCTCCTTCAACCTCTGAATTAAACTTGGCAAATTATATTGTTGGATATGTTACTTGTTGAGTTGACTTCAGAGCTATAATCTGGAAGTTTGTCTAATTGGACTGATTAGTTTTGGTCTTGTGGTCATGAAAGAACCAAGAAAGAAGTCTGAAATATCAGATACATTCATCAGCCAAGATAGGGAGGTGTTGATGGTTTCCCTTTCATGTAAATCCAAATGGCTGTGGCATGTTTGGCTCACATTCTTTTGATTTGTGATTTAATTTTTACAAACTGTAGGAAGAAAACTGCTGCCAATGTTATGGTTTGAAGAGCTGGCTTTTCTATTCCAAGGCACAGAAAATGTAGTATAATGACTGGGCTCAGCTAATGAGGCAGGAGGGGGAAAGAGAAGGTTGGCAACAGAGAGTGTCCCTTTCTGCCATTTTGTGGGAAATCAGAAATGGCGAAAAACCAGAATGAAAATCTGCTCATTATTCTTCTCTCCAAAGGCTTCCTCAGTCTCTGATGGGTCCTATGCTGCTTCTTAACCTTTCTCTCAAGACATTCAGCCGGACACCACCTGAGCGACATTTCCTGCACTTGAAAGAACTGTGCCAACTCAAACTTAGTAATATTACAGTCCGGCCGATCTCCTTCTCCTTCCCTAGATACTACCTCTGTCTCTTCTATTAGCAAATTAGGACAGGTGAGTATTACACTAAATTACTATACTGACTACTTTCACCAACAAGTGTCTCCAGAAAGGGGCCTGGACTCCACTCTGTCCTCATTTCTTTGCACCGTATTCTGACTCACCACTCAGCTCAAGCTTTATCCTCAAAAGTGACCAGGTACCTCTTGGTCACAAATCAGATGGCCTTTGCTTTTCTCCCTACTAAGTAAAACTGACCTTTGCTCACTCCTTCCTTTGCTCACTCTTCCCTCTACCATTGTCTCCTGGATGCTTTCCGCTCCTTGGGTGAGGATCATGAAGTGGCTAAGAGTGTAGGCTTTAGAGACGCCTGGGTGGCTCAGTTGGTTAAGCATCTGCCTTCAGTGCAGGTCATGATCCAGAATCCTGGGACTGAGTCCCGCACCATGCTCCCTGCTCAGCGGGGAGTATGCTTCTCTCTCTCCTTTTGCTCCTCCCCCAACTCGTGCTCTCTCTTTCTCATAAATAAAATCTTGGAGAAAAAAAAAAAAGTACAGGCTCTAGAGTCACCAACTGTGAGTTGTGACACCAGTTCCTCAAAAACTTGGTGTCTCCAAGTTAAATGGGGAAAATAACTATGCCTATCTCACAGGGCTGAGAGTATTAAATGAGTTATTTTATGAAAAGAGCATAGAATAGTGCCTGCCACATAGTCCACATCCACATTACTATTACTATCAGTGCCACGGCTATGGCTGTTGTTACGACTAGAACTATTAATAATACTATTATTCTCCTCCTATCTCTTTGATGCCTCTTCATCAGTCCCTTCTCAGCCTCTTCTGCCTTTCCTCTAGATTCCTGAGTGTATGTGTGTTCTTGGGCTTCTTCTCTTCTTTCTGCTCTCAGGGGCTAAGATCACCAGGTCAGATCCTCTTGGGTAACACTCAGATCCTCTCCACCCTACCTCCCCCTCCAGTCGGTTCTGTGGTGACCAGTCCTCATGCGCTTCGATCAGCTTCTCACAGGTGCAACCCAGAGTACCTTGCTGTGGGTCCCTAACAGGTACCTCTTGCTTCCTGGCATGAGCCACCTGCACGAAATATGCAACATAAACATGCAGGTAAACCCAGGCTTCTGAGGCCATCCTTGACCAATGGCAGCCAAGAGGCAATGGATCAAAGCTTCTTTCTCCCTCTGAGCCCTTAGCTAAATGGTTCTGAACCTCATTTCACACTTGTTCAGAAGGCCGCAGGACAAAAAAACCACCAGTCACCTTAGTAGTAGTAAACAGTTTGATAGTGGACTCTTTATTGGTTTTCCTTGCTTCTGTTT
Source organism: Mustela nivalis (assembly GCF_964662115.1). Lineage (NCBI taxonomy): Eukaryota > Metazoa > Chordata > Mammalia > Carnivora > Mustelidae > Mustela > Mustela nivalis. The sequence continues at coordinate 43,088,061 of NC_139032.1, read as the reverse complement.
TTGCTCCTTCCTAACTCCTTGAGGAGTTAGTAAAGTTGAGTAATACTTAACTTCAAAAATTATTTCTCTGTGCACTTTCCTCTGTAAAGTAGAGACTTCAGTGAGTCTTTGGCATATGACTGTTCTTTGAGGGGGCCATGGCCGCTAGCTCCTTTAGTTATGTAAATGAAAAAGTAAGTAGCCACCCATGGTCCTGGGAGGAACTGAAAAGTGTCCTTCTCTGAGCACTGGAATTCAGTGTGCTGAATTTCCACACAAGCTCCTAGGTTTGCTTAAGACACTTTCTCTGAGCTTCTTCTTGCTTTTGTTTTGTTTGGGACAAGAGGTTTATTTGTTGGGAGGTGGGTTTTTTGCTTTTAATGGTTATGAGGAACCTCATGAGTTAATGAGGAAATGAGGAGAGAAAGGTTTTGGTGGATGGTATCATGACACAGGTGGTTTGAAGAAGCTGAAAAATGGAAACATGGAAAGGAGAAGGTGAAGCAGCATCTTTCTTGTGGGACTTTATGGGACCAGTAAGAGCAAAGGTTTTCAGGTGGCAAGAGATTAGAGATTTGGTCTTTCTCCCCTCCTTCATTCCCAACTTCCAGAGTTACACCAAACCATTCTGATACCCCAGAAATAGTGGCTTTGGCAGCATCTGAGAACAACAGCCATGACTCAGACACCACCATTTCCTGAAGATCACTGCTAACAGAGGCAGCACCATCTCCATGGGCAGTTGGGGGAGTCAAGCTGGAACAAACATTCCCACTCAGATCCTCTTCGTCTTCCCTATCTTCAGAGTTCTTCATGGTTTGTTCCCACCCAGACATTGCTGTGGTGATAAGCGATGGAGTCCCCAGGATAAAATCCAGGAGTCCTCACGTCATGTCATACCTTTTACTTGCTGCCTCTTGCCACAGAGCTTCCTTATTACACCGTGGCTCTAGAGGCAGTGGGATCTCCACAGTACCCATAAAAGAGCCATGGATTCTTGGAAGATTAAGTAATCAGCCCAAGGGGTGGCAGTCTCCCTCACACACTCTTCTGTCGGCTCTTCTCCATTGCTGCCTCACACATCTTTTTCCTCATTTTTGTCACCTGGGTTGTAGTTCCTAACAATGAAGTGGTACACATGCTTTTGCCTCAGGCTCTGGACAGCAAAGCAGAAGGTAGGATGGAGCTGTGGTTGAGCAATAAAGCAGTGGGGCTGGGGCTAGTGTAATTTGACACATTAAAATTTAAAATGACCTCATTTTATACTTCTTAGTCTAGTAAAGGCAGGAAATTAAAGTCATGTGTCCTTCACTAGATCAAAATACGGAGCCCTCTGTATTAACTGTCATGTTTATCCCAATCATTATTCTAATCTGCCGGTCTAGAAAACTCACGTAAGCTTTAACTGCTCCTTCTCTAGAATGCTCCAAGGCTAGTCATTCCCTCCTTGTTTCTGCCTCCCCTGTATCTCCTCCTCCGGTTGGGTTTTCTCTGTCCTTGGTGCCACCATACTGGTTGAGGCTTCTGTTGTCATTTTCTTCTATTGCAAGAGTCTTCTAGCTGTTTTCTGCACTTCATCCTTTCTCCTTTCTGGTCTGTCTGGTCAATCTTCCCACCCACAGACCCACTGCTGTATTCCTCTTCGTGTGCTACCTCTAAGATTTAAAGAATACAGTCAAGGTTACTCTTGAAAATTCCCTACATATTTCGGCCCATGAAACACAGTATGAAGTATTTTTGCAAATAGACTAGCAAGCAAACATAAGTGCATTTAATTCTATCTCTTGGTAAGTCCAAACACAGCTGGCTTCTCTTCTTGCATTAGAACAGACTGCTGTCCTCGAGTTAAACACCCAATGGGGTTTTGACTTGTGTTTAAGGGCTATGTTGTCTGAAACATGCATCTCTTTACAAACAATGCTCACCCTCAGTGAGATGAGGTGCTCACATCATAAGAAGCACTCGAGAACCTAGACGACTGAGAAGAGAAATAGAGGCAACTGCCTTCTCACCCTCACTCTGGCCACATGCTCCTGAGGGGAAAGGTAGGAAGGACTGGCTACGCTATATTGCTTTTTCTTGCACTTCCTCTCTCTCTCTGCCCTCCTCACCTTTCCCAGAGCCTTAGTTAATACAGAGTAAATGCACGTGTGGTACAATTACACTATAGATACCCACACACACCATGAATCTGCCTGTATGCAGCAGATACTCAATGAATGGGTATACATGTAATGTAAATTAATATTTAAATTAAATTAAATCAGTTCTATCCCTGCTCTATCATGGCAATCTGTGCGGTATGGGCAAGTCACTTTACCACCTTAGGTCTACATTTTTTTATTCCTACTAGTATGTAATTAATTTACTTGCCCCAAGTCCCTTTGTCTTGCTTGTATGCGTATAATACATAGCTTTTATTATTAATAATAACTATGACTATATAAACTCCTTTGTGGGAGACTAAACTAGGGACTTTTAATGCATTGTTTATAATTAAACACACAATAATTAACCCTAGGAAGGGTTACATATTAGGGTTTACATTAACCCTATGAAGAAGCTACAAAAGTCTTCTAATTATGAATGGCTTTTGCAAGTGTGTTTTTCAGTCTTTTTTTTTTTCTTTTTGGTTACAAATGCAAAAGAGTCATTCTTCAAGGGTCCAAAGCACCTTTTGGTGTTGGCAGCATTAATAAGCTTTGCTTTAAAAGGTAGATATGTATTGACATATTGCAGCTTGTGGAATCAAAGACAACTTATCATTAATACACACAAATGTATATCTTATTCTTTTTCTTATTCTTTATGAATAAGAAAGTAAAAAGTACTTCCAATTAAAAAGAAACTCTATGCTTTCTTGTCACATATAATGTTCATTTTATGCTTACTCAAAAAGCTTTTTCAGTCTCAGACCACTTTTTTTTAAAACCATGTATCACTCTCTGTGCAAGTAGGAAATGTAGGTAAAATAAACTGGTGGAAGTTTTCCTAAACCTATTCAGAGGCTGAGTCTTCTGACTTAATTAGACTTGTTGCTGTCCCTCTTTTCAGTATAGTACTTTCTTTCCTTTTTTTTTTTTTAAGATTTTATTTATTTGACAGACAGAGATTACAAGTAGGCAGAGAGGCAGGCAGAGAGAGAGGAAGGGAAGCAGGCTCCCTGCCAAGCAGAGAGCCTGATGCGGGGCTCGATCTCAGGATACTGAGATCGTGACTTGAGGAGAAGGCAAAGGCTTTAACCCACTAAGCCACCCAGGTGCCCCCCCCCCCAGTATAGTACTTTCAACAGCATTGTTGGTACAGTATTTCTTTCTTTCTTTTTTAAAAAGATTTTATTTATTTATTCATGAGAGACAGAGAGAGAGAGAAGCAGAGGAAGAAGCAGGCTCCCCACTGAGCGGGGAGCCCATGTGATGTGGAGCTGGATCCCAGGACCCTGGGATCTTCACCTGAGCCAAAGGCAGATGCTTATTCGACTGAGCCACCCAGATGCCCTGATGCAGCATTTCTTAAAGAGAACCTATTGAAGAATTAAACCATCATTCTTGGGTTTGCAGTACATAGAATTGGCAGACTTTGGACTTCAGCTCTGGAGCTACTGCCGCATATGTCTGATTCATCACCTCCTCATACCTTCCCTATCACCATTTAGTTTCTAATGGTTAAAAAAAAAAAAAAAAAGTTCAGCTATTTTCTGCACCTGAGATTTGTCTTCTGAGTCTCCTATGCCCATTTTGCACTTCTTAAAAAAAGATTTTATTTATTTATTTGAGGAAGAGAGAGAGCATGGGTGGAGGGAGGAAGGTAGAGGGAGATGCAGGCTCCCCACTGAGCAGGGAGCCCAATGCAGGGCTGGATCCCAGGACCGTGAGATTATGACCTGAGCTGAAGGCAGATGCTTAACCGACTGAGCCACTCAGGAGTCCCAGTTTTGCACTTTGAATCCTGGCATTTTTTATGTTTACACGTGCACAGGCAAAAATAAAGACATTGACATAACTGTTATTGTAAGTCACTATTGATTAGAAAGCATACCCCGTTTCAGAAATGTTAAAATGCATGGGTGGGGGGGAGAGCATTTTAGCACTCATGAAATACATTAAAATGCAAGGTCACAGCCAGAGGAACTTTGGCCTTGGAAATCCATGTTTAAGGAGGAGAAAAGTGGTTCAGAGAGAACAGGTCATTTGCCTAAGGCCACATCGTCCCAAATGATTCCAAAGCGCCTTCGACAGCATCTCATTGTCCTGCCATGGAATCTGGCCAGCCTGCAGGTGGGCTTTTACCCTAAAACAGCTCCCCATTCCCATCTTCGTATACCTTTAGTGGGGGCCTTCCAGCCACAGGTCATCACGACCGCGGTGACCTCAGTGGGTGTTGTCGCCGCACTCTTTCCCCAAAGGTCTCTGCTGTTCCTCTATTTATTAGTACAGTTAACGAGAGACCTTCAGTCTCCAAGAAACCAGATGAGACAAATAACATCACATGGCCAAAATTAAGACATTTTTACCAGAGAAGAATGAAACACAGCAGTTTAACTGACCAGAGATTTGGCAACACGTTTTATGGATTTCATTGTGCACCATTCAGATTGTTGGCAGCCAATGAAACCAAGTGCAAAATTCCAATTACGGCCTCATTTTAACCTAAACTCTACATTTTTCTCCGGTTTCCCCCTAATTGTAATTCTTTCATTATACATCTGAAAATCTGGTATAGATTTAAGTGTTTCCAAATAACATCAGGGTTTTCTGCTAACTTGCTACACTTTAGTGTAACTTTTGATCACGGCTGGCATGCTCAAACTGTTGGTATTCGCTTTCCCAGGGCTGGTTGCTTCCTAATCCATCTTTTCTGCCTATAGTGTGTAAGAGGCTATCTTCCAGGAGGCATCTATTGTGGGTTTTCTGAATATGCCCAGCAACACATGTGACAAAGATGAAACTATTTGAATAGAAGAATTTGCTCCCCCCGCGCTGCTGCAGCCAAGAAGGGTATATTCTTTGTTACTTGACCTGCTGTCTCACTCGGGCCTCTGTTTTACCAGTAGTAGTAACGGCTGGAACTGCAGAATTGAAGCCACTGGGTGCAGGGAAGAGATTAATGTGCAGAGGAAAGAATATTTCGCAGAGGGAGAGACAGAGATTATGTGCTAGCTGGAGTTTTGAGGAAGATACGGAAAAGCCCTAACAAGCGACTACTGAGAAAAGGAACTTTAAGGAGATAACAGTGTAGCAAATATTTAGGAAAATTTTACTTTATTCATTACCATGAGATGTAATTTCTTTCCTTTGCAGAATCTTTAAAAAATGCTTTAGTAGACACATTATTTTTTATGACTTTGGAGGATTTAGATTTAGATTTTCTTTGCAAGAATGGTTTCACTTATTTGTGGAGCATAACAAATAACATGAAGGACATACGGAGATGGAGAGGAGAAGGGAGTTGAGGGAAATTGGAAGGGGAGGTGAACCATGAGAGACTATGGATTCTGAAAAACAATCTGACGGTTTTGAAGGGGCGGGGGTTAGGAGGTTGGGGGAACCAGGTGATGGGTATTAGGGAGGGCACAGATTGCATGGAGCACTGGGTGAGGTGCAAAAATAATGAATACTGTTATGCTGAAAAGAAATCAATAAATCAATCAATAAAAATCATAAAAAGGGGAAAAAAGAAGTGTTTTACTAGGAAAAAAAAGTAAATAAATAAAAGTAAAGACTTAGGAGACACCTGGGTGGTTCAGTCATTGAGTGTCTGACTCTTAATTTGGGCTCTGGTCATGATCTCAGGGGCCTGCGATCGAACCCCACATCAGGCTTCATGTTCAGTGCAGAGTCTGCCATCTCTTTCCCTACCCCCACCCCCCGGCTTGCTCTCTCTCTAAATAAATAAATAAATAAAATCTTTAAAATAAATACAGACTAAGAGCAAGTGATAGAAGGCTCTTATTTTTGTTAACTACAACATAAAACCTCAGGAGCCCAGCACTGTTACTTCTTTTTTTTTTTTTTTTCTTAAGATTTTATTTATTTATTTGGTAGAGAGAGACACAGTGAGAAAGGGAACACAAGCAGGGGGAGTCGGAGAGGAAGAAGCAGGTTTCCTGCCGAGCAGGGAGCCTGATGTTGGGCTTGATCCTAGGACTCCAGGATCATGACCTGAGCCGAAGGCAGACGCTTAACGACCGAAGCACCCAGGCTCCCAGCACTGTTATTTCTTATTCTGGGGACTGCCCACACCTAAGACTCTCTTTTTTCTACAGTCAGACAACACATCTTGCATGCTACAGACAGAGGTGGTGAGAGGGAGTAGATATGGAGTCAGGAGGAGAACATGTTAAGTACTCTGTGCTCTACCATCTGGACAGCACAGGAATGGAGGCAGGGACCCTTCCCTGAATTCAGTGACCCTCTCAATAAAACTCCAGCAGAGGTGAGGATGCCTGCAGTTCTTTGTGCTTTCCTTAAATTGTAGGAAAAATAGGAGCTCAAATAGAACCTCTATTACAAATATTAGAAAAGCCAAACATATTAACAATAAAATTCTCAAATATTTTGTCAATCCCATCCCCCCCCCCACCCCGAGGTTAGTTTAACACTCCTCTCTCCTACCCTCTGATATTATTGTAAGTGCTAAGTAACAATTTATTGTATAAATATGGCCTGCCAGGTCTAATTGCTATGTGCAGAATTTGCTAAATCACAAAGTAAGAGTACATATGAAGCTGCTTATAGAAAACTGCAAAGTATTTAAGTGATGGGAAGGGAATGTTATGATTGGAAGGAATATACATTTACTCTACCTAAAATTGAGGCGGCTATGTAAACAAAGTCAAGTTTCCATGCACAAATGATCTCCCCCGCCCCCAATTTTGAAAGTAACACCAAAAATGAAAAGAATCACCATGAAAAGTGAACCCTGGGAGGCAGTGTTTGATATTGGCATAATATAACATTATGTAAATATCATTTTTCGTTAGACCACAGAAAACACAGACCTAAAAGTGTCTGATTTTGAATTCCATTCTCCATTTACCACTGCAGTCTGTACCGAAGTATATTAACAGTGAATAAAGTGTAGAAATAATTAAGTTTGAAACAACAGTCATTGCCACATTCAAAGGGTTAAATTCTTCTTCCAATACTTGGAAATCTCTTCCCCGTTCAAAGAAACTTAGGCTCCTAAAGGGTGGCATTCCTTCCCTAATATGCCAGCAGCAAATGAGAGTTGCACTCATGTAACTTTCCTTCAAGCATTTGTGTTTATTTTTAGAGAGAGTGCTAAAGTGTTTTTTAGGAATGACATCAACATTCAGGGTTGGGCCATTTCAGGGCTTAGCCTGGTTGTCCCCCCAGAGTTCCTATTTGTTGCTAAGATATATATTTCTTTGTATTTTCACCCAGAAGACAATTACTCTTGCTGTCATGCTACCTTCAAATACCTAGGCTAGGATCTATCATGCTGAGATTAGCATACACCCTTGCAAACCACAACTTCCAAGTTTCTGTTCTGCCAAATATGTCCCAGTCATTGAGAAAACCACCACTACTTGGTCTCTACTTGTTAGGAAAATAATACGTCCCTAGGGATTTCCTTGTAATGGTTTGCTCCTTCATACAGGGTCAGTCAAGTGAGTGTTGCTTCCAAGGGTGATCATTCTACTGGTAACACAATTGCTTCTTTAGTAGGAGCTGGACAGTTTGGGGAACATTTGAAGATTAATTTGCCGTCCTTGGAGTGGGTAGGTAGAGCTGTCAGCACTCCCTTCCCTCTGCAAACTGATGCAGGAAGTAGCAGAGTTAACTCAATGTTGGACCAAAAGGGCCAATGGTGAGAATTTCTAAAGAATGGCATGATTAAGTATGTCACCTGACATTTATCATAACAAGATTTAGCACAGGGAGGATTTATTGATAATATCACAAATGACTTTCATCACAATTGACTATTGGAACTGGAGTTTCATAAAAGCTCAGTGATTTGCATACTGTTACATGACTAGTAAATAGTGGACATAGAATTTGAACCCAGATCATTATTTTCAGGAAAGAAACTGTATATGTGTAAAAACATATATAAATGTATACATATATATACATATATGCATATGTAAAAACATATATAAATGTGTAAAAACATAAATAAATATATAAATATAATTTTTCACAAAACCAATTACTGAAATATTTCCATTTTGAAGGACTAAGCAGGTTAAAAATTCTACTTAGCTGAGAATTTATATCATTCCATGTGTTTTCACTATCATTCTTTCCTTCCTTTCTAAAAAGCTGAAAGTCAAATTTAACAGGAAAGTCATCATTGTTTGTAACACTGCTGGAAGGCAGATTTTCTTTTTCTCATAAAAAAAAATACAGTATGTATTAAGCCTCTGGTAATCTCATACTAACCTTTGGTGAATTGGCACTTGCTCATACACAAGTATTGACTTGGTATCACTTGTTTTCTCTGAATCATTTTATTGCTTTGCCTCTTCTAGGTCCTGAAGTGAATATCTGCACTGAGAAATACTGAAATTACATGTTTCTAGGAGTCTCAGCTTAGGCAGAATAAAGATGGCCTTTCAATGCCACAGAAAAAAGAATATTTTAATAAATAATATTTGTATAATTCACTATCCAGCTAGAAGAAAACAAGTTTAAACTCTTATTTCATTGTACATATACAGCAAAAAATCCAAATAAATCACACATGTAAATGCAAACAAAATAAGACATAGAAGAAAATTTAGAATACTTTACATGACACAAAAGTTGGGGAAAACTTGTAAGCAACTCAAAGGGCTTTTAAACTATAAAAGAAAAACATAGATTTATGTTGAAATTAAAATTATTTGTATGAAAAAATTATACCATATACAAAATCTAAAGATACGTGGTAAACTTAGAGAAAATATTTCTAATATATACGACAAAACTGGGAGTTAACTATTTTTTATACGTGAACAAAGTCCCTATGAACTTGTAAGAAAAAGAGAATCTAATAAAAATTGGGAGGGGTTGATTAGGAAACTTATAGGATAGCATGTGCAAACAGACAACATCTTATAAGATCTTCAACCCAGTCAAGGTGAGTAAAATGCTTGGAGGCCATGAAATGGCCAGATCCCCATCAGTGAAGAACATAACTGACTAATGACTCTAGCTGCTGACTTGGGAGCTATGAAGGCTGTGCTTCTCATGCAGCTTCCAGCCAATGACTGAGCATAATAGCCAAAAGGTAGAAACAGCTCAAATTTCCATCAACAGGTAAATGGATAAAAAACATACTACCACAGAATATTATTCAATTATTCAACCTTAAAAAGAAAGGAAATTCTGACACATGCTACAACATGGATGAGCCTTGAAGGCATTATGCAAAGTGGAATAAACCAGTCACAAAAGGACAAATACCATGAGTCCATTTATGGGAGGTATTTAAGGAGTCAAATTCATTGAGATAGAAACTAGGATGGTGGTTGCCAGGGGCTCTACTGGAGGAAGGGAATGGGGAGTTATTGGTTTAGTTTTGCAAGAAGAAAAGAGTTCTTTTTTTTTTTTTCTTCTTTTCAGGATTTTATTTATTTATTTGACAGACAGAGATCACAAGTGGGCAGAGAGGCAGGGAGAGAGAGGGGTGGGGAAGCAGGCTCCCCATGAGCAGAGAGCCTGATGTGGGGCTCGATCCCAGGACTCCAGGATCATGACCTGAGCCGAAGGCAGAGGCTTTAACCCACTGAGCCACCCAGGCACCCTGAAGAAAAGAGTTCTAATGATAGAAGGTAGTGGTGGTTGTACAACAATATGAAAGAACCCGATGCCACTGGACCGTACACTTAGATGGTTAAAACGGCCAATTTTACAAAGTGTGTTTTACCACAATAAAAAAAGGCAAAAGGCTTGCTTATCAACCCACAGTTGTCCTATCTATGTCAGGAAAAGTTGAAACTCACATACCAGAGAGCTCCCTGAATCATGGAAAGGAGGGAATCTACTCCAAAGAAATGGAGAGACAGTGTTAAAAAAATAATAATAATAATAAATAAAAAGTTTAAAAAGAGAGAGAAAGAAAGAAAGAAAGAAATTAAATATGATGAAAACTATCTTTCCTCTAGCTTCACAAATGGTAATAGTTTATTTTATTCTGTCTTGGGCAACAGAGGATTTTTAAATAGCATTTGTGTACTAGTTGTAGCTTCGTTTTGAGGGGAATCCTTCAGAATTTAAAGAAACTGAACATTTGAAAAGCCAAAAACTATTTGCTACTGCTTTTTGAACCAGAAAAGAAAAAGCTTCTGAGGCATCTACCAGGCTAAGTCATCATAATGCATTAGCTGGAGAAATAAACACAATTGCTGAGAGCCCAAAAAGCCCTGCATAGTTTAGTTGCTGAATGCCTGCTGGATAGAAAGTCAATAAGGATATTCATGGTACTGACACCTCTTAACAATACAGTAACCTGCTGAATGAGAGCTTTAACTGAAAATATGAAAACTGAGTTGTTATTTCTTCGCCAACTTGTCCTTTTGCCTTATAAATGGATAACATCTACAAAGGTGGCTATTCCATTTATATATGTCCAATATCAACACAAACTAAGCACATAAGATCTTACTTTATAAGAAAACTGGGTTGCAGAGACAAGTTGTGTGGAATTATGGTAAGTGTTGAATAACTTTAATATCTTGTTTTAGCCTGTAATAACTATGTTGACATTTGCAGTGGGACCAAACTGTACATGTAGTCATTGTATTCTTCACCACTTTTAAAATTATGTAGGCAATCTTATTTAAGAATGTCCTTTATGAAGAAGTAAAAAAATACTAAGCTCATTAAATACTGTTGAATACCTGTCTTTTTATAGGCTGTGTGGAAAAAATAGAAAGCACAGAAAACATTTCCTCAGCATACCAAAAGTTGATGGCTGTCTCAAGGGAAAACACCTATGGAATTGTTTCAGTTGCTAGCTGAACTAGCCACCATATTTTTTTTCATGAGACACAATTTTTACTTCACAATGTGACTTACAAAGGAACTACAGTATTCACACAGGGTTTTAGCAGATGTCTTCTCAAAGATTGATAAAAGGAACCTGTTAGTTCAAGGTAAACAATTAAGAGTATTTGTCACCAATGATAAAATTCCAGCTTTCAGGAAATTTCAGAATTTGTTAAATGTCTATCACTGTGACCTGGACAGCTTAAACTTATTTCTGATCAGGAGGACAAGACTAGGATGAGGCAAGGCAGGTATGTGGAGTATAAAATTTAAAGAGACACTCACCCATGCACTTGTGATGAGCACTGGGTGATCTCTGGAAGTGGTGAATCCCTGTATTGTACACTGTATGTTAACTAACTGGAATTTAAATAAAAACTTAAAGAAAAATAAAAAGACATTCATCTGCAAGTGAGACACCTTGGTCTTAAAGAGGTATTCACATTCAGGGTTGGGCAAGTACAGAGTTGGCATTTGCATGACCAAGAGTAAGTTCCTTCTTAATTCTACACCAGGGTGCCTCCTTTGCTTCACCCCAGTTTCAGGCCTGCAGATGGGATTGGTAGTAACATTAACCAATTAGCCAATTGGTAGTAATATTAACCAATTAACCAATTGGTTGTAATATTAATGTTAGTAATAACTGGTAGTAATATTCTATAGTAAAATGTGTCAACATTTTGAAGAATTACATGACTTCTCAGTTAGCCAATATTTTGACTGACATACGAGGTTACAAAGTCTTCCATGGGTAATATATTCATTCAAAGTATGAGACACACAAACAAGGATGTCCATTCTTACTGTTTTTATTCAACATAGTACTGTAAATCCTAGCCATGGCAATCAGACAAGAAAAAGGAAAAAGAAGCATCCATACTGGTAAGGAAGAAGTTAAATTGTCACTATTTGCAGATGACATGATACTATATGTAGAAAAGCCTAAAGACTCCAACAAAAAACTACTAGAAATAATAAATAAATTCATTAAATTTGCAGGATACAAAATTAATTTACAGAAATTGAGTGCATTTCTATACAATAATTATAAAATAGCAGAAAGAGAAATGAGGAAAACAATCCCATTTATATTGCACCAAAAAGAATAAAATACTTAGAAATAAAATTAACCAAGGAGATAAAAACCTGTACTCTGAACACCATACAACACTGATGAAAGAAGTTGAAGATGACAAAAACAAAGTGAAAGGTATCCTATATTCAAGAATTGTAATGATTAATATTAGTAAAATGCCCATACTATTGAAAGTGATCTACAGATTAATGTAATTCCTAACAAAATACCAGCATTTTTCATAGAACTAGAACAAATAATGCTAAAATTGTATGGAACAGCAAAAGACTCATTGGTTGTATAAGTTGTATAAGTTCTTTATGTATTTTGGATATTAACCCCTTGTCAGGTATATCATTTGCAAATATCTTCTCCCATTCAATAGGTTGCCTTTTTGTTTTGTTGATGGTTTTCTTCATTATGCAAAAGCATTTTATTTTGGTGTAGTCCAATGTTAACTGTGTTTATCTTGGCAGGGGTGGGGGTGAAATAGGAGATAATAAGAGCAATGATTAACATTTTTTAAAAAAAATTTATTTATTTATTTGACAGAGAGAGAGACCACAAGTAGGCAGAGAGGCAGGCAGAGAGAGAGGGGGAAGCTGGGTCCCTGCTGAGCAGAGAGCCCGATGCAGTACTGGATCCCAGGATGCTGAGATCATGAGCTGAAGGCAGAGGCTTAACCCACTGGGCCACCCAGGCGCCCCAATGATTAACATTTCTTTATATACCTCTGTATTATTTAACTTATTTAAACTGGCATGTATTGTGTGCATAATTTAGAAAATTTAGAAGTAGTTTTTTTTAAGTTAATTTTTAGTTACAAAGTTTTGTTTATTCTTATGTTCCATATAAAAGATTGAAGACATTTAAAGAGACACCAACCCTTTGAAATAAACTTTTTCATAGTTCTTAAAGGTGTTTCATTCTCTCTCCAAAATGGAGTGGGAAAGAGAAATGGAGGAGTTAGATAGGGATACCTGGGACATCAAAAGCATCTATGTCATAATTCCAAAATCTTTTTTCAACATCTGATATAAGAAAATCTGATTAAACCAAAGAGCCCAGAATTGAGATAGATAAGACATTCTAATGAATGAAAAACCCTTTTACTATAGCCCTTATTTAGAAAATCCTGACATGTATACATTTTCTTCCAAAGGAGAGTGATAGTTCCAAAGGAGCCTCACAGAGACCATTCCCTGCTCCTCACTCTCAGAGCCCACCATGGAATCACGGTATGCGGAATCACCATGGTGGGCTCTGAGCCCACCATGGAATGTGGAATCATTCTTTCTGAAGTCATTTTTCCTTTATTTATCCACACTGACACCACCGCACTTGGGATAGAAGGCAAAAATGCCCTCAGCTCTTCTCCATGGTGAGCCGAGGTCATCTGCCTTCGGTGGATCGGTTCACATCCTCTCATTTGGGTCACATTAAAAAGATGAGAGCATGAAGAAATTCCCACATCTGTGACCTGTTTGGAGTAATTTGCTTGTTTTCCGTACAATTAAAGCCCAAGACCATACAAATCAAACTCAAGAACTCAAAATCCTAATTATTTTGGTTTTATATATTTAACTGATTATTTTTGAGTCCTGTACTATTTGAGAATTTACATCCAATGGTTCCCATTCTTACACTCATACACTTGTAATTCTTGTATTCACTATTAAAGGCAATACTTTTCAACACTATGTTCTAGGCACTGTCCTAACCACTGGTAATATAATAATTAACAAGGGAGATACGGTCCCTCCCTCTTGAGGTTTTCAGCTTAGAAAATAAGAGTTTGCTAAAGGAAAATAACACATAAAAAGAAGCTCTTTTAAAGTCAGCACAGCTGTCACACTGCAGATGATGGAAGACAGAACTGTATGAAGCCTAAAGCTCTCTCTACTCTAAGATTCTCATGGTAGTGTAAAAACATAATATTGAATATCCTAATTTAGAATGTGGACATCAGTATTTGAAGAGTTTTAGGACTGGATCTGTTAGTTAAAAGTACTAAATTATGTACTAATGTTGATAAAGGCCCAAGTTCTGGTTTGAAATTCCTAACCTAATATTGGTAGATGGACATTGAGTTTTCTGACCTAATTTCAGAAATAAAAGCAAACACTGGGTGAATTTGTTTATAAATGAGAGAAAAGGTTAGCATGAAAGTATTGCAGAAACTGTTTTAAATATTGGATAACACAATGGAGTAGAAAATTTAGTATTATAGGAGGTTAAATTTTTGGAATGTTTTTAATGAATAAAAAATGTGTACAATTTATTAGAAAAAACTACCCCACTGCACATGAGGATAAATTGACTAATACCTTCCATCTTGAGGTGTGAGAATTGTGTTAGTAACCTTTTTAAAATAAGAATTCATGCCTTACATAATTGTAACCTGATCTTTTTTTCTTCTTCTTAGGCACTTTACCTACTTACAGATGTCCTTTGTAGCAATAATATTTATATTAGTTGAGCCTACACCATGGTTTTCAAATGAATTTGCTTTTTGCTTTGGGAGTTGTCCATGTTGGTTTTTCTGAGAGACTCCCAAGTTTGAAGGTCAAGGAGTAAAAAAATAATAAAACCAAATAAAAATATCAGATGGTTCTCTATGTTATTCTAATTATTCTTACCTTGGATCCACTGACATTTTAAGATAATATTTATCAGTTTATTCTCCTGAGAATTAATGATAAGAATGACAACAGCTGACATGTAGTGAATGTTAAACATAGTGCCAAGTTCTGTTCAATGAGCTGGACATGTGTTGTCAGATTTATCTTTCTAACAGTCTAAGAAGAAGGTAATAGTGGAATCTCCCTTTTACAGAGTAACCTGAGACAGAGAAAGGTTGGGCAATTTTTTCTGAGTTACTTGACTAGCGAGAAGCAAAGCTATCACTTGAAACCAGCAATATGACATCAGAGTTTACTCGCTTTCCTTTTTTTCCAGTAAACCTTGTATTAAGGTATAACACAGGGAGGAGTATGCAAATCTTATGTGCACAGCTTGGTGAATTTTCACAAGGTAAATCCACTTGGGCAACGCTACTGAATTAACAAATAAAGTGTAACCATCACCCGGAAGTCCTTTTTTGTGCCACCTTTCCAGAGGTAACTACTTCCCTGACTTTTAACACCACAGATTAGTTTTGCTTCTTTATGAACTTTATATAAAGTAAATGGAATCATACAGTATTTTTTTCTTTTGGCTTCTTTCACTCAACATTATGAGTTTAAAGTCATCCACTGTGTTGGGTACAGAAGTAGTTATTTTATTTTTTTTGTACAGTATTCTAATATATGACTATGCCACAATTTGTTTTTCCATTCAAGGACTGAGGAAAATTTGAACAGTTTCTAGTTTGAAGCTATTAAAAATAATACTGCTATGGAAGTATTTTGGTGCACATACATACACTTTTTTAAGAAGATTTTATTTATTAATATGAGAGAGAGAGAACGTGAGTGGGGGGTGTGCAGAGGGAGAAGGAGAAGCAGACTCCCCACTGAGCAGGGAGCCTCACATGGGATTGATCCCAGGACCTCCCCAGGATCGTGACCTGAGGTAAAGGCAGATGCTTAACTAACTTGAGCCACCCAAGCACCCCACTTTATGTATACTTTTAGGTTGGTCATATTATATGTATCTTCAAATTCAATTGCTGGCTATAGAGCATGTGTATGCTTACTTTAAATGAAATCTTCAAACAATTTTCAAAAATTTATACTTTCACCAGCAGTGTGAGAGTTTTGGTTTTTCCACCTCCTTGTCAAGACCTGGTATGGTCTGGCTTTTTTATTTTTGGCCATACTGTTGGTGTATAATGATATCTTACTGTGGTTTTAGTTTGTATTTCTCTTATAACTGACAATGTTAGCACACTGTTCGGTATGTGTTCGAGTCTTCAGCACATTTTCTATTAGTTTGTTCATCTTGTGCTCACTTATTTTTAAGTGTCTTTATATATTCTGAATATGATCCTTTCTCATGATACATCTTACAATTATCCCTTACCCTGTTTTGCCTTTTCATGTGTAATGATGTTTTGATGAACTGATTATATTCTAAACCACTACACAATACTTGCTTCAATTCTAGAAAAAGATAATAATGTTTAGTGTTATCATAATAATGGATAGCTTAGGAAGCTTTCAAAGTTGTGTTTCTCCAGGGTAGCCTAATAAATCCTGATTATTTATAATTGAATAGCCTGTCTGTAATGATCTAACTGGACTTCATATCACCTAGAACGTCTGTCAGCAACTATCTGCTTTGATTTTTTGGTCACAAAGACACAAACATAATTTCAGCTAGAAAAACCTGTCCTCAAAAATCAAACTGATACAGAAAACAGATTGGTGGTTGTCAGAGGCAGTAGTGAGAGACAGGGAAATTGGGGGAGTGGTAAAAAGGTAAAAACCCCTCGTTATAAAAGAAATAAGTCCTGAGGAAGTAACATACAGGATGGTGACTACTGTTAACAATATTGTATTATATACAGGAAAGTTGCTAAGAAAGTAGATCTTAGGGGACTTGGGTGGCTCAGTTGGTTAAGTGGTTGACTCTTGATTTTGGCTCAGGTCATGATATCGGGGTCCTGGGATGGACCGCTTTGTGGGACTCCATGCTCACTGGGGAGTCTGCTTGAAGATTCTCTCTCCCTCTCCCTCTGCCCCTACCTCTACAAGCAAGCTCTTGCTCTCTCGCTCTCTCTCAAATACATCTTTAAAAAAAAAAAAAAGGAAAGAAAGATCTTAAAAGTTCTCATTATAAGAAGAACAGTGTAACTATGTGAAGTGATGGATATTAACTAAACTTATCATATGATAATTTCATAATATATCAAATATATCAAATTGTTATATAATTGATATAATATATCATAATATATCAAATTGTTATGTTGGACTTCCTAGACTGATGCAATGCTATATG
Source organism: Mustela nivalis (assembly GCF_964662115.1). NCBI lineage: Eukaryota > Metazoa > Chordata > Mammalia > Carnivora > Mustelidae > Mustela > Mustela nivalis. The sequence goes on along the minus strand of NC_139032.1, from coordinate 43,071,063 downwards.
CCAATTGCATCTCAATAAAATGGAGGACAAAAAAACCATACTGTTTCAATGACCCCTTTATGAAGAAAAAAATAGAAAAGTTAAAATTAAAGAAATTTAAATGACTTTCAAGGGGGTTTCACCATGATTTGGCAGGGGATAGATCACCAAGTTGAGTAGTTTCCCAATTCAAACTGATGATAATGGTTTTCTTAGACAATAAAATTGATTGGGTTAATTACATCTTCATGTTGTTCTGTTGGTTTATGTCTGGTATTTTTCTTCTCAAGATGGCTTAACTTCATTTTTGTTTGTTTGTTTGTTCTTAAGCAATGAGGGCTCTATATTGCCCATGTTTGCTTGGTTTTGAATTTTTATTACTTTTACTGTCCTGGGTGTTTTTTGTTTGTTTATTCCCTAGAGTTTCCAAAAAAAGTGGAATTTACAGTCGATTAAGTTGACGATATAGATGGTAAAAGACATACAAATTTATTTCCAAAAATATGATTTGTTAAAGAGAGTGGCATTTATTTGAGGTTGAAAATAATGGCTTATTGGCAAATTGTAGTATCTTTCCTGCTTTCTGATTCAGCGGATTCCATGTTCTTATCTAGAATTGCTTTCCATAGAACACCTTTAGTTATTAGGCAATGCTCATTTTCTGCTTATACTCATCAAGTAAATACTGTTTCTCATAGTAGCTAAACTCTGAAATCTCAGTGGCTTAACACCATAGAAGTTTATGCTGTAGTTTTGTGTGTTTGAATGAGGAAGGGACACTTTCTGTTTCATCAAGCCCATCTGAGACCTAAGCTGACAGAAGCTCTACTGCTTTCAACACATGGTATCTGAAATTACCCAAATCTAGTCAGCAGATGGGGTAGAGAAAGAGTGGAGGACCCAGTGGGAGATTTTATGAGCCAGGCCCAGAAGTGATGTAAATCATTTCCACCCACATTCCATTAGCCTGAACTCAGTCCCATGCCTCCACCTACAAGCAAGTAAGTGAGGCTGGGAAATGTCCTGTAATAATTCTCTTTCATGGACAGGGGAGCCTGAACATTTTACAGACAGCTGGCCATTCACAATTTTCTTTGTCGCCAAGCTGGACACAGGGAACTGTGACTTTAAGAGAGAGGGGGGCAATTTTTGGAGCCGGAGCTCTTGCATTTTTAAAGGCTTCAGGTTGTCCAGTGAAATTACTCACAATCCCCTCTTCTAGAACCTTACCATGACCTGTTTTTTCCTTCTTCTTCTACTACTTCTCCTCCTCCTCCTCCTCCTCCTTCTTCTTTTTTTTAATAGGAGGCTCCATGAATTTCATCACCTGCATCTACTTAATCAGAGATTCCTGCCTATCATTTTCCCCAGGACCAATCCCTGTTGATGCCTTTTGAATCACTCCCATTCCAGAGACGTTCTCTGCCTTCCTTCCAGCTTTCTGGTTCCTCCCTTTCTGGTTCCCCAAGCACTGACAATCCCTAGCAGCCAATCCTCCTGATAGGGCAATTAGCCTCACCAGGCCCATTATACTTCTCTTTTGCTGTGATAATAGTTCATTCTCTTTTTCAGACAGCAGTTCAGGGAAACAGAGATCCTTTTAAAGCAGCTAATGAGTGCTTAGCCCTTTAGGTCTCAACCAGGTTTTAGTAAACATTTTTGCCTTTGGTAATATTTTCCAAGGGCTGATTCCTAAGCCAGCATTGTTGGAGAGTTTCTAATTTTGTTACCTTTTACAGAAACTTCTTGCCATTAACTGCAATGACAAGAGTCTGAAATAACAACTCTGAGGAGTATCTGATGCTTCGTTAGTTACACTTGCCTTTTTCTCTGCTCTTGTCTATTCGAACTAAATACATATATATACTATTCTCACAGGGAGGTCCTAGGTTTTTCACATCTAGAAATTTCTGCCTCAACAAGAACCCTATCAAGTATGACTCTAAAGCATAAGTTGTCAGTTTACAGCATGCAACCAAATCCAGCTTGCTGCCTGTACTTGTAAGTAAAGTCTGATCGGAACACAGCCACGCTGATTCATTTACAGATTCTCTATGGCTGCTTTCACGATACAGCGGCAGAGTTGGAGAGCTGCGACAGAGAGCACGGGAGCCTCAAAGCTGAAAATGTGTACTGTGTGGCCCTTTATGGAAGAAGCTTGTTGACCCTTGCTCTAAAGTAAATAGACAACTTTCTATGGGGTCGGTATCTGAGCAGCATTTGAAGAATATGTAACATTTCACAGATGAGGGTTGGGTAAAATCCAGAGAGAATATTTTTGTTAAAAAGAAAAGATGACCAGAATTAGTGACAGGTGTGAGAACAACAGTTTGTTCTGTTTTATTAGAGCTTAAAACCCAAGAGAAGAACTGATGGAAAATGAGTGGCAAGGGCAGATAGCGAGGGGCCAGACCAGAAAGATCCTTAACAACTTTAGGCTAAGCAGGATAGATTTTTCCCCCCATAGGTTTCAGAGTATTTCAAATCCATGTTGGTAGATTTTATGGAAAAAGAGAGAGAGAGAAGGTGCTCCACGATTAAAAGTATTTGCAAAGTATTAATCAATATTCAACGAGCTGTTGTGGGACTTTAAAATGCTTCCCTCCATTGGAAATCTCTACAAAAGATTTCTCTGTATAGAAGGGACTATGGTTTGTAGAATTCCCATGTTATTTGACTATACACCCTTCTTTAGCTAGCTTCCCCACAGAACTAATATTCATAGAACAGTATTCACCAAAAACACTGTGGAGAATCTTGCTTGAACAATAGGTAACCAGTGGAAGGAAGAAGAAAAATATGACTAGACTCGTGTTATAGAACTGTCTTGGCACCTGTGTAAGGAATGGGTTGTCAGAAAGGAAGACCAAATGCAGGGAGACAAGATAAGAAGTTCAGGTGAGAAGTTACAGGGAATAATGCATCTTTTCCCAACACTTACTTGTGTGCCATGTTTAACCCATCCCCCACAAAAAAACCAAACAAACCTCCCAAAAGTAATAGTCATCTCAGGTAAGAGGTTTCCTGACTGGGGTGAAAGGTACCTCTGGATCAAGATGCTCCCATTGGTGGGAACCACCAAGTCTGTGTCTCGCACTGTTTGCCTTAAGTCTTGCTCCCAGCTGCTCGCTGTGTCTGGACCTGACACCTGGTTCTGGCTTTTAGTTCTTGCAGATCACCTGGTCTAGCACTGTGTGCAGGGTCTTTGGCTTGCCCCTTTGTTTTTTCCCACAGGATCTTAACTCCCTGAAGTCTGCGTGCAAGCTGATTTCCCTCACTCTCTTCCCTGTGCCTCCCATACCTGGGTCTCCCTCCCAGGCTCACTGACAGCTCCAGCACGAGCACAAGCACGACCCGCCCTGCCGTCCCTGGCTCTCCTGCTTCCGGAGTCTTGCAGGCTCCACCTTTCCTCCCTTTCCATACCAGGTTTTGCCAGATGCGGGAAAATCCATTTCCTGAGCACCTGCTGCTCCTTTCTGCCTGGAACCTCTTTTGTGGCTTCAGCTGACAGAGATAAGACTTTGACAACAAAGACAATATCAAACTCTACCTGATAACTTTATTCCCCCGGGGGATTTCCGAGACTTCTTTATAACTCCTCAGGCTTCCCTTGGGCTGAGTGATTTTGCTTTTCCCAAAACTTTTGCCCAGGAAGAGATCTACAGATAAATCATCTTTGAAAATGACTACACCCACTCTTCATTCTCCCCTTCTCCCTTACCACACTTAAGTGTTGCTGTTCTGGGTTTCTAACTTTATGAGGAGAGAAAGAAAGGATGATTCAAGGCATCTCAGAGAACCAGACCGGAACTCTCAAGAAGAATCTGATTCTCCTCTGGTGTGGCCAGTATGACTCCCATTTCATTTCTGTGCTGTGCCTTGAAGGCGCTCTTGTCACAGGGCTAGTCAACCTTGTCCAGTTAACCTTATTATTCCACGCAGAGCACATGCTGTCCCAGGAGCCGTCTGGTTGGGAGGGGCCAAAGAGGTGCTAAGCCAAGAGATTCCAGGGAGAAGAGAGGCAGGCCAGAAAGAAGGGGTGGTGGGAGCCTGGGTCAGAAGCAGCCCTGCTCTGGGGGAGCCTGGGGCGGGGTGGGGGGGGGTGGCTGAAAGGTGGTGAACGCCTTTTGTTGTGCAAAGTCTACCAGATCCTGCCGCTGGTCTCAGCAGTATCAGGGCTGGTGTGTTTCAGCCGCGTGCCTTCCTCCCTACCCCTCCGGCTCCTGGCTGTGGTCTAGTCCTTTGCTTGGCCAAACTCTGTGATCTCTTTTGGTGAGCTGGCAGCCACAAGCTATGAGCTGGACTCCACAGTGTGTGTCCCTGTTCCCTCGCCTCATTATTTTACAGCTAAACAATCGGCATATTTCTGTGAAAGCCTGTCTCTTTTCCCAAGTTCTGAATCACTATTCATTCAAGAGCACATTTTAATCTCTCTCAGCCTAATGGATGTCAGACAAACGCTCCGGAGAAGGAAAAGGATGGCTCTGTGAAGGCACAGTTACCTCTAAGTGATAAAAGATGGGAACGGGCTCTCGAAGTACTTCTGATTACTCCACTAGGGAGAGACTTATGTGACTGTTAAGACTCCAGCTAGCTCTAGAAACACTTGAAGCCTCGTGTTTCGGTCTGGCCTGGAGGATGCTGAGCTTACAAAATTCCCAGCCAATGCAGAAACTTTTCTTTAGAACTGAGATTTGAGGAGAGAATTTTTTTTTTCCCCCTGCGGATGAATGTTTCAGAAGAGCAAAAACAATCAGTGTCAGGGAGTGTGGTCTTCTGTTTATTTTAGGTTTTCAAAACTTCAGGTAAGAAGAGGAGGCTAATCTCTAAACAGGAAATCACAGTGGATAGAAACCACGTTGAAGGGAAGGGCTACTCTGTTCCTCGGAGTTCTTCTGACAGATTGCATTTACTAGTCTGGTGTGTATGTGCATAAATCTGAAAGGAGTATATGTGTAACGATTCACTAAACATATACTCCTATTTAAAGTTCTGTCCAACCTGGAAACATCATCCTTATTACAGTCTTTCAGCTAAAAATTCATTATATTATAGAAGAGTTGGATCAGATGAAACTCACACCTGTTTTGAGTTTCAAAAACTTGGGAGATTGGTTTTTTGCATACAAAGTCTTTATTTCAGGCAGGGTTGAAACCAGAATTTCAAAAGTTAAGCTTTAAAAATATTCTATAACAACTGATTTTATGTTAGTTCTCTACACTTCTTTCTAGAGGCGAGATGCAAGTAACAGTTAAGTTCCCTGTATCCTGGCAGATCGCAGGATATTTTCATGTATCTGCAGAAACTAATAGTGACTTAAAGGACAGCGAGAGAGGGAGGGAGAAGGGAAAAAAGAAAGATAAGGAAGAAAGAGAAATTAACTTGTGGGGAAGTGGGTGAGGCAGCTGGAAAACGAACATCTAATAACATGCATAGTTCCCTATACCCTAAGTCTCTTCCAACTGAAAATGGAAAATCAGAGGAAAGGTATAAGGCATGTCAAATCTCCCAGAAAGTGAAGATTCCAAATATTGTTCATTTTTTCCCCCACGTCCTTTCCCAGTATCTCCAGGGATTTTAATGGGATGAAGAAAAATTTTCATATAGTTATCTCTTAACATTTTCTAGGAACACGTAAACTTAGGAATCCCGTAGACTCCCATGTTCAAAGAAGTCATTTTCACCTAATTGTCATGTAGGAGAAACGGTCACCTCCCCCTCCTTCCTGCCGCACACCTATATTCTAAACCAGTGGCTCTTCTTTGCCCGATTTCCCATTCCACACCCATCCACCCAGGCAGTTTACAGCAGTGGCTGTCTTCCAGTCTTTTTAGTATTCACTTATAAACTCTAGATCCTTCTCTCTGCCTTGAAAAATGACCTTACCAGTTAAGTGGGTGCTGAGTACTTTTCTATTCAGATTTCCTTATTTCCAGATTCAAAATATTGTGATCACTTGCAAATATCATTTGCCATTTATCGAAAATCTTCCTCGCAGTGAACACTGGACAATTACAACGACATTTATCAATTGGGATATATGGTACACCCCAGCCGCCTCCTTGATTGAACTTGATGTGATCAGTAGATGCGTACATGCTACATGCCATGCTTTGATATAGTGAACTAGAAAAGCAATAAATAATAGAATTAGAGAAAATATTGGGCCTATTTGTCACTTCAGTCTCCCTCTGCATACATGAAAACCTCTATGGAATAAGGAAATTGATACTCTTGTACGTTGCCCACTGAAATCTAGCAGCATCTTTAAATGGAACTTGATAATCCAAGTGCAAAACCTGTCTTAGTGTTTCACCCACAGCATTACTTTTACATGATTGCAGTTTGAAAGACTAGTTGCCTTTCTATTTCTCCTATGTATAGACCTAATCATATATTATATTTTTTCTCCCCATGTCCTTGTTGAGGAAAAAAAAAAGACAAACACAACAAAAGCAATCTCCTATTAAATTCTGGAAAATCTGGTACCACACATGAAAGATGAATAATCAAAATTTCTAACTTACCCAAAGCCACATGACACATTTAAACTATTATTAAAGGGGCACCTGGGTGGCCCAGTGGGTTAAGTCTCTGCCCTTGGCTCAGGTCATGATTCCAGGGTTCTGGGATCGAGCCCCGCATCACACTCTCTGCTCAGCAGGGAACCTGCTTCCTCCTCTCTCTCTGCCTCCCTCTCTGCCTACTTGTGATTTCTCTTTCTGTCAAATAAATAAATAAAATCTTTATTAAAAAAACTATTATTAGAAAATCATCCACCCGGCCAATACATGGACAGATGTGTGTGGGTGTGTGGGTGTAAGGGTGTGTGTGTACATGAGTGTGTTTACATGTGCCACAAAAAAATTCTTAAAAAGGGGAATAATTATTATTAATATATTGGAACTCCCTGAATTCTCAAACAGATAAAAAAAATTTATATGTAGCCACTTATGGTGCACAAACACTAAATCTGTTGATTTGCCAAGCTCTCTGGAAAGGACATGTTAAAGACTGGTCATTCTATAAAAGGAAAATATGGGCGATTATCCATTCTAATACTCTACAGTGATAGGGCTCTTTCTCTGGTTAGAGAAATTTTACAAACAGTAACGGGCTAATCTTCACAACAACTCTGTAGCAGGCAAATATTATGAATGGTTTCATTTTACCAATGAAGATCTGAGTCAAGGAGAGATCAAATGACATGCCAAAGACCACAACAAAACAAAGCATTAGAAAGCGGATTAGTACACAGAAGATTCCGATTTTCAGTTCTCACTATAAATCACAGAAGCAAGATGAAACACATGATAATAGATTTTTTTGACAAATAGGATCTCATGAACCTGAAGCTTCTAAGTGAGCAATTTTGATATTGCCAATAATAAATGTTCATTCTAAATAAGTCACATAATTTATCTCAAGTCTCCGATGAAAATAAATCTTCTAGTAAAAATGTCATTTAAAAATCAGTAATTAAGATATGCCTAACAGAGTTAATTCTGAGTTTGCTGGGTGTGGAGGTAGTGCTGAACAAGTACAGCTTACCGTACCCTATGTTATAAACTCATGACTGCCGTGCTTTTCAGGGATAAGATCCTGCTAGGCCAAGTCCGGGTACCAATATCGTGAGTCACCTTAAAATCTCCCAACTTAGTCTGGCCCCATCAGCTTTCCTGTATTTATTCCTACTCCTAGCTTTAGTTAGCTAAACTGAGCTGAAAAAAGAAGAAGAAGGAGGAGGAGGAGGAGGAGAAAGAGGAGGAGGAGGAGAAAAAGAAGAAGAAAATGAAGCAAAATGGGAAAAAATAAACAGGGGGGTTTGTTTTGAGATGATTGTGGCCGGGTAATATTTTGAAATATTATTCTATGCATCGGTATTAGTTTGAGTTCTCCAGAGAAAGAGAAACAATACACACACACGTGCACAAAAATATATATGTATCTATAAAATAAGTATATCTATGTAGATACATATTATCTACTGTATACATATATATACTGCATATACACATGTATACAGAGAGAGTGAGATTTATTACAAGGACTTGGCTCACACAGTTTTGGAGGCCAAGAAGGCCCATGATCTACAGTCAGTAAGTTGAAGACCCAGGAGAGCTAATGGTATGATTCTGGCCTGAATCCCAAGAGACTCCTGAGAACCAGGAAAGCTGATAGTGTCTGTTCCAGTTCAAGTCTACAACTGAAGGCAGGAGACCAGTGTCCCAGACCAAAGACAGTCTGGCAGAGAGTGAAGTCTCCCTTCCTCACCTTTTTGTTTTATTCAGGCCTCTATCGGATTGGAGGAGGCCCATCCAAGCTGGGGAGAACTCTCTCCTTTATTCAGTTTACTGATTCAGCTGTTAATCTCACCCAGATAGGTCCTTACAAACATACCCAGAATGATGTTTAACCAAATATCAGGGCACATCCAGGCCCAGTAAAGTTGATACACAAAATCAACCAATATGCTATCTCTCTCCAGATTTTCCTTCTACCTTGTTCTTTTCCCCACCACTCACATAGCATCCTAGCACCAAAAGAAGAAAAGAAAAAGATAAAAAGAAAAGAAAGAGGCTACTACCATTTGAAGTTTATGAATTTATTTTTCAAATGCAACTATTAATACATAATTACTTGTTTACTACGTGCAGGTACTGGTCAAAGTGCTTTATAAATATTACCTCATTAATCCTCATAACACCATGAGGCAAGCACTATTATCACCATACCTCTTCTTTCAGAGGAGAAAACTGAGGCAAGAAAGTATCAGAGTACAAAACTGGTGTCGTGGGAGGGTCCAGAATCAACTCTGGCAAGACTGACTCCAGAGTCCATTCTCCTCACTATACACTATGATGCCTTGAAACTCATGACAGAGGAGAGTTTGAGAGAAACATCTTGGTGTTTCACAACCCTGAAAGACTCGAAGGAGAAAGTTAATGCTATAAGCAATAAACTTGGAAAGATGGTATGATGATGATCGAAATATGTTTGTTATATCCCCAAAGACATTCTGAATTCCCCAAGTAGGGTGAGGAGCCAGGCAAAGGAAGATTTGTGTCTCATTTCCCAAGTGGAACCTGAGAAAACGTAAAAGTTATTGTCGATAATTTTATGATTGTAAATGCATCCAAGCATTTCCTGGGCTTCCCTGCCTTCCCACCCCAAGAGGGGTACAAAAGACAGGCGTGGAGTGACACTCAAGTGGCCCAGTGTTCTTCCCAGGAAAGTAGACTAGAAATTTGAGTCCAGAGGAGAACAAGGCCATCCTGATGATTTCAGCAGAGATGGCTACCTATGCCCAGAGACCAGTCAGGGCCACCAAGAATAAAGGACCATTTCTAAAAACCAGTGGTCCCTTTCTATCTTATGGACACCATGGTGTGACTTAAAGCCTTAGAACTTAGAGGCAACGCCAGGAGAAAATGGTGGGAAAAAAATCCTGAACTGCCTGAATAAATAAATGATTGCCTGAAACCAACCTGAATTAAGATTAAAAATAAGTTCAGGGGACGCCTGGGTGGCTCAGTGGATTAAAGCCTCTGCTTTCGGCTCAGGTCATGGTCCCGGGGTCCTGGGATCAGACCTCGCATCGGGCTCTTTGCTTCAGCGGGGAGCCTGCTTCCTCCTCTCTCTCTCTGCCTGCTTCTCTCCTGCTTGTGATCTCTGTCTGTCAAATAAATAAATAAAATCTTAAAAAAAAAATAAGTTCAGTTAGAGAGAATAAAGTTACAATTTTTCACACAGCTGATTTTGCAGTCTGAGACCTGGACTTCCTTGCCTATATAGAAGTAAAGCTTGTTTACCTTTGCAACCAGTACTCCCTCTCTGAAGGCCAAAGGAAAATCTCCAAAATTGTTTTGAGAAATAACATCATTATTGGACTAAGTATACGACTTCCCAAAGGGATTACTTTTTAAAGCAATGCTCCTTTCTATAAGTACTCCTTCTGCTCTGTTCCTTAAAAATGTTAGTCTCATTAGCTCAACCCCGTACTCATACTACAGCTGGCCCTTAAAATGACGGAAAATAGTTTAGTGACAGTTGCTGTCCACCCAAGTCAAAGAAAGTGGTTGGATTTAAGGCTAAGATGGGAAAGATTTAAGATTTTCTGAAGTAAGGATTGAATTCAGCTCTGAGTTTGGCTACCACTCAAGCCAAAGCTTTGAAGCTTTTTGACATGGCCAAACAACATTGTGACAAAAGATGAAAGGATGAAAAATTTAATGCAAATAAGGGTTGGCTCCTGCGTCTGAAAGGTAGCGGTGCCTTACATAACATCACTGGGCAGGACGAAGCAGTTGAGTGCTAAGGTAGCAGTTCCAGAAAGCAGAAAGACTTTCTGTCTGGAATGCAGCAAGAGAATTTTGTGCCCTGATACCCACGCTAGCCACAGGGTCATCTGTGACAGAAACAAGAGAGCAACAAAACTGATACTGTGGAATCGATTTCTTTGAAAAGTCATCGAATGACTTTGGTCTCTTGGAAACATTCTCAAAGTTGCTTGTAATACTTTTCACAGGGAAAGATTTTTTTTTTAATTATCTTTAATTAGGTGTTTTCTTAACCTCTGATTTGTAGTATAATGAAGAAGCTTTATCTGAGGTCATTTCTACAAGAAGCTGGGCCTAAAGCCTCTCCACTGATATAATGCACCATGACACTATTGCTCTAATATTAAAAAAAAAAATAGATTTGTTGGTTTAAATTATTTTTCCTCACAGGAACTTCTAGTCGAAAGGCAGCTCATTACAAGTGTAAGGAATATCTCTACAGCTGGCATACTAAAACATAACTAAAGAGTCAATGTTTTAGAAATATATATTTTCAGGAAAAAAGGAATGGGAAATCAGTCATAAAACAGATGTTGCAAACCAAATATAATAATTGTTGCTTTTTAAAATTTTGCCAATTTAATGGATTTAACTTTGATTAATTTAGGGGCTCAATATGATTTTAAACAGACTTATTAAGGAAAATTCCAGGACTCCATCTTTAATACCTTCCCTATTATACCTTTCCTAAGCAATCTATATGAGTTACGGAAGGTCTGTCAGCCTTCAATTTGGTTTTATTAGCATTTGTTGCTTTAAATCAGACCTTACACATTATTTATATAAGGTTTTTTTTATTCAATATTCAAAATGATAGAACATATACGTTGAACCACAGATAGGGACATAATTCATCCAAGTATGAAGCATGCCTTATAACACTTAAGTGGTTTATTAAACTTGTCTGATCTTATATTGGATAAATTCTATCCTTGACATCAAGACGTGTGTATGATACATTTATCATGTTTAGAATTCCTCTAAGTTACATAAACAATTTCATCTGGGAATTGCTAAGAGTTCTATCCTGAAGTTAAAATACAGCAAGTACCCAAATATTTCTCTTAAATATGAGTTAGACCTAGACTACCACACAGAATTATTTTAGTGGTCTCAATTCCGTCCCTGGTGGACACTAGTACATAGTAAGAAAAACCACCTCACATAATTTGGCAGTGTTTAGAACCAGCAGCCTCTGCTCAGGAGAAGCTCGTAATGAGCCCAGGAGACGGAATGACCTCTTATTAGAAGGAGCACTGTCTCTCTCAGGCAAGGCTGAGGTTGGAAACTCTGGGAGGATCAAGCTGCAGCTGCTGGCTCCCTTTCTGACTTGGGGAAGGTAGAGGTCTTATTGGAATGGAGCTGCCCACTTACTTCGTAAATGGGGGCTGGTTATTAAAGGAGAAGGAAATGAAAGAGCTTTTTGTCAGCAGAACGTAATGAAGTTCATCGTTTGGGGGAAGAGTAAATGCCAAGCTTCATTTCTACTTAGATAACATAAGGACCAGCCTGGAGAAGAGGGAAATAAAATGTGGGAGCCCAGGAATGAGCCGGAACTCGGTTTAGCTAGGACATTGATCAACACAGGACTAGTCTATCATTTATATTCCACTTGCTCCCTCAAAGGTATTGAACTTATTTGGTATAAACACACACATGGTTTGTTTTAATTAAAAAAAAAATAAAAGCAGTAGGTAACTGCTACAGAGGCGTGGAAGCCTAAGGTTAGTGATCAGAAACAGAGTATCTATTGGGACAAAGGAAAGTAAAGCAAAAAGTGTGTGCTTGTGCCAATGATCAGTCGGCTTTGAAATCTGCCACACCTGAGTTTGAACCCCAGACTTTGGTTAACACCCCCTCTGCAGCTCAGTCTTTGTTAACACAGAGTCACAGTGACCTGCCTTGGAGATGCGCCGAGGTGAGGCGAGGGAACGGGCAGGACCCCGCAGAATGCCTGCCAAGAATTAGGCCTGGTTTCCATACCAGAGCCAGAATTCAGGGCATTGGTGAATTCAGGCAGAAAGGCCATTACATCATTATTTTCAATAAACTGTAACTGAAAAGTAGCATTTCTTAAATAATGCATGTAAACAATATTAGCATATATAGTACCTATGATGTTGACATTAATAGAAATCCCGGATATTTGCATAACACAGGATAGCTGTTACAGATATTTCAAAAAATGATATTGGTACTCATCACTATTTTTGAAATTATGGTAAAGACCTGCTGCTAGACCTAGTTATTTAATGCATTAATAAAAAAGCCCATATATCACTACCTCACAAAATTGTTTCAAATAGTTTGACAGTTATATTTCAGTAATTGATTTCCCCTGTAATACCATCTGTTTTCTTTTATTCTTTAAGAACATGCTTTAGATGAGAACTTAAAACATTGTTCTGAGAAGATATTCAGAGACTCCAGCAAAACACCGGATGGGCTGGCTCTACCCCTGCCAGTGGCATACATTTGGCCACCGCAAACTGGACAGAGCTTCTGTTGACTAGGGTTGTGGTCAGATGTGACCTTTTTTTTTTTTTTAATAAATTTTTGTTTAAAGATTTTTACTTATTTGACAGAGAAAGAAATCACAAGTAGGCAGGGAGGCAGGCAGAGAGAGAGGGAGAAGCCGACTCCCCGCTGAGCAGAGAGCCCAGCTCTGATCCCAGGACCCTGAGATCATGACCTGAGCCAAAGGCAGAGGCTTAACCCACTGAGCCACCCAAGCGACCCAGATGTGACCATTTTTAGGAAGGACTGCATTTGGACTGCTTTCTGCAAAAATGATCAGTTTGGACTTTCATTTGATTTTGGTTGATACTCAGTTATTGCCCATTAGATGGGATTTTTACTTTAAATGCCGAATAAAAGTCAACCCTTATGGTTCATCTTTTCTTGCCCTCACAAGCAAAGTGGAATACCAGGAGATGTGTCCAGATCCCTGAGAGTGACTTTCATGTGCGACCTATTCCAAGGATCTAAGAGAGGCATCAGAATTTTATGACACCGAGCTATTGGCTTTATTTGTGACAAAGGTACTGTGAAATAAGATAAGAATCAGTGGCTTGTAAATCTTGTCTTCCAGCCGTTAAAAATAAAAACAGACTCCGCCATCGGCTGGTTAGTATTTCCTTACATTTCATTAGTTCTGAAACATGACAAAATATGCCTACTTGCAACAGCTGGAAAATTATACTCTAACTAAAATTATATTTCTTGGCTTCCTATGGAATGTTCTTGCTTTGAAAGCTCAGGAATAGTCTAACCAGCGATTCAAAAAAAAAAAAAAACTATGCCAATAAGCCAATGAGAAATGTCACTAGTTTTTATTACAAGAGTCAATATGTTTTAGAATGCAACTTTCCTTTAGTACATATTTATGGCAAATTTCTTATTCTAATATGTGGGTAAAGTACATAAAAAGTGTCAGCATTATAATTTATGACAAGAATCTATTATTTTCCTTGGTTTCGCACATTTAAAGACAGACTTCTTTTTCTTTATCACAGGGATAGCCTTACAAATGAATTGGACAGCATCATATTTGTTAATATTTTCCTTATACCCCCACTTATATAAAAGGAAGAGGCTAGAAAGTGACTAATGTTAAGGGCAAACTGGTTTTAAATGGTGCCGATTTACCAACAACATCCTTCAACGCGCCGTTGAGATAAATGTGCCATTGACTGGACATCTGTCTGTACTTTGCAAAGTATTTTTGCATTAGATAGATTTTTTTTTTTTTTTTTGATCCAAAAGACCTTATCTCATCTCCTTTCATTTGTTCCCTTCAATGTCTGTTCTGGATTGTAAGAAAGTAGATTGCCACAAATGCAGTTCCCACTCTGGCTTCCAGGGCAACCTTGATTTTGGCCACAACTTGGTCTGCTTGATACACTGAAGTAGAGAGAGACCTCACTGAATACTTTACTCTAAAAGAAGCCACTTTATGTTCAAAGTAAACTTCTCAGAGTCCAGATGGGGTCCTCTTTCTGGGATCGGCCTAATAGAGGTAGGGCAAAATTTTCCTTTCCGTCTCATTCAAGTATTCTCCTAGAGATTAGACTCTAGAGGTTCAACTTCTGCAACAGCTGGATCCTCATCTTGCCACTATGCATCACTATCAGATGGAGCTCAACGTCTCCTATGCTCCATGTTCATTCACTGATTCATTCATTCGCTGGACGTCCAAGAAAAATGTGTTGCACCTGGATGAATGAATGAAGTGATTGCAGCTCTCTCCTTTGGGAGAGCCTGCTACTCCTGCTCCTGATATGGGACCTACTGGGCTTCGTGACTTGGTAGTTCTAGCAGACGACAGCCAGTACTGGGCAGCTCTAGGTACCTACTCAGTAGGTTTCCCATTGTCAAGTGTTTTCTTTCCACTGGGGCTGAGTAACACGCCAGGGGCTGTTAATCCCAAGGCATCTCATTCTCTGCTGCAGAGGACAGAGCCACATTCCCAAATCCCAGGGGCCCATACTACAACTCTCCCACCTGGGCCTCTCACCACTGAATGTGTGGGGATGCCTGTACACCCCTCACTGGCTCATTTCAAATCATCCTGCTAGTAGTGTGTCCTCTGGGTCCTCTTGTTGGACATCTTCTCTAGAAAACCTTTTGACCTGTCCTAATGCAGCCGTTCCAGCAGGACTGTCCCTTCCAGACTCTTTATTCCCTCCTGTATCACATGCTGGGAAAACTCAGCCGTTTCTGTTTCACTCAGCATTGACCAGCGCTTTTTCCAGACTTCGAGGAGGCATGTGAGCAGTGAATTTGTCCCATCCTCTGGGATTCTTGCCAGCATGTTAAATCCCGTGTCCTAAAGTCAAAGAATTCCTGTTTATTCAGTCATGTATTCTTAAACAGACACAATCCACCCCCAGGGCTACTGTGCTGGCCACTGCTGGTCTATGCTAACTAGCCAGCTCTCACCACATCTTCGAGGGGGTAATTTCCTTCTTCCCTTATCAGGCCCAGCACATCCCTAGCCAGTTACCCTGGAACTCAACTCTAGTTTTCTGTCTGATAAGGCCAGGTGGGATCAGCTCCTGAGGGGAACACCTGTTATCTTTCAGGAATGAGGATTTGTTGTGCGTTCCAACACAGGAGAAGTGCTAGCTTTCCCTAGGGAAGAATGGGGCCATCTAGGCAATCTCTGAGGATACACGGAGGTCTGCAGAGCCAATATCCTTAAGGGTCTTCATCCAGATGTCCCCATCCAGTGTTTGGGGGGCCCAGGGCTTCCTGGTCAGTCAAAGCCTTAACTTTAGCATAACAGACCTACCTTGGCTGAGCACTCAAACATCAACCCCCCCCCCCCGGAGGGGGTTCTGGGACTCTATCAGATCCCACAGCCGCCACTCAGCTCTGTAAACTCTTCCCTGGAAGGAGATAAGGGGCTCTTGATAAGCTACTGGAGAGGACTTCTGGCTCTCGCACTTACCCTTTCACCTTGTCAATAGCTCTCATTCCCTCAGCATCCCTCTGCGGGGTGTTGCCACAATTTCGCAGCGTCCAGGGTGCTCCATGGCCCTTGACTGTGTCGTACTCCCTCCTCCCACTTTCTGTTTAGTGCCTGAAGGAGGGCACCTTTATCGATGCTCCCTTCCCCCGGACACGTTCCCAGCTCATCACCAGTATAAGGTTTGGCAAGCAGGCCACCACTGCGTGTCAGGGATTTTCCGTGTCCCTCATGCTACTCAGGATGGCATTTTTTTTTTGCCTGTCAGGTACTGACTTAACTGTCTCCAGTCCCCATCAGGCTGCCTGTTTTCTCAGATGACTCAGGACACCGGGCATTAGGTCCTCTGAAAAGCGGACACAAAGGATAAGCTCTGCAAGAGATGCCCAGGAAGGATAGGGGGAGGGAGCTAGAGAGGTCAGGAGAGCCTCAGACCATCATGTCCAGTCTGACTCCCAGGAAGGATTGGGCAGGCAGAGCCTCAGACCTTGGCAACGTTCAAAGAAAGTTGAAGTCAAGCTACTGGAGCTCGTCTAGCCTTTCATTCCCCAGCTTTATATAATAGATACGTAGCACTTGTCTAAGTGTAAGATAAACAAGGCGATGAGTTGGTACACATATATTTGTGATGTGTTTACCACAATAAGGCTAATTAACGCATCCTTCATCCACGTAATTACCATTTTGTTATTGTCGTTGTTATGGTGAGACAGTTACAAGCTCTGTTCTCATAGCAATTTCAAGTACACAATACAGTATTGTTAACTCTAGTCACCACGCTGGACATTATATTGCTAGACCCCATTACAATTGGAAGTTTACAGTTGGAAGTTTACACCCTTGGAGCCACCACATCTCCCACCCCTAGCCCCTGGCCACCACCACTCCACTCTGTGTTACTGTGGGTTGAAAGAGTAAGTTAAGTTGCAGGAATGGGTTTGCCTCAGTAGCCCACTGTACTCACTCACAGAGAGCAGAGGCCTTTGGGAAGTGTGGGTTTGGCACTTAGGTGGGATGGATCTAGAAGGGCAGCACTGAGCCATCATCAGATATGTTCCCCATCTCGAGAGTTCTGCCTGCTGCATTTCCTGATGGCTAAGATGTGTTCCTTTCCTTCAGACGACTTAGCCCCCCACTTCTCCACTAGGTTATAAACGTCATGAGAGCATACCCCATTTTGCTCACCATTATTCCCAAGTCCTAGCACACAGTCTGGCAAAACTGATTCTCAGGTATTTTTTAATGGTTGTTCAAGAGATGTGCTACTCCAAAACACACCCTTTAACTCTGCTTAAAAAACAAGGAAGATTTCCAGTACCCTAAACCGAGGTTATTGCCATCAACATCACAGCATGCCTTGAGCCTGACAACCTTAAAAGAGCGCGTGCCCACTCACAAGCCTCCTTCAGGCCAACCAGAAAGGCGAGGCTTGTCTCCGGAACCTGGTGTCCCATCACAGCCTCCCCTTTTTGCATCATTCCCTTCTTCCTTCTTCCCTTTTCTCTGTATTTCCAGTCCAGATCTGCTCTAAAGAAAGGATCTGAAGTTCAAGCACACTAAGGGGTAAACTGACTTCCAGCCAAGCGGAAATGAAAAATGGAATGAAGTCTTTAAAATAGCATTTTCTGACGTGGTAGGGATATGGAGGCAGAAACATATTTACCCGGACGGAGAGCAAGATCCCACTATTATACTCTATTACTATGTATTTCTCCGTGATGAGGCCTCTGCATTCCCCGAGCAGGCTGTTTACTCAGTGGTCTGATCACAGTTACTTGTCCAAGACACAAACTTTCAAAGTAGGAGACAAATCCTGTAGAATCAGGCCTAAGCAGTAAGAAGAGATCTGCATTTTTTAAATGCTTGTGGAAATGAAGCGAGACCAAGAGCTATAAGGACATCATTCTGAATCCGGTGACCCGCGCTGAATTTTAAACAAGTTCTTTACCTGAGGCTGCTATTGTCCCTGACCATTCCCCAGCAGCGACCAGCCCCTGGTATGTGCCACCCGCTACGGTGTTTACGAGGGGAACGCATGTCAAGACAGAAATCGTATTCACACCTCTAAGAGTATACAAAATACGCTGTGTTGCAATTATTTGTTTATGGCTTTATTTCTCTCAAAAGCAGGAATTTCTCAAAGGCTAGATGCCAACTTATTCACATTTCTGGTGCCAGGAGCTAGGTTAGTGCCTAGCACGTAAGAGGCGCTTAGCAAATATTTGGTGAATGACTGAATAATTGAATGGAAGATTATTAAAAAGAGATATCTCCGAGCGGGTCCTCACAGCCCAGAAAGCAGTTGTCCAATGTGTCAGAACTGGGTAACTAGTTCACTCAGATTTCTCACTGACCCTGCCAAGCAATAATAATCCATTACCATGTCTCCCTTCCGTTTTCTGCCTGGTAGGACTAGCTTTGGTGTTAGGTAACACATATGTAATAAAAACTCTAATTACCAGTTAGACTCATTTGCTTATTATGATACCAGTCTTTATTAAAACTAGATTTCACTCCACCATGCTCTTGGCTATAAAATAGAGCTCTTTTCCTTTCTACCAATTCTATTGGCACTCCTTTTTAATTCAAATACTGCTCTGGGATCAACAATGCAATAAGACATAATTATGTTTTAAGATCCATGAATTGGTTGTGAAAATGCAGGTATTTTCTCTCTGGGTAGTTTGCTCCAGGAAATACACTGAGAAGTATATTTTTATCTTGATGTATGGGGATTTACATAGGAACATACCCTTTAGAGTTGCCAAGCAGTATTTTGTAGAAATGCTGGAACAAATACCACCCATCACTACTTTATTATGTTCACAATGTACTCCATTATCATCAGTATGTGAGTATAAATCCTCATAAGAAAGCTCCCAGTATTAAAAACCATAATTATAACATGTATTTATTCCAAACATATGTACCACCATTTCAAACTACCCACCAGCTGAATATATTTTGCAGCTTTCAAAATTTGACTGGTGCGAAGATGGCTTTTATAAATGTGATTTATGACAATTTAGGTGCCGAAAACCATCGTAATTACAAGTACTGTAAATGTTTTCTCTCCGCTTAAGTAGCCTCACTGAGGAGGACAGCGTTCATTTCCTGTGGGCTGGGTCTTTTGGCTCCAGTCTTCCCGCAGCCAACAGGCTGCTCTGTTCCCAGCTCTGTTTCACCAGTAAAAGATTAACAAAAACTTTTCAGCGCTCGGTTTTCTTTTCCCTCTGGAGCTATCCATTTTCCCATCTCCAAAGAGGGCAGCCTCTCCTAACATATGTTGGAAATTGATGTTCAACTTCACAGAGTATACAAACACAAGACTTTTCTCCGTTCACTGTGCCAGAGCAGACGTTTCAATGGAATATTTCATTATAATGCAGAGCCTATGTGCCAGAAAAGAGGCTTTTCGAATGAAATTCATGATCTTTTTTTTTTTTTTAACCATGTGGTATCTGGGGTTTCTGTAAAGCACAGGAGACTTGACTTTTGGTATAAAAAGTTTAAACTTTTAACCTACCTGAATTTGAACAGGATAATAAATTGTCAAGTAATGACTCTTTGCCAAATGTTAATAATCTTCGTGAAAAATAAAACCAGAGAGTCATGGAGAAGCTGTGATACTCTATGCCTTCACAGCCCCTTCCGACTTGTTAGTTTAAAGCTGCATCTTTCTTTCAGGGGGCACTCGTGGAGGCTCAAAGCCACAAAGAAGGTCAAGTGAACTGCCCAAGGTTACGAAAGGGGAGTCTGTAGCAAGACTGAGGAAAGAACCCAGGATTCCTCATTCCCAGCGATCTTATAGCTTGAAAAGCCTCCAAACGCCACTCTTGTAAATTATACTGTTGTCAGCACTTTCGTTATTACTCTTTGTTTTTGGTAGTTACAAATTTACTAGTTTAAAAAAAAATTTTTTTTAAAAAGGCTTTGGGACAAAATTTAGCCAACCAAATCTCTAGCTTAGAGACAATTATTTCTAAAAGACAATTTATAAATTTGTAGTTCAGCTACTTTGGGGATACAGACATGAAAAAATCCTGACTACATTTTCCTCTTGGTATGTGTTTGAATTTGAAGGGAAATTAGCCATGG
Source organism: Mustela nivalis (assembly GCF_964662115.1). Classification (NCBI taxonomy): domain Eukaryota; kingdom Metazoa; phylum Chordata; class Mammalia; order Carnivora; family Mustelidae; genus Mustela; species Mustela nivalis. The sequence continues at coordinate 43,051,176 of NC_139032.1, read as the reverse complement.
AGTTTATTAATGTTATGTGCTAATCACTGAGTTTAGATTTTGTTGCCAAACCAACATAAAAGGAAAACAAAATCTGGAAAAATATTATTTATGCATAAGAATAATAACCTAGCTTGGTTCATATCAGCTTCACTCCTAAGTTACAGTATCAGCGAATATAGAGAAATTTACACATGGGCTTTCCACTCACCATACATCCAATATCCAGAGAGGCATTTCTGAGAATGACTGGGAATCTGCAGGAGTGCCAGACTTTTCTTTTCCACCAGACTTCAGAGCTCTGCATGCCTGGTCAAAAAGCTCTGTGAATCAAATCATGGCCACCAAGTGAGGTAAGTCATAAGGTTTCTTATAGATTGTCCCTGCATCCTAGTATGTTATAACATTTTGCTTTACAAACATTTCTTCACATTTGTTCAAATGTCCAGAAGAGTATTCCTCTACAATCAATAGATGGATAGGAACAATGAGGAAAATAACAGACACTGAAAAAAGATCAGCCATAACATGTTGTCAAGTAGAAAATGAAAACAGAATGTAGTCTGGTTGTTTTCTGCAATTTGCAATTCCTTGAAGGAGTGCTTCTTGCAATAAGTGATTCACAGATGATGCAAATCATAACCCCTTTTGGACTTTGCTGCTGCCTTTATGAAAATTCAGATGTGACAAGCTGGCTGGGTTGAACAAAATGTAAAAAGTCCATAAGATTCCCCTCCAGTGCTGTCTTCCTTTTATTTTTCAATACTCTGTAAAATTTTAATAGTATGCATATATTATTGTGATTATAGATCTACCTCTGTTTAAAAAGGAAAAAGCAGAGTGATATTAGAATTAATAGGATATATCAAATAATGACCACTATACGTACTGAAAATATGTCAAACAAACAAATTCACACCTCCTTAATATATTCTCTTTTGAGAGAACAAATGTTAACCATAATTTCTCAGTTCAGTCCACCATAGCGAACATTGATAGGGGCTCAGTCCCTTGCAGAATAGAAGCCCCAGTGACTTCCAATTCAGAATTAAGCCATTTCACATTATTTTCTATGTATCATATGCACTAGAATTCCAGTTCCTTTACTGATTTGTTACAAAGATTTGAAATATTCTGATCTTAAAATTACATTTTTCTCCATGTGAACTTGAAATAATTAGTACAAGTTTAATGCTTTCCAAAAACTTATACACGACTTAAGAAAGGAGTTTGGGGGGCACCTGGGTGGCTTAGTCATTAAGTGTCTGCCTTCGGCTCGGGTTGTGATCCCGGGTCCTGGGATCGAGCCCCGTGGCTGGTTCCCTGCTTGGTGGGAAGCCTGTTTCTGCCTCTCCCTCTCCGCTAGCTCGTGTTCTCTCTCTGTCAAATAAATAAGCAAAACCTTAAAAAAAAAAAAGTGGCGGGGGGAGAAGGAGTTTGGTGTAAGGATGGAAAAAGATGCAATAAATTTAACAGGTTTCACATAACTGAATATAAATAAATAAATATAATGTTTCCTCTAAAATCAGTTGTGGCATAGCAACAACAAGGAAATAATAACCACTGAATTAAAAGCAACCTCAAGCAAGGTGTCTTCTAGAAAATGAAAATAGCCTATAATCAGTCTGTAGTCTGCAATTTACAATTCCTTAAAAGAATTCCTTGATATATATATATTCACTTTTATACTTCTATTCACACACACAAACGTACCTCAGAACATTCTTTCAAATTACTATTTAGAATGCAAATACTCAAATGTAGGGGCACTATTTATTTAAGGACAGAAGAATGGAGAAAGTTTATGCAGGGTGTCCTTCCCATTCCCCACCTCCCACCATTTCCACCCTAATTCTCCAGATCACACTCATTCCTTTCAATCGGCCAGATCCTCCCAGTGCATCACGGCTCTGAACATGCCTTCTCTTCACTCTTTCATCTCCAACTGTCCCTACCCACTCTATCAGGATTGCGACAGCACAGGATACAGGCAACGTCCGCATGTCCAACAGCAAGGCGTATGTTGCTGACAGAAGCTACTCCCTCACTCACTCTGCTACTCCAGGGAACTTGTGGGTTTCTCTTCCAGAATCCCTACAGTCCCTCTTATAAACTTCATGGGTGGGGCTAATGCTGGAAATACAACAATAATTATAAATTTATATATTTCTTCGTGACTGTCAAACATTAGCTTGGTGAGAGGCAGCAATGAGTCTCAGAACTCTGTTTGTAAAAAAAGGTCAGTACGATGATGTGAAGGAAGCAGTTCCTTCTGATGTGCTCCTGTCTTCTCCTGCTTGGCAAAAAATAGTGGATCCTCAATAAAATGCCTGTCAAATACATGACTGAATAAATAGAGTCCCCAGTTGTGTCAGGATTACTAGGTAAAGCTGAGCAAAATACACAGGAAGAATCTATATTATGGGAAAATGTGGAGAATTAGTTTGGTTTAAAGTAGTATGTGGTAAGGTAATCTGAGACTGGTGGAAAAAATGGACAAGCTAGATAGAGCTTAAGGAATTAAAAATTCTCTAAGCATGAACATTTATGTAAAAAATACTGTTGTATATTTTTTCACTTTATTGTCTTATTTTTATTTCTGTATACTTAGAATTTATCAGTATTTTGGTATTAGCATTATTATGACTTGGGATATTATTTCTAGTGGGTCATATCTACAATTGGCTAGTAGAGATCAATGAAAAGCAGAGTTACTTAATAAAAATTCACCTTAATGCCAACATTGTTGGAACTCATCCATTCCTCACTATTAAGTGAGGTATGTCTATAAAAGTTATTAGTCTTATAGATTGTTTTTTAATCATATACAAGTTATTTCCATGAAACAATAATTTTAAAATAGTATTGCCAAATTAAGCAGTCATGGGTGCACAACTTTGGAAAATTAGATTTTAAAATGAACCTCGTATACATCTAGTCTCAAATTGTAATTTGACAAATAAACCCTGAGAGGTTAATAATAGTTCCAGCTCAGCTAAAGTTCAAACTCAGTGCTTCTGGTTTCTAGTCTATTTTATCTTCTTTAAGATTTCCCCCATGGTCATAATTTAGATCTCTTTTCTAAGTGCTTTAAAAGCTAACCTATTGGTTTTGTAAAAGGCTAAATGGTTGAAATAAAGTGAGCATGACTCAGATACTTCATGCAGTAATCCAGTAAGTTGTCTTACTATTTTAACCACTTGCAGCCACCATTAAAAAAAATATATATATATATGCTCATAATTGGGAGAAAAACAATGCAAAGCAAAGAGTGAATGCACAAATGAAACCATACTTGGCCCCATAATAGAGCTGCCCACAGTGTGTAGTATGTGTAGCTGTGTGGGTCTGCGTGTGTATGTGTATGTATATGAGAGAGAGAATAAAGACAGAAAGAAACAGAGAGAAAAGAGAAATTAGGATTAGAGGAGTAGAAGTTGCATGCTTCTCAGTTTTCCACTCAGTGGTTAAAATGGGTTATTTAATGCTAGCCCATGGCTGGTATCTGTTAAGCACTGAGGAAGCAATAGCGACCTCATGCGCTTGGTGCCTTTCCTCAACAAACTTTGAGTCTAAGTTGGGAAGATCTACAATACAGAAGAAAGCAAATGACTAAATATAAAAATAAAAATTGAGAAAGTTGTTTTGATTGTTGTGAATAGGATACTGTGATTGAGAGTAGAAGGGAGACTAGCAGAGACATTTATCAAAGGAAATAATACAAATACATTTACAAATGGTGGAAGAGCTAAGAGAGCAAGCTAGAGGGTCTTGTGCCAGCACCTGGCCTAGTCTGAGGCACCAAAGAAAGGTTCCCCTGGGGAAGTGGTGTTTTCATTCCATTCTGAAGGATGAAAAGGACTTGGGTAGAAGGGGATAGGTTGGTAGAACTTTCCAGACAGAGGGGGCAGCACATACATCAGTAGAAGGAAAGAAGTACATAAACAACTGGAAAAGGGCCAATGCAGTTGGAAACCAGAAAGCCAGAAGAAGCCCAAAGGACAGTGAGTAAGTTGAAGTGAGGGACACTTCCTATGGGGTCTTAAGGAAAGACAGGCCTTTGTAATTGCCAGGGTTAATAATATGGGCCATGTATTAGTTTTCTATGCTGCATAACAAATTCTTCAGATTTAGTGTCTTAAACAATATCCATTAGCTCATGGTTATGTAGGTTAGAGTCCAGAGTCCTGGGTTCTCTGTTTAGGGTCTCATAAGGCCAGAATCAAAGTGTCAGCTAGGAGACTAGAAATGAATTTCCCTCCAAGTTCACCCAGATTGTTGGCAGAATTTTCTTCTTTTCTGTCCCTATTTTTTTGCTATTAGTGAGATAGTGCTATCAACTCCTCTAGACCACCAGATCCTTTCTCCTATGGAGCTCTCCATCTTCAAAGCAACAGTGGTAGGTGTGCCTGGGTGGCTTAGTCGGTTAAGAATCTGCTTTCAGCTCAGGTCATCCCACGGTCCTGGGATGAGCCCCACATCTGGCTTCCTGCTCAGCGGGGAGCCTGCTTTTCCTCTGCCTGCTGCCCCCCTGCTTGTGTATTCTCTCTCTCTATCAAATAAATTAAGAAAATATTAAAAAAAATAATAAAGCAGCAATGGTATACAGAGTCCTTCTCACATTCTCAATCTCTATGACTTCTTCTGCCACTTGCCAGAAAACACTTCTATCTTTAAAGGGTTTATATGATTAGATTAGTCCTACTCAAATAATCTTCCTTTTAGGATGAACTGATTAGAAACCTTAATTATAACTGTGAAATGTCTTTTGCCATGAAAAATGTATCATAATTGTGGGAGCAATACAACTGAAACAATAAACACCTACATTAAAGAAAGAAAAGATCAACCTAACTTTACACCTCAAAGAACTTGAAAAAGAAAAAACCAAGCCCAAAGTTAGTATAAAGAATCGGCGCATGGGTGGTTCAGTGGTAGAATTCTCGCCTGCCAAAGTTAGTATAAAGAAAGAAATAACAAAGATCAGAGAGAAATAAATAAAAAAGAGACAAGAAGACAATGGAAAAGATTAATGAAACTAAAAGCTGTATTGTTAAACGACAAAATAGCCTTTAGGTAAACTTACCAGGAAAAAGAAAAGTGAGGTGACTCAAACGAAATTGGAAATGAAAGAAGAAACATCACAACTGAAAAAAAAAAAAAAAGGAAGAAACATTACAACTGATACAATAAAAATAAAAGGATCTTAATAGACTACTATTAATAGTTATAAGCCAAGAAATTGGAAACCTAGAAGAAATGAACAAATTCCTAGAAACCATATCCCACTATGACAGAATCAGGAAGAAATAGAAAATCTGAACAGAACAATCACTAATAAGGGGATTAAGTCAGTAATCAAATACTTCCCAACAAATGTCCAGGAGCAGATGGTTTCACTTGTGAATTCTACCAAACATTTAAGGAAGAATCAATATCAATTAATACTAATCCTTCTCAAGCTCTTCCAAAAAATAGAAGAGGCAACACTTCCAAAAATACTTTATGTGTATAGTATTCTGCTGACATCAAAACTAGATAAGGACAGCATAAGAAAAGAAAATTATAGACCAATATCCTTGATGAACTTGGAAACAAAAATTTTCAACAAAGTATTAGCAATCCAATTCAACATACATTAAAAAGATCAGACACCATGGTCAAGTGGAGTTCATTCCAGGGATGCAGGGATGGTCCAATATCCACAAATCAATCAGTGTGCTACCTCCCCTTAAGAAAATGAAAGACAAAAATTATATGATCATTTAATAGTACATAATAGTAGATCATTAATTTAATAGTACATCATTAATAGTAGAGATAGAAAAAGCACTCGACAAAATTCAAATCCATTCATGATAAAAACTCTCAAAGTGGCTATCAAAAGAATATACTTCAACATAATAAAGGCTGTATATGACAAGCTTACAGCTAACATCATATTCAACGGTGAAAAACTGAAAACCTTTCCTAAAAGATCAGAAAAAAGATGAGGATGTCCACTCTCACCACTCTCAACACAGTACTGAAAGCCCTAGCAGGAGCAATTAGGCACCACAAAGAAATAGAAGGCATCCAAATCAAAAAAGAAGAAGTACAAATGTCTATTTGCAGACAAGATATGTTGCAGAGTCTATATTGCAGGCAATATGACAAGATATTATATAAGAAAAAATTCTAAAAGTTTTATCAAAAAATGTTAGAACTACTGGATTCAGTAAAGACACTATATATAAAATCAATATACAAAAATTAGTTGTATTTCTGTACACTAACAACAAAAGAGAAATTAGAACAACAACAAGTAACAACAAAAGAGAAAGAGAAATTAAGAAAATCATCCCATTTATAATTGCATCAAAAAGAATAAAATACCTAGGAATAAATTCAATCTGGAGGTGAAAGATCTTCACACTGGAAAATGTAAGACACTGATGAAAGAAGTTGAAGAAGACACAAGTAAATGGGAAGATATTCTTTGCTCATGGATTAGAAGAATTTATTTTGTTAAAATGTCCATACTACCCAAAATGATCTGCAAATTCAACACAATCCCCATCAAAATTCCAATAACATTTTTCTCAGAAATAGAACAAACTATCCCAAAATTTGTATGGGGCCACAAAAGATCCCAAATAGTGAAAGCAGCCTTGAGAAAAAAGAACAGAGTTGGAAGTACTACATTTTCTGATTTCACACTATATTATAAAAGCATACTAATCAAAATCACATGGTATTGGCTTAAAAACAGACACATGGGGCGCCTGGGTGGCTCAGTGGGTTAAGCCGCTGCCTTCGGCTCAGGTCATGATCTCAGGGTCCTGGGATCGAGTCCCACATCGGGCTCTCTGCTCAGCAGGGAGCCTGCTTCCCTCTCTCTCTCTCTGCCTGCCTCTCCATCTACTTGTGATTTCTGTCAAATGAATAAATAAAATCTTTGAAAAAAAAAAAAAAAAAAAAACAGACACATGGATCTAGAACAGAATAGAGAGCCCAGAAATAAATCCATGCATAGTGATAAATTAATTTATGACAAAGGAGCCAAGAATATACAATGGAGAAAAAAAGTCTTTTCAATAAATGGTATCGGAAACACTGAACACACACATGTAAAAGAATGAAATCAGACAACCTTATCTTATGCCACATACAAAAAACCAACTCAAGGTGGATTAAAGACTTGAACATAAGACATGAAACTATAAAATTCCTAAAAGAAAACATAGAGGGAAACATAGAAGAAAATAAGTTTCTTTGACATGGATATTAGCAATAATGTTTCAGATTTGACACCAAAAGCAAAGACCACAAAAGCAAAAATGAATAAGTGGGACTATATCAAAATTAAAGAGCTTCTGCACAGCAAAACAAACCATCAACAAAATGAAAAAGGAAACGACATAATGGGAGAAAATATTTCTGATGAGTTAATACTGAAAATGTATAAAGAACTTATACAGGGGCACCTGGGTGGCTCAGTGAGTTAAGCCTCTGCCTTTGGCTTAGGTCATGATCTCAGGGTCCTGGGATCAAGCCCCGTATTGGACTCTCTGCTCAGCAGGGAGCCTGCCCCCCACCACCACTTGCCTCTCTGCCTACTTGCTCTATCTCTGCCAAATAAATAATTAAAATCTTCAAAAAAAAAAAAAAAGATGTATACAACTCAATAGCAAAAAAAAAAAAAAAAAAAATCCAATTAGAATTGGGCAGAAAAACTGAATAAATATTTTTCCAAAGAATATATAAGATGGCGAACAAGTGGGGCACCTGGGTGGCTCAGTCAGTAAGCCTCTGCCTTCAGCTCAGGTCATGATCCCAGGGTCCTGGGATAGAGCCCCACATCGGACTCCCTGTTCCTTAGGGGTTCTGCTTCTCCCACTCCCACGCCCTCTGCTGTGTTCCTTCTCTAGCTGTCTCTCTCTCTCTCTCTCTCTGTCAAATAAATAAATAAAAAATCATTAAACAAAAAAAGATGGAGAGCAGGTACATGAAAATGTCCTCAACATCACTTATCATCAGGGAAATGCGAATTAAACCACAATGAAATATCACCTCACACCTGCTTAGAATGGCAATTATGAAAAAGACAACAAATAAGATTTGGCATGGATAGGGAGAAAAGGGAACCCTCATGCACTATTAGTGGGAATATAAATTAGTTTATTATGGAAAATTGGGGATGTTCCTCAAAAAATCAAAAATAAAACTACCATATGATCTAGCAATTCTATTTCTGGGTATGTATCTGAAGGAAATGGAATCACTATGTTGAAGAGACATTTGTAGCCCCATGTTCATTGCAGCATTATTTATAATAGCTGAGATAAGGAAACAACCCAAGTGTCATCAATGGATAAATGGACAAAGGAAATGTGATACACACACATGCAATGGAATATTGTTTGGCAATAAAAAAGAAGAAAATCTTGTTATTTTTGAGAACATACATGGACCTTGAAGGCATTATGCTAAGCAAAATAAGTCAGATGAAGGAAAGACAAATATTGTTATGTCACTTTTAGGTAGAATCTAAAAAAACATACAAACAAACGAACGTACACAAATTCATAGAAACAGAGAACAGATTAGTGGTTGCCAGAAGTGGGGGGGTTGGAGGAATGGGTAAATGTGGTCTAAGGTACAAACTTTCAGTTATAAGATAAATAAATTTCTGGGGATGTAATATACAGGGTGGTAACTATAGTGAACAATACTGTATTGTGTATTTACAACTTGCTAAGAGAATTGATCATAACAGTTCTTTTTTTTTTTTTTTTTTAAAGATTTTACTTACTTGACAGAGAGAGAGAGAGAGAGCACAAGCAGGGGGAGCAGCAGGCAGAAGGAGAAGCAGACTCCCTGCTGAGCAGGGAGCCCGAAGTGGGCTCGATCCCAGGACCCTTGGATGATGAACCAAACCAAAAGCAGATGCTTCACTGACTGAGCCACCCAGGAGTTCCATAAAAGTTCTTATTACAAGAAAAATACTTATAACTATATGAGATATTGTGTTTTCTATTAATTTTTAAATTTTAATTCCAGTACAGTTAATGTACAGTGCTATATTAATTTCAGGTACACAATATAGTGATTCAACAATTCTATACATTAATCAGTGCTCATCATGATAAGTGTACTCTTTAATCCCTATCACCTAATTCACCCATCCCCCTACCCACCTCCCCTCTGGTTAACCATCAGTTTGTTCTCTAGAGTTAAGAGTCTGTTTCTTGGCTCATTTCTTCTTTTTTCCTTTGCTCATTTGTTTACTTTCTTAAATTCCACCTATGAGTGAAATTATATGATATTTGTATTTCATCTGACTGACTTACTTCTTTTTTCTTAAGTATACTCTACCATACATGTGGTTTGAACTCACAAATTCTCTGCCAACTGAGCCAGCTATGTGCCCCCTGACTGACTTATTTCACTTAGCATTATACTTTTGAGCTCCATCCATGTTGTAAAAAATGGCAAGATTTCATTCTTTTATTCTTTTTTATGGCTGAATAATATTCATGAATATATATGAATATTATACACACACACATACACAAACCTATATAAGCACTGCATTGTCTTTTTTATTTTCTTTCAAATTCTTATTAAGTTCCATTTAGTTGACATATAGTGTAATATTAGTTTCAGGAGTAAAATTTAGTAATTCATCATCCAGTGCTCATCACAAGTGCCTCCTTAATCCCCATCATCCGTTTAACTCATCCCCCCTCCGCCCCACACACACCTTCTCTCCAGCAACCCTCAATTTATTCTTTATAGTTAAGAGTCTGTTTCCTGGTTTGACTCTCTCTCCTATTTTCCTTCCCTATGTTCATCTGTTTCATTTCTTAAATTCCACATATGAGTGAAATCATAGGGTATTTAACTTTCTCTGACTAGCTTATTTCACTTAGTGTAATACTCTTTAGCTCTATGACATTGCAAATGGGAAGATTTCATTCTTTTTTTTTTTTTTTGGTGGCTGAAGGATATTCCATTGTGTGTGTACACACACACACACACGCACACACACACACATTACATATATATATCACATCTATTTTATCCATTCATCAATCAACAGATGCTTGGACTGTTTCCAGAATTTGGCTATTGTAAAATGCTGCTATAAACATCAAGGTACATGTATCCCTTTGAATTAGTATTTTTGTATTCCTTGGGTAAATACCCAGTATTGCGATTGCTAGATCATAAGGTAATTTTATTTTTAACTTTTTGAGGAAACTCCACACTGTTTTCCACAGTGTCTGCACCAGTTTGCATTCCCACCAATAGTGCATGAGGGTTCCCCTTTCGCCACATCCTTGGCAGCACCTGTTGTTTCTTGTGTTGTTGATTTTAGCCATTCTGACAGGTGTGAGGTGATAGCTCATCATCATCATTTTGATTTGCCTGTTGATAAGTAATGGTGAGCATTTTTCATGTGTCTGTTGGCCATCTGCATGTTTGCTTTGGAAAAATGTCTATTTGTGTCTTCTGCCATTTTTAAATTGGATTATTCATTTTTTGAGTGTTTTTGAGTGTTGGGTTTTATAAGTACTTCATATATTTTGGATACTAACCCTTTATCAGATAGGTACATCATTTGGCAACATATTCTCCCAATTTGTTGATTGTTTCCTTCCCTGTGGAGAAGCTTTTTATTCTGTTGTAGTCCCAAGAGTTTATTTTTGCTTTTGTTTCTCTTGTCTTGTTGGAAGATCTATTTTTTAAAAAGTTGCTATAGCCGATGTCAGAGAAATTACGGCCTGTTCTTTCTTCAAGGACTTAAGGTTTCAGGTCTCACATTTAGGTCTTCAATCCACTTTTTGAGTTTATTTGTGGTGTATGGAAAACGAAAATGGTCCAGTTTTATTCTTTTGCATGTTGCTGTCTAGTTTTCCCAAGACCCTTTGTTAAAAAGATCATCTTTTTCCCATTGGATAGTCTTTCCTGCTTTGTCAAAGATCAACGGGTCATATAATTATGGATTTATTTCTGGATTTTCTATTCTGTTCTATTGATCTATATGGCTATTTTTATGCCAGTATCATACTTCATTACTATAACTTTGTAATATAATTTGAAGTCTAGAATTGTGACACCTCTAGCTTTTTTTTTTTTTTTCCAAGATTGCTGTTTTGGTCTTTTATGGTTCCATACAGATTTTAGGATTGTTCTAGTTCTGTGAAAAATGTTATTGGTGTTTTTACAGGGATCACATTAAATCTGTAGACTGGTTTGAGTAGTATAGACATTTTAAGAATATTTATTCTCCCAATCCATGACCATGGGATGTTTTTCCATTTCTTTGTGTTGTCTTGACTTTCTTTCATCAGTGTCTTAGAGTTTTCAAAGTACAGGTCTTTCAGTGAAGTGATGTATTTTAACTAATTTTGTTGTGGTAATAATTTTGAAATAAATACATGTATCACATCATTATGTTGTACATCTTAAACTAATCCAATGGTATATGACAAGTGTATCTCAATGAAACTGGACCTCTCCCCCAAGAAAAGATAATATAATAGTGCTAGAGACTCTATATCCACCTAAAGGATGCTCCGAAAAGATTGAAATAAGAAAATGGGAGGAAAGAAATAATGCAAAAAAATAGTAAATTATGATGAATAATAAACGATTATTTTCCTGAACTGAAGAAAAGATAGAGAATTCCCACTGCCCAAACAGCCCTGACTCCTACCTACACGTTTGTTAGAAGACATTCCTAGACACAAACTGCTGGACTTTAATTATTTTTTAAGATTTATTTATTTATTCTAGAGGAATAAATAAATGTGGTGGGGGAGGGGCAGAGGGAAAGAGAATCCTGAAGCAGACACCCCACTGAGCGGGGAGCCTGATGTGGGGCTCAATCTCAGGACCCAGAGATCATGATCTGAGCTGAAATCAAGAGTTCACCATTTAACCAGCAGTCCCCTAAACTGCTGGATTTTCTGAGCTCCAAGCATGAAGAGAAAACCAGGAGAGTCTCCTACATAAAATTTTAAATTATGCTTTCTCAGAACTGGAGTTAAAAAAAAATCTTCCATTATTTTAATGCTTCTTTAACTTACAAGTTAAAGTCTATAAGTTATAAGTTTAACTTGTAAGTTGAAGACTGAGGGAATTTTTAGGAAATAAGATACTTTGTTTTGAAGCAATACTTACGTGAAGCTTAGCAAGTTGATAGTGGATAAAGATAAAGAAGTCATAACTGTAAAATGAAACAAATAGGGAAGGGAACTGAAGTCATAGCCCAACCTGCCTCTCTAGTATAATTTGAGGACTGCTCATGAGATCCTTTGGGTGTTCCCTAGGAATCTCTCCTTGTGTTCAACATTGCCAATTCCCAATGTTTGCCTTTTGAAATATAAATACTGCACTGTATTCCTGGCAGGACTAACTCCTTAAAACCCTCTCACCTTAGTTAAATGAGTGTCTTCAAACCCCTTTAAACATCTCAGTCATCATGGGTGCTTTAGAAAGATACACAAATTCACCGAACCTCCAATAGACGTGAAAGATGAAGCATCACAGCAAAATGGACAACACGAGACCCAGAGAGCCTTGGTTAAAATTATCCATCGGCAATAACTGGGGTAAATCACCTAAGCTTATTGAGCCTTAACTTGCTTTCCTACAAAAGCAGAACAATGGTATCTGCCTTATAGAAATTTGGAGGACTAAATGAGTCAAGAGATGTACAATGCCTGGCACTTAATAGTAGTTCAACTGATGATAGCTGCTTACTAATTTTATTTGGGGCCAAGTCTGAAGGCTTTAATAATATTTGTCTTCTAAATAACAGTATCCTAAATACTCAGCCAGGATTCCCAAAATGCTGTCATCAATCTTCTTGCTGACCACTCCTTAAATAACGGTTACTTCTTACTCTTCTAAAAGTTGTAGCTGCTTTAAGTGGATAAGTCTCTTTGTTCCAAAGTGTCATGGTTACAGAAAGATTCAACCCCAGGCTCATATTCCTGCTACTTTTGAAGTTTTTCCAGAGAAAGAAAACCACACCCAAGCAAGAGTGCTCTAATATAGTCACACCCTGGGAATAAACCAGCTAAATCTGGGGTAAGGCACAGTGGAAAGAATAAATTAGGAAAAAAAAAAAATGAGAACACAAAGCAACAAGATACTTCATGTATCTTTATTTGGCTATATTCCCCCAACATCATCTTCCAAATCTGGCCATTGAGAACTTTTTATTCTTCTAGGCTAGTATTATGACCAAATTCAATGAGCCAAATTATACATTTCTTTAGAATGATACTGAATATGAGGTGTTAAAAATGAATTCAAAGTAGTCTTATATTTTCTACATTAGCACTTGGCTCTTCTGATTTTCCATTTCTCTTCATAGGCATTTCATTTTGTTCTAGAATGCATATCTGATTTTTTTAGTGTCCAAACATTATTCTTTTAAATAGCTCCAGGGACTCCTGGGTGGCTCAGTCAGTTAAGCAACTGCCTTCAGCTCAGGTCATGATCCTGGGGTCTTGGGATGGAGCCCTGAGTCTGGCTCTCTGCTCAGTGGGGAGTCTGCTTCTCCCTTCACCCCTCCCCCTGCTCATGCTCTCTCACTCTCTTAAATAAATAAATAAAATCTTTAAAAAAAATAAATAGCTCTAATCCATTAACAGAGTTTCTTCTATTAATTCTTGTGTTGTATGTGAACTGTTAGCTGGTTTTTAAATTACTCTTTCCACTGTACATAGATTTGTCGACATTGTTTAGGGGAAATGATTTTTGAATGGCAGGGTTTTTTCTTCTAAGAAGAATCTTTTAAAATCTTGTAAACATCTGCTTTATTAAATATGTAAAAATTGTGCTCTGTATCTTTTCCTTTCCACAAATGCAACTGTGACTCAAAATTATATACTTAAAAAAACTCTTCTGTAAATACTTTCCAGAGGTACAGCTTTTTATACATTAGTTGTATAACCAGATGATGCTCAGCACAGAAGAGAAGATGTTTCAGTTCAGTGTAGAAGGACCATGTGGATCATCAGGTGGATAGTCTGGGGAAGAGAATTCCTGATGGAGGAAACAGTATTTGCAAAGAAACCATGAAACTGCAAGTCACGTTTGGAAAATTGCCAGAAACAGAAAGAGTGTGTTTTCGGATGTAGGCACACATGTACATGGTACAGTAAGAGGTGAGGGTTTTGCCACTGAATTGCAGTACAGCCAGAAGAGGGAACTAATAGTAGAGACAATACAAATATCATATAAAGATAGGGGGAAGGACACGTGCTGGTAAAACACAGAGGGAAGAAAAGCAGTCAGTTATTCTGTTTGGGGTTTTTGCTTTGTTTTGTTTATCTCTATCAATTCATAGTTATTGACCTTTGGACAATATTATTTTGTATTCCTTTTCAGAATACCCCATAAAGTCTTGATGATTAACATTTTTGTTTTTTTCTTTAGTATTCTTGGTACAGTCTTAACCTTTGTGGCTATGTATACTATGTTCAGCAACCCGAAGTAATTTGAAACCTGAAGATTTAAACCAAATGCCATCAATTTACATGAGTGATCAAGTACTTGGCTTCAGGATTGCTTGGTTTTTCCCTCCAGAGCTATGCCTACTCATTTTTTCCTGCTATTTTATCAATTTAAATTTTATATTTTTGTATTATTTTCATTTTTACTGTGGTGAAATTTACCTAACATAAAAATTTACCATCTTGGCTATTTTTAAGTGTACAGATCAGTAGTGTTAAGCATATCACATCGTAATGTAACCATCACTACCACCCATCTCTGCAGTACTTTTCATCTTGCAAAACTGCAGCTCCATACTCAGTAAACAACTCCTCATTCCTCCATCTTCCCAGAGACTCTGGCAACTACTAATCTCCCTTGTGCCTTTATGAATCTGACTACTCTAAGTACCTTATATAAGTGGAATTGGTAGAGTATTTGTCTTTTTGTGACTGGCTTATTTCACTGAGCATAATGTGCTTAAGAGTCAGTTGTATTGTAACATGTGCCAGAATTTCCTTCCTTTTAAAGGATGAATAATATTCCATTGTGTGTTATACCATATTTTGGTTATCCATTTAATCACGGACAGACACTTGGGTGGTTTCCACCTTTGGGCTATTGCAAATAATGCTGCTAATAAACATTAGTGAATACTCTGTGAGTCCTTCATTTCAATTGTTTCAAATATATCCCCAGAAGCTGAATCACTGGATCAGATGGTAATTCAATTTTTACTTTTTTGAGGAACTGCTACTGTAGAACTGGAATTATAACATACTGCTGTTGGAGATGTAAAATGGTACAACCAGTTTGGAAAAGAATTTGGCAGTTTCCCCAAAGGCAGTGTCCCCATAGGACATAGCTATTCTGTTCAAAACCATATGTCCCTATGCATTTCATTACAGTCAAAAAATAAGAAAAAACCCAATGTCCATCAACATCTGGATGGGACTGTGATATATTTATAGAATGGCATACTACTCAGCATTATAAAGGAATAAAATATTAATGCTACATGGATACGTGGATAAATTACTAGATAACTATGCTGAAAGAAACCAGATTTTTTAAAAAGATTTTATTTATTTATTTGACAGACAGAGATCACAAGTAGGTGGAGAGGCAGGCAGAGAGAAAGAGAGGGGGAAGCAGGGAGCCTGATGCAGGCCTCCATCCCAGGACCTGGAGATCATGACCTGAGCTGAAGGCAGAGGCTTAACCCACTGAACCACCCAGGTGCCCCAAGAAACCAGATTTTTAAGAGTACATGTGACTCTTCTTATATAAAAATCCAATAAATCCAAGCTAGTGTAGAGTAATAGAAGGATTATCTGTAAGTGGTGAAAAGGGCATGGGGGAGAGCCAGAATGAGGGATTATAATGATGCATGTAGAAACTTGTAGGGGCAATAGATATGGCAAGAGATGTGGCTAGTATTTTGATATAGTGATGGTATCATGGGTTTCTATAGATGTCAGTAATAATAAATTGTGTACTTTAAGTATGTGCAGTTTCTTGGATGACAATTATATCTCAATAAAGCTGCTAAATATTTTGTGGTCACAATAAATAATAGTATAAAATAAGCAACAAAATGTAACACAAATGTACATGGAGTTAAAATATTTGGGTAAGTAATGTAAATATGAATGTCACTTGAGGTCTTCCTATTTTTTTTTTTTTTGAGAGAGAGAGAGAGAGCATGCACACCTGCACACACAAGTGTATGGGGGTGCAGAGGGAGAGTGAGAGAGAATCTTAAGCAGTCCCAACTCACCGTGGAGCCCAATGTGGGGCTCACTATCATGATAAGATCTTCCTCTTTATGAAATATCATAATATTAACATCTCCTTATTGGGGTTGGAATGAGTATTGGGACCCTGGAACAGGATATATAAGTGACTGTCTCCTCAGAGGGAGAACTAAGATAAATTAAATAATCTGCCCAAGGTCAATAGCTAATCAGTAGACATGCATTTGAATTCAGGCCTAACTATACTGGTTAGTACTCATCTGCCCCTCCAGACTCACCTTCCATCTTCTCTACCCTGCCCTAAGCCTTGGGAAGCTAACCTGTAAGGACTCCTTCATTGGTCTAGGTTTACCACTAGTTTCCCATTGGGTCTGGCCAGTGGGAACACCAGCAGGAGATGAGAAAGGGGGAGGAGAGTGATGTCATTGTATTCATTCTCACCACTTCTTTCATCTTCTCCTGGTGACTCCCTTGGAATCACCCAGGAGCTTACTGTATCTGTCCACTGAATCTTTGCATCTCTTGTCATCTGAGAGCCTCTTCACACAATTATTTCCTTTTGGACTCTAGCAGCTACTCCTTCTCCTTACCTGCTCAGGAAAGAGGTGCCTCCAGTTGCTAAAAGCCTTGAGATTCTGTACCATTTCTTATGGTTTCCCTACAATCTGCAAATACCTTTGTGAGCAGTCCTTGCATTAAACTTTCCTCACGTTACCCAAATCGAGTATGCCACCTGTTTCTTGTCAGGACCCTGACCTGTATGATAATAACAAAGTTTTATGGGGAGGCATCACTTCTGCCCAGTAAGTGCCAGAAAGTCTTTAGAGAAAGGAGTAGAAAGTTGATTGAGAGCGATAGTGGGCTTAGGCTATTGTGTTCATTTTTTGTTTTGTTTTTAAGTAAACTCTATCCTCAACATGGGGCTTGAACTCACAACCCCAAGATCCAGAGTGGCATGGTCTACCAACTGGGCCAGCCACGTGTCCCATGGGAGTTTTTTATTTTTTATTTTGTTAAGGGGAGATATTTTGAAGCTGCATTTCTGGAGGAAAGAGTATTTTTCCTTGGGTTACATGCTGGGTTACATCCCTCACAGGGATACCTGTGAGGCTCAGCACTACTACTAGCTAAGATTCTCTGATGGCGAACCAGTCCACCAGTTCACACCCTTGGTTCCACTGGATTCTCAATAGAGACAGACAAGGTTTTAATGTTTACGATCAACATTATAGCATTATTGTATCACTTACAGACAAAATCTACACTTACTTCCCATGACTAGTTTACCATTGAATCCAGGACAACTCACTTTCCCTACTTAGGTCTCTTGAAACCTGTGTACCTCAAGGAAGTTATGATATGCTGCATAACGATCAAGGACAAATAGTCTATAAAGTCCCCCTGTTCTCCTGAAGGGGTGCTAGATCAACCAAACACATTATTCACGAGCCGTTTGGTTCTGGCAGAGGTCACTATGAAGTGACTTTCCCCCTTTAATTCCACATTCCTTCCACTTGCAGACAGTGCCCCAAAGGCACAGGAAATGCTCGAGGGTTTTCGATGCAATACTGTTTTCATCAGTGCGTGTGAGAAAGGCTCTGACACAATTCAAGAAAGCCAGGGGACTTCTGTATGTAATGCTGAGAAGATCAACCAAGTTAGTGCCAAAAAGCATACATTGGCAGTCTGATTTCCTTCGCTCTCCATCCACCTCGTGATTCTGAGAGTAGAAATGTTCTACTCCTCCTCCTGCTACATCAGGGTTCACACAGACTGCAGAGGAAATGCAGAAAAAGAGCAGGCCAGGAGTTTTTAGAACACAGGCCTCGCCTTCGTATTCTTCCCCAGCTTGGAGCGTGCATCTGGAAATGCAGCTTAGCAAAGCCAAGCCAAAGTCGCCGTGAGGTAGTCCAAGCTTCAGGGGAGGAGAGAAGATTCAATACCTTTTGTCTGCAACAGGCTGACAATTCACAGCAACTTCCTAGAAGGGCGTGCTGCGGCCCAGTCACGAGTCACGACTATACTGCTCAAGTGATACCAGGAATGGAAAGGAAACTTGCGCACCCACATGCACGTGCGCACAGACACACTCGCGCGCACACCTCACAGCTCAACTGTATCATAGTTGCCAGGAGTGGTGGGCTCCAGAAGAAGGTATTTGACTCATGTTTTCTTTACTCATCAGTTTTGCTTCTAATATTTTCCTTCTAGAAATGCATTCTACGTATGTGTGTGTGCGTGTGTGTGTGTGTGTCTATGTGTTGTGCGTGCACCCCGCTCAAATCCACCAGGTGTCCCTGACTGTCATAAACTATAAACTGTTCTGCAATAATTGTCTATGTCTCTCTTTCAGTTTTTGCAGAAATTACTCCATTGTTTCATTAGCTGGAAAATCTGGATCTGATCTTTGGAAGAAGAATTTGTAACTTAACGACCGTGCCTTTTAATGAAAAGATTAACAATGCTTCAGAGCTGAAAAGCCCTGTATTTGTTTAAAATGGTTCTTGTGCTTTACTCTTTTGAGGAGTAACATACAATCCTGAGTCCTGTCCCAGATTTATATTCCGTTCCAATCCCCTCGCCCATGTTCTAAATAAAGGCTGTGGGACTATATGTTTGAAATAGAAATAACTCCAGTGTGCTACGGCTTTGTTTATAAAAACGAGTTGCTCGACATTTTCTTGGATCTTTGCGAGAAATGACATCCTATACTGATGCCCTTTCTGTAATCACAACACTAACCA
Organism: Mustela nivalis; assembly: GCF_964662115.1. Lineage (NCBI taxonomy): Eukaryota > Metazoa > Chordata > Mammalia > Carnivora > Mustelidae > Mustela > Mustela nivalis. The sequence goes on along the minus strand of NC_139032.1, from coordinate 43,032,200 downwards.
CTTCCAGCCCCCGGGATTGTGTTGCAGTATTTTGATGATGTTTAGTTTTACACTTATTAAAGAACCGTGTCCCGCTTGATTATCCTTTCTCCTGCCTCGCTGGCGGGGCACACACCCCCCTAGCCTCCACAGGATTACACATGCTTCCAGAGATTTCGCTGGCTGAGGGGCAGTGGTGCCTTTGGCCAGGAATCCCTCAGCCAGTCCTCTTCCTAATTTGGTCCTACTGTCAGCCTGTCCCTGGCAACACCGTGACAGGGCACTCGCTGCTCTGCTTGCTCCCTGGGGGAGGGGACACAGGGAAGCTGGGCTTGTTGCTGAGGAAATGAGGCACCTTCATTGACCTCCCTGTTGTACCGGGGCAGGAAAGGCCAAAACAAACAGTGACACAGCGCGCCCAACCCTGCTGAGACATCGGAGACCATCTTCCAGTCTGGGACCCTTGCTTTGATTTGTTTTTCTTTTTATATTAAAGATCCTTACAAGATCACCTTTTTAAAAAAGTATTACATACTTAAAAAAAAAAAAAAAAAAAACCAAAGTTGGAAACCACTGGGCTAGGGAAGGGACTGTTCCCAAGATCCCAGTCAGCCAGATTAGGACCTAGGAGTCCCAGCTTCTTGGCACCAGAATTTTCCCAGTACAACCCCTGCTCCCACTCCTCTGGAGTAATTAGAATAATCAAACACCTCATGAATCTGCCTCTAGAGTCTAAGAAGCCATTTTTCCTCACGGGTTTTAGAACAACTCTTATCTTGCCAAGTAAGGAAGCCCTATAGAGCGGTCGTCCTCACCATGTTGGGAAGCATCAAGTTATGGTGGCCAGTTTCCCACCTTTAGATATTTGGCGCTGGGTTACAAGAGAAGATTTATTTGAAGCTAAGCAAGTCTGAAGCTGGGGTAGTATCATAGGTCCTCGAGTGTGCTCTTGGATCTCCTCATCAAACCTCCCCCCAACACCAACCCTGGGTGATACTGAACACCTCTTCCAGTTCCAACTTCCTCCAAGGCAGAGTCTGAGGGGCAGGCTGCCCACCACCCCTCCTCCAGGGACAGCCAGGCTAGCTGGAATCCGTGGCCTCCTCTTCTCTGGCGGTTCCCCTCTCTGCACCCCTGCCTGCCTTCCTCCCAGCCTGGGGTTACTCGGTTACCTACAGTGGTGCAGCTTTCAGCCCCCCTTTCTACCACAGCGGGAAAGAAAAAGCTTCCTTGGCTCTCTCATAAATATTCATGGGGTGCTGTGCTGCTTCCTCAAGTCCCTTCCCAGGTGAAAACGATACCTTTGAAAATGATTATGGCCATCATTTGCCTCAGAAGCAGTCAGGCTTCCCCCAGTTGGGGTCTGGCAGATCTTCGTTCAGCAAAACTGTTGGCCTGGCTGTGAATTGGAAAGATCAGGATTCCTGCGGCGGGGGGTGTGTGTGCAGGCAAAGGGGTCCTTCCCGACCCTGCGAGGGGATTCATTCAAAGGGGAGCCCTGGAATCTCAAAATAATCCCACCAAGGCTCACCTCTGACCCTCTTCCAGAGGAAACCAGGAAGAACAGCGCCCCGGAAGAGAACACAGAACTTTCTTCCTTGATCTATTCTTGGCTTCAAACCTGAAGGAAGGAAAGTAAAAGAGAAGTGGGATGACAATTGGCCTGCAAAGTGAATCCTAAACTCCAGCCTGGCTGGCAGAAAGTCAAACCCTCCACATAGGGAGGAGCCCCAGGGGAGCATTGTGGTCCCAAGTAGTAGAGAAAAGTCCAGATGTAGATGTGGGGCAGAGGGCAGGGCGAGCTCGAAGGTGTAGCCTTCAGACAGTGCCAGAAAAAATATCCTGCAGCCACCTTCTTGCAGGAACTTTGAGACGTTTTGAGATAATCATCTTTGGCGGGGGGGTGGGGGGTGTTTACTCCACCTGAATTATTTCGGTGACGGAGTTAAAAGTGAGGTTTTTGCCTTTGAAATCGGTGGCACCTGGTTCCTGATTAAAATGATTTCTTTTCATGTTTGAGCAGTGCCGGGATGGGGCAAGCTGGGCCTGGATCCTCGCTTTGCCCTTCCATCGCTCACTTTGGAATTCTTCTCTCTCTCTCCTCCTTCTGCCATAAATAACCTTCTTACCTTAATGCCCTGTGTTAGAGCTGCCAAACTGGAGTTTAAGAGGTTTACTGCTCCCCTTACTTTCCATTTGGGGATCTTAAGATGAGTCTTCAGATGAAAAATTATTTTCTTCGTGCTTTCATTTGGACAAAGATAGAGTTCAAGGCTCTGTTAATGGCCCAGCAAAGTGGCTGGGCGATGATTGGTTTCCTGGCATCCAGGTGCGGGAGGTTCGGAGACTTTCCCTTAATTCTTCCCCAATCAAGGAGCCAGGTCAGGTGATAAGGCGAGAGGGCTGTCGTTTTCAGCGTCCGTCTTGCCACTCACAGCTTCCAGACATCCATGCCTTTTCTTACCTGTCCTGCCACTGTGAGTTATCAAAGAATCACAGTGTTGGAGAAAAGCATATTTCCTAAAGACATAAAATTGATTAGAGCGCTTTGGTCTAGTCATTTGTTTGAGAGCTTTATTCGTAGTTTCCATTCAAACTGCTCTTTAGCCTGTCATGCTGTCACGGGGCGGGGATGGGGAAAGACGTGTGCTTGCATTTGCGTGTCAGCTCCTGACATTTGTATTTATTTGTACATATGTATTTTGTTGGTTCAAATAAATGTTTCATCAGATGTAGAGGGCAGAGGGAGACTCCGAGAAGGAGCTGGTACGATTCAAAAGCAAGTGAAATATTTTTCCGTATGACCTGGAATTCTGACTTCTGGTTAATTGTAAAGATGAGCTGAAGGAAGAAGTAGCACATCAGGGAACAAAGGTCTGTATTTATCTTTTAATGTTATTGTTATATTATACAGTTTACTGCATAAATAATTGAAATGATTGTAATAACAATTTAGGGACCATTCAAATGTTGTGTGCGCTGTGTTTCATTGATACTCGCTTTTCTGAACTGCGCGGAACCACAGTGATTCTGCATTTAATGAACACGCAGTGGTAAATAAAAAAATCAAAGTTTTTTCAAATGGATAAAATTTGTTTTTAATTAGTCCCATTTAAAATACTCCATCACCTATTCACTAAAAGTAAACTTTTTTCCATATTGTCTTTCTAGTATTTGTTTTAAAACTGCAAATTTGGTATGGCATGACTAGGAAGAAAAAATAAACCATGGAAACTGAAATGGTATTAATTGGATATAGACTGTGGTGTTTATCTGAATGTGTGGCTCTTTATTTAAGGTGTAGTTCAAAAATGTAAAAGCTAAGAATGTGCCATAATAGTTGTCACAGGTACAAGGGAAAATAGTGGTCAATGCAGGATTAATATTTTTATATTCTGTGAGGAGAATTTCCATTTTTGTAGTGTTTTTTACTTGGTTTAATAAAAAAAGATTATTATACTGAACTGATTTCCTTGAGGATATGTTTGTTCATTTTTGTATTTCCAGGCTCTACAACATAGTAGGAGCTCAAGGAACATTTATTGGATAATATGAGTGGATAATATTCCTTTCTCTCCGTCTTTGAGGGAAAATTGGAAGAGGAGAGAAGGGACTTAAGAAAGATAAAATGTACTAAAGCTCTACTTTATACCAGGCTCTTGATATCTGTGATACCACTAAATATTCCCCTAAACCTAGGAGATGGATATCTAGTTCAATCTTGCAGGAGGTGAAACTGATGTCCACCAAGAGGAAAGCATCCCACAATGAACGAGAAAACTGGAATTTGAACCCACTTCTAACTCGAAAACATGTGGGTTGTTTTCATTTTATCACACACAGACCCAGAAATCCAACAATTATTTCTGAACACATAGGTTGTGTTCAGCAGCGCCCGCACTGTTATAGACACCAGAAACAAGAGTAAATTTTACGAGATAGTTTCTGTCCTTGCAGAGCTCAAGAGATAAACAAAACCACAGCACATCACTGGTTCCCCATCTGTTTGAAAAGTAAAGTCATTTGGGTATGTCACTAAAGTGGAATTAGTCTGTTTTCTAAAATTCAGAAAACAGGAGGTATCAAAGTAATGGGTAGAGCAGAGCAAACTCAGGGACAAATTGTAGTAGATGATTTCAGAGAGGGAGAGAGAGTCCAATGGGGCAGGGACTGGATAAGCCATTCTAAGCACTTTGTTTCTCCTCAGGGTGAGATGGGAAGCAGAAGAGTGATATGCCTTAGCTCACATTTAAAGATTTTGAAAAAGGGCCAAGGGAACAAGAAAGAAGACCAAGTTGGAGGCCCTTCCCTTGCAATCGTCCAGGCAACAGGTGGTGGTCCAGGGACCAGGGTGGTAGCAGGGAGGTAGTGGGATGGTTGGATTTTAGACAAAGTTTATGGCGGGACCAATTAGATGAGAGGTGCTTTCAGAGTTGCTGTAATTACTCCCAATCTTGCTGAATCAGAATTGTGTTATTTGTGTAGTTTCCTCAGCTCTAGAGCGGGAGTGATTTTTGAAAACCCATCCTGATAAACGTCCTTGGCATCATGAACAGTACACAGAAAGCATTCAAGATACATTATTCCCGGCAGTTAGCAAAGCTGACCAGATGGGATTTAGTGGCCATTCACAAAGCACACAACTTGGAGCAGGTCACGAAGGCAGCCCAGGTTCAGGACCGGCTCAGAGACGGTGGGCTGAGAGGGCCAGCAAAGCTGGTGACGACCACCCTCACACGCGTTGTGGGGATGCAACAGTAAAGGGAGAAAAGAGAAAGTGTGTGAGAGACATGATTCTAAGAAAGGCAAAACCTTCTCCAAAGAACAAGCGTGGGATCGAAGGTATGTGTAGACACATCTTACATATCCAAACATTGCTGGGGAAATTCTACCACATACCTTATTAATTCTGGGAGGGAGACATTTTCAAATGGTGAGGGTTTAAGTAACTAATTCATGGGATAAAGGAAATGAAAGACCATCAAAAGAATTACAGGGATAATAGATCTCCCTATAAATTTAATTGTGGCTATGGAACACATTTCACAGATGATTGGCCCCCTCATCCTCACAATTAGGGGAGTTTTTATTAAAACTCCAGGATTATCTTCTTTCTTAGACATCCTATGTGAATTCTTATTCAATAATAAAATAATCTTCAACAAGGATTGAAAACTCCTGTAGATAGAATTATCTATCTGACTTTCTTTTTTATTCTGTTTTTAACTCATTTTTAAATTCATTTATTTAAATTAGGTAATAATTATTTTAAATGTGCATATTTTAAAAATTATAAAATTAATATATGCTCACACTAAAGGATTCAAAAATTATACAAAGAAATGATAGTAAAAGGTAAATGTCTTCTCTATCCTGCAATCCCCCATATTCCTCACCCCAGAGGTACCACTATCACTAATCTGTTATGTATCATACCAGAATATTCCACATATATACAAGCACACATATACATGTATATAATTTAAATGTTGGGGCGCCTACATTACTCAGTGAGTTAAAGCCTCTACCTTTGGCTTGGGTCATGATCCCAGGGTCCTGGGATCAAGCCCCACATCAGGATCTCTGCTCAGTGGGGGAGCTTGCTTCCTCCTCTCTCTCTCTGCCTGCCTCTCTGCCTATCTGTGATCTCTGTCTGTCAAGTAAATAAAATTTAAAAAACTTAAAAAAATAATAATTTAAATGTTTTTGTGCAAGCAAGAGGAAACAATTTGGCAGTCAACTCTCTATTCACTTGACAACATTTAGAAGGGTATATTAGCATAACTGGAACTGAAAAAAAGCCTCTTAAGTAAGAGGCCAAATAAAATAGTTAATAGTGAGAATATGATTTTATTGGGACTTGATCTTTAAAAAACACTAAAATTCAGCTTTGTGCAGTGGCAGTATTGTAGCCAATGAGGTTCATCTGAGGCATAATTATTGTTAATTGAAAACTTTTCCTAAAAAACACTAAAATTCATGAAAATAGATTTCTAATTTTTGACAAAATTTAGATTATAATTGTAACCTTGTGGTGTTTCTTAGAAGGAGAAAAAAAAAATCAAGTGTCACTGGGAGTGAGGGGTGAATCCTTCCTCCCTCCAAATTGTACACTACCTCAACATAGTCTCTTCCCACTTATATTTAATTTTCACAGCATTCTCTTAAGGACAGTCATTCGTACAAACTTATTTCTGGGCTTTATCAGTTTTCCCCAGGATCTCAGTGACAAATCCTTTGACATTCAAATTATGTTCTTTTGGAGTGCCTATCTTGTCATCATTGTTACTGTTTTATCTTTAATTATTGATGAGTCTGATTATCAGATTGACATTTGGCACTGGTATGGCTTGAGCTGATCTCATCATCTGAAGGCAGAGGTAGCAAGGTAGGATTTTTAAGTGGCCAGTTAGTGAATATTTTCGTGTTATCATGGCTTACTTTACTCCACAATCTTGTTACCAGAAGGATATGCAGGTAATGATTAAAGATAATTCCCTCTAGTCTTGGACATATAAAGCTAACCATCTTTTTAATGGGCGACATACATTTCCTACTTTCCACTGTAGGAATGTACTATTACTTATTTAACTACTGCATTATTGATGGACAGGAAGGGAGTTAAGTTTTTTGCAAGCACAAACAACGATGACATGAACATTCATACATACACACATGTTTATTTATTTGTATATAAGGAAAAATTTTAGAAGTGGAGTTGCCAACTCAAAGGGTCCTAGAATGGTCCATATTTTGATAGACACTATCAAACTTCCCTTTAAATGGCTTCACCAATTTATCCTCCCACTCACAATGTATCAAATGGCCTATTCATCACACCCTTGACGACACTGAGTATTATCACAACTCTCTAATTTGTGCCAATCCGATGCTGAAAAAAAAAAAAAACCTATTGTTTTTATTTTCATTTCTTTCATTATAGATGTTAAACTTACCCTTTATTCTTTTGTCTTTTACCATTTGTATTTTTCTATAAACTTCCTAGTCATGTTTTTTTATCTGCATTTATAATTGAGTCATTCATCTTTTCCACATTCATTTGTAAGATCTTTTTCCATATCAAAAAAAATAGCCCTTTACTATATGGGATGCACATATTTTTTTTTTCATTTCTCATTTGTCTTGGACTTTGTTTTGGGTGTTGTTGTCATATAAGCATTAAATTTTCAAGTAGTCCATCTTAACAGACTTTCATTTCTGGCTTCCATACTCTGTGTCATGTTTAGTAAAGTCATCCCCCCTGTAAAATTGCTTTTAATTCCACTGTGTTTTCTTCTTGAACTTTTATATTTTATTTTTAAGGACGTTAAAAATGCTTGGAACGAGAGATCTTTGAAAAATAACTTTTTATTCCATTTGCAGTTTTGGTCATCACTCTTTCCCTGTCTTATAAGATAAGTGTAATAACAGGAGTAAACACCATCGACTCCCTCCCTTCCACTAACATGGAGAACATATGTGCCCACTAAACTTGTCTGATTACAAATTATGACTGAAGGAATGAGGGAAGGGTTTTTGTGTATACAAGTCACCAGATGTTTTATAATGATTCTGTTAATATGAGCCTCAGGATTAGACTAGAACCAGTGTTACAGGTCAAGACTGAAGCTCATTGACCAAGCTATACGGGAAAGTTTGTGCACTGCCTCCTGGCACAATACATAAATATCCAGATTTATTACTCTCTGTCTCCAGCACCGAATTTGCCCACAGATTTATGAAAGGGAAAACATGAAATTGAGATTTGTAAATATTTGAAGTTTACTTCTGAGATCTAAAAAGGCAGTAAGAAGGCTAGTAATAAATTCAAAATAGAGGTTAGGGAATGCAGTGAATTTGCAATTATAGGAATATAACTTAAGGAAGGAATCACAAACAATAAAATTTAATAATTTCACCCTTGGTTCATAAAACACTGAGCTCCAACTGACATAAATTATTAGCCTGAGGTAAAAAGGAGGTAAGTGAATATGGATTGTCACAAAGGAAATCGTTGGTAGATTTGGCAACTAGAGTTAGATTCTCTAATTCTTCTGATAGGATGATTCTCCTTGCAAGTCAGTAAAGGCCAAAAGCCTTTAAGATGTTTTACCAATATGCATGATGTTCATTGTCTTTTGCCTCTAGAGTGATACAGCTGAGTCACACAGCTTGATGCATGGGCTGTACCAAGTATGAGCTGTTTTCTAGCCTCTGCTGGGTACCTTTGTCCAGGGAGGGCCTGAATGGAACCCAGGTGTTTGTTTAGTTTCTGGCAGAGATTTCTTAATCTCAAGGAAAGGACACCCAGTGTGTGGCCTAGAGATAAGCATCATTAACCAATGAGATGACAATGAGAGTTAGCTGGGGAACTTCCTTAATAAGGGAAGACCTCAGGAGGAGAAACATTCAGTCCTGGTCCTAAATGTGAATGCAATTGTGTGTTGGTATAATGCTCTAGTGGTCATTCCATAGTAGTGAATGGAAGACCAAGAAGCTTGATCTAAAGCCCTAACACCAATGTGTTACCAAAACAGTGCTAAGAATTCTCCTACTTTTGAGCTTTAATGTAAGAAAAATCCCATTTGTTGAAGCCACTGTTAGTTGGGTTTTGTGCTTCTCGAAGCTAAAAGCTTTCCCAATTGATAGAGAACCACCAGGGCCACTGTAAGGATTAAATGAGATGGTATCATTAACCTTGTTGGTCAGGAACATAGAAAGGACTCAGGAATTGGTGACTGCCATGACAGTGGTGCACCCCCGTGATGGTTATACCTGTCTCAGAATAAGAAGAATAATAGAGTCTAGGGCTGAGCTAAAACCACCTCAATTTGAGTTTCTTTTGTCTTGGGTGAATTACCTACCCTAGCGCTCAATTTACATTTACATCTGTAAAAAGGAGTTAATAATAATACTTGTCTCCCAAGGTAGGGTATGAGAAAAGCACTTTATAAAGTATGAAGTATGATAGAGAGCTTACTTGTTATTGTTGTAGTATCTTGGCCCTCAGTTTCAAAGACAGGATAAAAATTGCCCTCAAATTGGGTATAAAAGCAATAATAAATGACTGAGCCTGATTTTAGTCAAGGGTATTTAGTAACAAGAATTAAAAATAACTTTCAATCTGTCTTAACCATAAGTGGACCTCATTTTCATACCTGGGAACCTAAAAAAAGACAATAAAATCACCTTATCTAGAGTGGGAAGTTTCAGTGCACTTTAAAGGAAGCTTGACAATGAAAAAGAATGAGAATTTTAAAACTGGAAGGTGACACAGCAGGGAGTAGATTATAGAAATGAAGGTCAGGTATTGGGGGGGGAGAATAAGGTGTTTCATGGGGTGCTTGGCAGAGAAGTGGATCTCAGAAAGGATCTAGAAACAGCAGTCAATTATAGTTAGTTCCTTCTTGGTGTTCTCTGGCTCTAACTTTGGTGGGCAGTTCCCCTGGCGACAAGGAGCTCATGTCCCAAGGATACAAGATGGGAGCTTGCTTAGGCCCAGTCAATAAGTAAGGGTGCTTGCCATCTCTGCTCCACAGTGTCCTTAAACATAAACATACACAATCAGCAAAGTGGAATCAGGATGCATAATAATTAAAGTTGGTGTTTCACCTCTTAAACCTCTACACTAAGGCACTCATAAAACTTTTAGCCAAAAATGATTAAGAAAATATCTCTGTGCCTGGTTTGGTATGAGTTTTTGTTTTGTCATCCTATTTCCAAGTAATTCAGTAATTCTGTGTCTCAAAATGCTCCAGATCCCACGTGGATTTGGTTATTTCCTTGTAACACAGTGGAGTCATGAGTTACTGAGAAGTTTCTGACTAACTAACATTACTGAAAATTCATACATTAAAAAAATAAACTTCATCAATTGAAAATATTAGTTTTATTTCTGTTCTGAACTGCAGAGTTGGGGATTTCTGTAAATCGAGGAGGTGGGCTTTGCCTGTAATGTCCGTTGTACAGAGACAAGCTCCTGTGATGGCTTGAAAATCCTACTGATCTCAGTTGGGTGGAGGTTTGTTGATGATCCCAGCCTTTTATAGGAAAGAAACAATCTCTGGGTGAGTACTAATATCAGATCATCATTATCCATTAACCAAAAAACAATTATTCTATGGTTAATTTCTGAGCTACATTTCTACCACTATGGGTTAGCTCTTTAATTATTTCATGCCCATTTCAATAAAGACAACAAAAGCAGACAGATTCAAGTTTTGTTCCTGGCACTATGAATGAGCTGAACATTTAATTCTGAAAGGACTGTCCCTTTGCTCATCAAGCTCTGCTAATATTCGTTTATTAGTTAGCTGAGCTGCTAGCTAAAGATACCCCCACTTGCAATGACTAAAATAAGAAAGATGTTTGTCCCTCTCTCATGGAACAGTCCAGAGGTGGATGGGCAGCCCTGTGCTGGTAGGTGGGTCTGACATATTCAACTTATGACTTCCGCTTTAGGGGTCCAAAGTGATTGCCATAGTCCTTCCCACCTCACTGCCAGAGGGAAGACCTACCCATCTTATTTTATTATTTTTTAAAGATTTTATCTATTTATTTGACAGACAGAGACCGCAAATAGGCAGAGAGGCAGGCAGAGAGGCAGGGGGAAGGGTGGGAAGCAGACTCCCTGCTGAGCAGAGAGTCTGATGCAGGGCTCGATTCCAGGACCCTGAGACCATGACCTGAGCCAAAGGTAGAAGCTTTAACCCACTGAGCCACCCAGGTGCCCCAGACCTACCCATTTTAAAGACAAGCTTTGGAAGTGGCTCCCATCACTCCCCCAGTCATCCTATTGGCCAGATCATAGTTCCACCGAGCTAGAAGGGCTGTGAATAAATATGGAGCTGAAAACTCACCCATGGGACCAGCTAAGATTCTGTTGTTATGGGAGAGGGAAAGAATGGATGTTGAGGAATAACAGAAGTCCACTATATGGGGTATACTAAAATGAAGCTTCTGAAACTTTAGCTTCAACCTGGGGACCTTGTTGAAATACAGATGCTGACTTAATAGGTCTGGGGTGGAACAAGAGACATTACTTTATCTAACAAGCTTCCAAAGCTTGACGTCAGTGCTGCTGGTCTGTGGACCACAGTGAGCAGCAAGGAACTCGAAGCCTCTCTTGATTGCAAGGAACAAGATTTCTTTAGAATCATTTACAGTCAGGGAGGCAGTGAGGAATCAAGGCAACTCTAGTTAGGACAATCCTCTTTTGATGCAGAATATTTATCTTTGTGGGAATGTGCCATTTTTCTCTCATACCAAACTGAGTAATTCTCTACGTATTCTCTAGCCCAAAATCTAACAGAAACATTAGTAGCTTCAGTTAGACTGGGGACCTTCCCCAACCAAATGCCATGATTTCATGGGTCACCTGGCAGTCTGTGAATGGGATAAACTCTGGTTTATCAGTAGCCACATTAACATGCCTGATTTGGCTTCCCTGAGCAAAGAATTGTAGGCAATATAGCTTAAATTACAGGGGAACCCAGACAGAAAACCATACATAGTGTCTTTGTTTGGATGTTAGAGCAAAGCACAGAAACTTCACCCTTTGTTGGTGAAAAACTGAGAAATATCAAGGCAATACAGACCTACACTTTAATATGATGGCATATAATTATTGTAGTTGGTAAAATTCACTGTTTTTTACTTATAGAAATAATAGAGGTACATTTCCTATACTGAAAAGCACAAAAAATCCCCCATAATTTCAGTTTTAGTTAATTCACATTTTTCCAAAATAACTTTACATTAGGCAAAATAAGGAGTACCAAGTTATAGAAAGAACATAAGAGGAATATTTTAAATAGAAAAGATACACTGTTCATACTTTATACAACTGACTTACAATGCTTTGCTCTTCAATATCAATGTGTTCTTCTTAATGCCGCATTGGGATGACTTTTATACCAAATACAACCCACTTTAATTAGTAGATCTGATTCTTTTCTGCTTCTCAGAGCAACCAGACTCTACCCACACTCATCTTAGCTTTTATTTACTTATTTTTAAAGATTTTATTTATTTGGCAGAGAGATAGACACACACACACAGAGAACACAACCAGAGGGAGTGGGGGAGGGAGATGCAGACTTCCCACTGAGCATGGAGCCCAATGTGGGGCTCGATACCAGGACCCTGGGATCATGACCTGAGCTGAAGGCAGACACTTAAGAACTGAGTCACCCAGGTGCCCCTCATCTTAGCTTTTAGAGATCTCTCTCCACAGAAGGTCTCCTTTGTTGTTGTTGTTGTTGTTGTTCTGTCTTTCCTATGCCCTCTAAGAAGTATACACCAGCATGGTTAGATGCAGCTGTTTTTAATTAACCCCTTCAGTCGTCCTCCAGATGAATGACCCAGTATGACTTGGGAATCTGATGGTTTCTAAGGAGTAATACATGTTTACATCACACCAACATGTTTAATAAAGTTAACCCACCTTACACCAACAGAGCAACAACAATGCCCCAATCTACTCATAAAATCCAGTTCAGATGACTAACCGGGTTAGAATGCTACTGCTCACCAATATGTTTAATAAAGTTAACCTATCTTATGTGTAGAGCAACAAGAAATCAATGCCCCCATCCTACTCATAAAATCCAATTCAAGTGACTAACCAGATTGGAATGACTTCTCAGAGAGTTGAGGCTTCACAGAATTGAGTGTGCTGATGGGTCCTTTTTCTCTTTTGGGTGGGAGTTGAGCAAGGACTGAGCATGACCTGAGTGAGCCCCTTCTGAGCACTGAAGAACATGGGGAAAGGGTACTACTTACATTTGGCTGGGTATTATGAAGCTGAATGACATAAATTTTGAATGGGAGAAGGGTGAATGGAGGCATAAATTAGAAGACCAGGCTGAACCCAGGAGTCAAGCTGTGGAAGCCAAAACAGGAAGGCAGGAAGCCAAAGATTGTGAAGTAGTAAAATGAACCAGAAGCAGCTGAAAGAAAATCCAGCAATAAAGATCGAATTTGCCTATCCACCCCACCACCCTGGGAGACTTTTAAAGTATTTCTCTTGCCAACTTGGACAAGTATGTATGGAGAATTGTTGAAAAGAGCATAGGAGAATAGGTAGGATCTAAAATGAACCTTCCTTAAAGGAAAGAGGCCAGGCCAACACCAGAAAAACCCTAGAAATTATTATGTTTGCATCAATGTGTCTATGTCTTTTAATCTCAGGATCACCTGGTCCGGGTTTGGGAATAGTCCTTTATTTATTCATTCTGAAAACACTTACTGGGTAGAAGTGAAGTAGTACAAATATGAATTAGTCATACTTCTTGCCCTCAAAGACCTTATATTCTTGTTGGCTTGAGAGAAGTCTCTAAATATGATATAAGGCAAAATGTACATCTCAAACTTTGAAGGGGCAGTTGGTATTCAAAGGCAAGAAAGGAAAGTGACCTGCCCTTAAGAAATTATAATATGATAAAAGGAGAGAGATATGAATGTAAAAGAGGAAATTAGATGATTAGTAATGTTGATTTCCTTTTCACCTACCTGTGAGCCATCTGTATATTTCCTTTGGAAAAATGTCTGCTCAGGTTCTCTGCTTATTTTTCAGTTGAATTGTTTGGGTTTTTTTGTTTTGTTTGATTTTTATGTTTTGTTTTGTTTTGCTATTGGGTTATAGGAGTTGTTGGATATTTACCCCTTACCAGACAGATAGTTTGCAAATATTTTCTCCCATTCCATAGGATGCCTTTTCATTTTGTTGATTGTTTCTTTTGCTGTGCAGAAGCTTTTAAGGTTTATGTAGACCACCTTGTTTATTTTTGCTTTTGTGGTCTTTGCTTTTGGTGTCATTGCCAAAACCAATGTCAAGGAGCTTTCCCCCTATGTTTTCTTTTAGGAGTTTTAGGGTTTCAGGTCTTACATTTACTTCATTTTAAGTTAATTTTTGTGGATGAGACAAGATAGGGGTCCAGTTTTATTTTTTTGCATGTGACTATTTATTTTTCCTAACTCTGTTTATTGAAGAGACCATTTTTTCCCTTTGAGTATTCTTGGCTCCTCTGTGAAATATTAGTTGACTAGATAATTCTTCTTGGTTTTTGTTTTGCTTTGTTTTGTTTTGTTTTTAATTTAAGTAGGCTACACACCCAGCATGGAATCAGGTGTGGGGCCTGAACTCACCACCCTGAGATCAAGACCTGAGCTAAGATCAAGAGTTGGACACTTCATTGACTGAGCCATCCAGGTGCTCCATAGATAATTAATTCTTACTGTTAAGAGTTGAGGAAAATTTAAATTTACATTTAAATGTCATGAAGAGGATGACATTTAAATCTGGTCTTTGAAGCATGGGGAAGATGGGATAGTGAAAAAAGTTTAGGGAGAAGAAAGAAGAGTAGGAGAGACACAGAAACATATAAGTGTTTGGCATGATGAGGAATGGAAAGTACTCCAATAGCTATGGGGAAGATTGCATACAGGGAAATAAGTGGGAGATATAACTAGAGAAGTAAGTTGTGGTGATGTTCACTGACATACAAATAAGTTTAGAGTTTATTCTGTGAAAATGGAAAGGATCAGACCCAGCTGACTTAACCACTTAGAAATAGGTAGAGATATAGGAACAGAGAGAGTCAGACACTGCCCAAGTGAGCCGACAAATGGAACAAGGAAAACCCCAGAGAGGACCAATGGCTTACAGGCCCAGTATAAGAAGAAAGCAGGGATGATTTAGGCACAGTCGCTTGGTCCATAGTGACATATGCTCCCATAGATTGTCCTCTGAATTATCAGAACAGTCACTCCTTCTCCAGCAGGGAAGAGCTAGGGAAGTGGGTTCTTACATGATTAAATACACCCCCTTTCTTTGGGCTGATGCAGAGTAGAGAGAAGATGCTCAAATTTCCCCTTCTCTTTCAGAACTAACTGAAGTACAGAAAATGCATCCATCCACGAAGGAAAAACTAATTAGAGGAGATGGGTCCAAAAGATGTTTAAATGGTAGAGTTTATAGGATTTGACAACAACTGGTTGTGGAGGGGGAAAAGGCAGGAAATAAGTTAAGGTACTATCCTGGATAACCAGGGATGGGTATGCCTATAAATAAGAGGGAGAAACAGGTGGATAACCATGGAGGAGAAGAGATGAGCTTCCAGTGGGATTTCCTCTGAGATGTAAAGAAGGTAATTAAAAATGAGTCAATCATGACAATAAAGCGAATTTAAGAAATTGCATTAGGAATGTTTTTATGCAAGCAAAAGACACTCAACTTGAATTAGAATGTATGGCTATTTATAGGCTCACATAACTGGGAATCTCAAGGCATCCGTGAAGTTTCAGCCCAAGCTGCTCCAGGGTTTGAACATATTATTGGGGGCACCTGGCTGGCTCAGTTGGAAGAGTAGAAGAGCACACAACTCTTGATCTCGGGGTGGTGAGCTTGAGCCCCACGTTCGGTGTAGAGATTACTTAAATGAATAAACTTTCAAAGAGTATTAACAAAAAAACATCATTAGGAATTAGTCATCACTCTCCATCTCTTGGCTCTGCTTCCCTCTGTGTTGGTTTCATTCCCAGGCCAATTTCCCACGCAGCAGCATGGATGACTAGAGGTAGCTCTAGGATTACTATTCTTATAACTGGTATCCCAGTGAGAAGAAAGCATGTCTCTTTCATGAAATTTCTAGCAAATTTCGAGAGAAAAGTCTTATTTTGCTTCTTCGGCACAGGTGCCCATCCCTAAACCAATGTTTGACTGGATAGGTTTGGGTGCTCGGATTGGCTAGGCCTGGTCATGTGCCTGGAGATGTTGAACCCTGTAGTCAGGTAGGATGAATTCTGAAGATTCTTACTTGCTGTCATTCAACTTGCTTGGAGGATCATGGAACACAGCATAGTGTGAGGATATTAGTACTGGGTGGTGGAGTTGGGACAGCTATCTGTAGGGGAAAGCAGATTGAGGCCTTGGGCCCTAGAACAGAAGGTTGGTGAAAGAGAGGATAGCAGAATGGTGCCAGTCCCAAAGACAACTTCACTGACTTCAAAGTTTTATTTGGGTCTTTCTGTTCTTGTCTTTCCAAGAGGAGACCATCAGTGTGAATAGTAAAATTCAGTATGGATAACAAGTATGCAGAAAATAGAGTCAATTCACTGGAAGGTTTTGTAAATCTTACCTTTCCCCATTTCTTAGCCAGGTTCTAATGACAAAGCAAATCACAAAGGCTGTGTACATTCAGTTATACAAGTTCATTTTCAGGGCTGTCATCTCAAACTTTAAATCACCTTTTAAATCTTTTCAAATCTATCAGATGATGCAAAGCAGAAGTTAAGATCTGCTATGAAAATGAAGCCTAGCATCTATAGTGAGCCAAGAATGTTTTGTCACCAATCATAGAATTAGAAGCAGGAAGGGGCCTTAGTTCAACTTGCTTATGATGTTAGATAAGGACCCATATAATTCGACAAAGGCCAGACAGTCATGAAGTGGCAGAGCTGGTTCTACAATTCACATCTCCTGTCTCCTAGCCCTGGTCTTATTCCATCATTTCGTCCTATATCAGCCAAATACTTCTCCTTTGAAAAAGTCATTCAACCAGAAGACCATTCTAATACAGTCTGGTTCGGTATTTGTTAAAGAATCCACCCAGTGGAGGGTGGATGTGGTTCAGCTAGGGTTAATCCTAGCTGCCTATAATCACCGCTAGGAACATTCGAGAAAAAAAAAAAAAATCAATCCAGATTCATTTAGCCAATTAAATCAAACCTGTGCTTGATTTTGTTGTTGTTGTTTTCTATTTCATGGAATTCCTTTCATTCATCCCAGACTCCCAAAACTCAACCCATTTTTGCAAATGATCCCATAGGTTGGGGACCACTACGATTGAACATCAATAGATGAAGAAACAGTCCTTGCCATGAAAATCAAGGGCCCCTGTCGAAAGAACTAAATGTCTAAATAGGAAACTGTCACAGTGGTAAAAAGAAAGCAGGGAGAAATCCCACTAGGGGATGCAGATCAAATAAAACAGAAGAGTACTTTATTCAGGCCTATTAAAATAGACAATTAAAAACAATACAGTCATCCCTGCAGGGAAACAAGTGAGCAGCTCCCCACTTACATATGCAGAGCGAGGTCCGCTTATATGGCCGGCCCCTCTCAGACAGGCTCCTGCAGCACACGACCAGCATTGCTAAGTAGATCAGCCCAACTCAAAGTCAAGCTTGGACTCTGGCTTCCATGTAGCTTGAGGCCTAGAAATTCCCAATCTGGCCAGAAAGTTCCACTTTTAAGAAACAAAGTGACCAAACGATTCATTTTTGCAGCCATCATAGACTGAACCGAGAGAATTCCTAGGAGAGTCATTTAGCAACTGTTTCTTGAAAAAGTGAAGTAAGGCCCATGGCATCTGAAGATCAGGCCAGCTGAAGGACGGCCCCTGAGCTGGCAGTTAGTGTCGGGAATGGTCAAACATTGTTCACCACCACTGTGCAAAGCATTCATGCGGCAATGCATTTGTGCAGAGAATGTTTCTCGGGTGTTGATGATGATCTGGACACTCTTCTAGGTTTGGGATACAGTACAGCCCAGTACATAGAGAAACTGGGCCCTTACTGAGCATGGTCTAGTGGGACACAGCCAGGCTACACTTTTCTCCTGTTTTGTTGCTGCTTCTCTTTACAGGACCGCCCTCCGACTTGAGCAAGGGGAGTCCTGTGCTGCATCCCCCAGATCCCAAAGACACACATACGTGACAAATATATTCAAGAACCCAGGGATGTTTTTGTCACTGGAGATCTGGCTCTCAGTACTGACACTGCTTAACCTGAAGCTAGAAATATTTGCCACCTCTTCCCTGGGGATTAACACCACTCAAGCCCAGAGATAGGCCTCTCAACATCTCTTTCCCTGTATCTTTCTGAAACAGAGGGTGACTGTCTCCACGTACCATGAATGCTTGAGGACTGTGCCATTGTCAGCTACAGAGAGCAGCTCTATTTCAGAACATGAGAGGATCTGAGAGGTGAAAATGCTCAAGAGAAAAAGCAAAGTAATTGCGTTGTCGAACCCTTCTGAGATAGCATTAATTCAATAGATTGTTGCATAAAGAAGCATCTTTTCCCATTAGTACCAAGCATCTAAGCACTGACTTCCCTTCAAATTAAATTTCCTGGTACCAGAGTTGTGGAGATAACCACAAATGTAGCACATAGTATTTGCGACAGTTGCACATGGAAGTTAAATAAAGGTTCATAAAATTAAAAAATTTCAGTGGCTCTTATATTTGGAATAGGCCTAGACATCCCATGTAAGAAGTGTAAAACTGACTACCTTGTCATTAAGCTGGACACTGAAGGCTAGAAAAGCCAAAATTGAGAATAGTTTTATTGTGATAAAAAGAGATTTAAATAAATTCTAATTTTATCTGTAAAATGCATTTGAAATAAACATGTTAACTTAAAATTTTAAAATTTAATTTATAATTTGAAACTAAACATTTAGACATATGATATATGGGGCTCGATTTGTACTCCTGCCTCAGGCCCTGCAAATAATAGGAGTGAGCTTATTTCTTTCCCCTACTCCCGTGAATACACACCAATGAAATAATTGCTGAGTAAACAGTGTTTCAAAAAGTGTCAAGATGAGAATATTAAATATGAGCAATGACTGAAATAGAGGAAACATGGATAGCAAAAAGACATCTGTTGAAATAATTAAAAATGAGCAATTCTCAGCCCACTCCGATAGGCTCACTTTAATTTGGACCTCCATGACAGTTAATATCATGACTTTTATCTTCCAAACTCTCATCTTAAAGTCTCCCCTTTTCTTGAATTGTAAGCAGCCTGTGGAAGTTTCCTATTTCTCTTTAGCCCTAACAGTGCTTTGTTCATTTTAAGATCGTAAGAAATAAAAGTTTAATGAATAAATGAACATAAAACATTGTTCTAGCAACATATTACATGGGGACGGGACATAGACCTTGCTATCACCAGATTCTAAATACATATAACTTCAAAAACCAAAACCTTATCTCAAAATTCAAACCCAATTTCATGGCTACAGAAACTTTTCCATTGTCGCACAGATGTACTGTAACAAACCAGAGAGTACAATTCACTAAAGACCATGTTAGTAAGAAAATCACAACAGCTGGTATTATTGAGTACATTAAGAATGCTTATTGGAGAAATAATACCCACATCAACTTTGAAGAGCATGAAACTGAATCTCACTAGGGCAGTTCCATTCCTTCTACTTATCTTTATCTAGGAATGAATGAATCAGAAAATTCTGCAAATGATTTATGATTTCCCTTATATGTGGAAAGGGAATATAAATGAATAAAAGGAGGAGCCCAAGAGGCTATGTGGGTAAGTGTGCACATGGCAAATGAAATGCAATTAAGAGAACAAACACCATTACAGGGATGAAGCCTCGACCTTATACACATTTCTGAAGGAGACCAGATATGGCTTATTGTCTGTTAAGTGATCACTTTCTGTAATTCGAGAATTAGCACCTAGGTGGTACACTGAACAAATGTCAAGGGTGTACGTCTAGCTCATGAGTTCATGTGATACCTTTTTATTGAGAACTTCTCCATCTATCCCTACCCACAGGCGTCTGTGGACAACCATCACAGATGACCAAACCAGGATGAGCACTTGATCCAAACGAGGCCAATCAAATTATTTTCACAGAGATCTGGAAATAGGAGTGAGACAGAACAAATACAGGAGATTTAGGACGAGCCTTTTCTATCATTCACCCTGAGAGCCAGAAACAGCTGTCCTGGATACGAACAGAGAGAAGTGTAGAGCTAGGGAGTGCAGAGCCGTCATGCCTGCCTGAATGCCTGGTGGCTCTCCAGGTTCTGTGTTTAGTCCCTGGGCAAGCCAGCTGTCTTTGGGTACTTTCAGATACTCCCACATCCTTCTAATAAATTCCCTTTACTACTTAAGCAGTTAGTCTCTCTTACTTCCAACCAAAACAACTCATCTAAGAAAAGGGAAATGTGCCCACTCTAAGCACATCTGTCATGGTACTTAGAACCTTCACTGTGATACAAGGGTCCGGGCCCACTTCTCCAATGAGCTCCTCAGTAAATGCGAGAGAGAAGCTATAGACTTAAGAAATAATTCTGCTTGAAAATAAGTATGAAATCATTGTATGTTTAGTACCTAAAACTGAAGAACAGTCAAGTTTGGAGAAGAAAACTATATGTTCAGTAAATTCCGCCAAGCCTAGGAGACTTAAAAATACACACACACGCACACACACACACGGAAATGGGATGGAAGAGGTGAGGAACCAGTCACAAGAAAGGAAATAAAACCAAAATTTAACTTTTTCTGCTATTTGAACTGGCAATATTGTGTGTATAATTCATGCAGCATCTTGCTCTAAGTTGGATGTGAATTGACTCACAAGAGAGTTGGAGATCATGTCACTGTGAATATTAAATCAACAGGCAAGAGGTGGGAAGGTGGTGACACTAAAGATAAGATCACATACAAACCCAGTGAACTCTTAAATAAAGAAACAAGTGAGCCCAGAAGGGCCATAAACAACCACCAAAGTAAAAGGCAATAAAAGAGAAGGAAAATAAGAAACTCAAATGTAATGAAGCAAGACTTATAATGACTAGTGCCTAGAATGCCATTTAAGTAATACAAGCTTCTACAACCACAGTGATTAAAGAATATATTTAACTGGTTGTCTAAACTTTCAGTGGGATCACCCTGAATGGAATATATCTTACATTATTATGAGTTGTCTTTCCTAGTACTTCAAGAAACAAGGACCAGAGAAGGAAAACACTGACTGGATCTGGTAGATTTAAAATGGACCTTGGATTTAAGTGGACAGTGGGTGATGAGCTTTAAGACCTTTCTCTTCCTCTGATGAGCATAAGACCTTTCATGAAGAGCCTCCCTCAGTCATGAGAGTACAACAAGAGAAGAATGAGCTCTAAGGTTAATGGGCAGGACACATAACTCAAATTTGCTACATTCCACAATTGAAGTCCATATTTTATGCTTATTTCAAGTATCTTGGTTGGTCAGAAAATTCTTAGTATATAATCAAGATTAAATTTAAATACAAGTTAAATCATCAATTGCATACTTTAAATGTTACATGTCAATTACCTCTCAATAAAGTTGGAAAAAAATAATGAATAGAAGTAGGCATGTTAATTCATCCATGTGGGAAATGAATCCAGAATACTCATGAAAAGTTGTGATGGAAATATGAAATATGACAAGCATTATACAAGAATCTGCCAAGTGTTTTTAATTAATTAATTAGGTAATTAATTAGAGATAGAGAGAGAGGAGGGGAGGAATAGAGGAAGGGAGGGCCGGGGGATGCGGCAGTGTGGAGAGAGAATCCCAAGCAGTCTCCATACTCCGTTTGGAGCCTGACTGGGGGCTCAATCCCATGACCTGAGATCATGAGCCAAATTGAAATCAAGAGCCAGATGCTCAATCAACTGTGCCACCCAGGTGAC
The DNA here is from genome assembly GCF_964662115.1 of Mustela nivalis. Classification (NCBI taxonomy): domain Eukaryota; kingdom Metazoa; phylum Chordata; class Mammalia; order Carnivora; family Mustelidae; genus Mustela; species Mustela nivalis. Next base: position 43,010,739 of record NC_139032.1, on the reverse strand, counting down.
CCAATATTCATATTTTTTAAAGCCATAAATTCTTTATCACAATTTATTAGCAAAAACAGCACAACAAACTGAGTTACCTTGTTATCTGATTCACATTTAGTATGTCAGTAAAATGTTGCTTGCACTTTAGCTCTTCTGTGGAGGTAAAAAGATTCTCTACAGTATAAAAAGTATTAGGAAGATATGGGTATTTATTACTCATTTAACTCTAAAATAAGTTGGATTGAGATGCCTGGGTGGCTCAGTTGGTTAGGCCACTGCCTTTGGCTCAGGTGATGATCCCAGGGTCCTGGGATCAAGTCCTACATCAGGCTCCTTGCTCAGTGGGGAGCCTGCTTCTCTCTCCGCCTCTGCCTGCCACTATGCCTGCTTGTGCTTGCTCTCTCTCTCTCTGATAAATAAATAAATAAATATCCAAATAAAATATGCTGGATCTAGGGGTGCCTGCCTGGCTCAGTTGGTAAAGGGTGAGACTTTTGATCTCATGGTTGTGAGTTCAAGCCCCACAATGGGCACAGAGATTACTTTAAAAAATAAATTAATAAAATAAATAAAATAAGCTGGATCTAAGGAACATAAAGTTGATTATGATTGAAAATGGCCCAAAATCAATATAGGAAACCCACAAAACTTTATCATGAACAAGAGATACACTCTTTTTAAACAAGTACTGAAAACAATTTTTAATATAGTTTTTTAAAGATTTTTATTTATTTATTTGACAGACAGAAATTACAAGTAGGCAGAGGAGATAGGCAGAGAGAGAAGAGGAAGCAGGCTCCCCGCTGAGCAGAAAGCCTGATGTGGGGCTCGATCCCAGGACCCTGGGACCATGACCTGAGCCGAAGGCAGAGGCTTTAGCACACTGAGACACCCAGGTGCCCCTGAAAACAATTATTTGATTGATATACTAGTGTATGTTGTTTTCAGGGTTGAGAAGAACTAGTTATCAATAAAATTCAATTCAGTTCTACTATGAGCAAAACAATGTGCTAGCTTATGTACTGCTAATGGAAGCATGATTGGCACTCCCTACCAAGGAAAGCAATTCAGTTAAACAAAAAGTTTTGTATATGTTTTTATTTTGACACAGTAATTCCATTTCCAGATCTCTTATCTAAAGAAATAATCAGATGACTTCATGGGTAACTATTTAAAGAAGAAGTAGTACCAATTCTTCATGAGCTCTTCCAAATATTAGAAGAGGAGGGAATATGTTGTAACTCACTCTATGAAGCCAGTATTACTCTGATACCAAAACCAGGCAAAAGACAAAGACCAACATCTCTTATAAATATTGATACAAAAATCTTCAACAAAATACTAACAAACCAAATCCAATAACTTATAAAAAGAACTATATACCATGGCCAAATGGGATTTATTGCAGGAATACAATGTTGGTTTAACATTCAAAAATCAATGAATGTAACACACCGTATCAACAGACTAAAAACAAACCTACCTGATTATCTCAAGAAACACAGAAAAAGTACTTGATAAATTCCAACATTCTTTCTTGATAAAAACACTCAATAACTAGGAAGAGAGGGGAACTTACTCAAGATGATAAAGGGCATCTATAAAAAATCTACAACTTACCTCATACTTAATGTTGAAAGACTGGATACTTTCCCCCTAACATTGGACTAAGAAGACGAGGATATTCACTTTTGCCAGTTTTACTCAACATTGTACTGGAGGTTCTAGCCAGGAAAATTGTGCAAGAAAATGAACTAAAACATGTACAGATTGGAAAAAAAAAGTAAAACAATATTCACAATATTCACATATTTACAATATTCACAATATTCAAGATAGTATACTTTCATATATAGAAAATCTTAAAGAAGCCACTAAAAAACTGTTAGAACTAAGGAAATGGTTCAGGAATGTTGCAAGATACAAGATCAATATGTAGAAATCCATTGCATTTCTGTACAGATACAATAAATAATCCAAAAATGAAATTAAAACAATTCTATTTCTACTAGCATCAAAAAGAATAAAATACTTGGGAATAAATTTAACCGAAAAATTGCAAAATTTATACCCCCAAAATCATAAAACATTGTTGGAAGAAATGAAAGATGACCTAATAAGCAGAAAATCAGTCCATGTTCATGGATGGGAAGACTTAACATTGTTAAGTTGGCAATTTTCCCCAAATTAATCTACAGATTCAATACAAAATCTACCATAATAACAGCTTACTTCTTTTATAAATCGACAAGCTAATCCTGAAATTCACATGGAAAGGCAAGGGACATGGAATAGTCAAAACAATCTTTATAAAGAAGAACAAAGTTGGGGTACCTGGATGGTTAGACGTCTGCCTTAGGCTTAGGTCATGATCCCAGGGTCCTGAGATCCAGCCCCACATCTGGTCCCCTACTTGGCAGGAAGCCTTCTTCTCCCTCTCCCACTCCCCCTTCTTCCGTTCCCTCTCCCACTGTGTCTCTCTCTGTCAAATAAATAAATAAAATCTTAAAAAAGAAAAAGAACAAAATTGAAGGATTCATACTTCCCAATTTCAGAACTTACCACAAAGCAATTAATTAAGATACAGTGGTACTGACATAACAATAAACATATAGATCAGTGGAACAGAATGAAGATTCCAGAAGTAAGTCCAGGTATCTACCTATGGTCAGTTGATTTTAGAAAGGATGCCAAGATGAGTCAATACGAAAGGAGAGCCTTTATGACAAATAGTACTGGAACAACTGGATAGCCACATGTAGAAGGAATTACCTCGCATCATATACAAAACTGAACTCAAAATACATCAAAGACCTAAAATAAGACTCCAAATTCTTAGAAGTTCTTTAAAAAACACTATCAAGAAAGTGAAAAGACAGTCTATAGAATGGGAAAAAATACCTCCAAAACCTGTTTCCAATAAGGAACTTGCATCTAGAACAAAGAACTTTTACAACTCAATGATAAAAAAAGACAACCCGGTGTAGAGATAGGGAAAGCATCTAAACTGATATTTCTCCAAAAGAGATATACAAATGGACAAGAGATAATCAGAAAAGTGAATAAACTGGGGCTCCTGGGTGGCTCAGTGGGTTAAAGCCTCTGGCTTCAGCTCAGGTTATGATCCCAGAGTCTTGGGATCGAGCCCTGCATCTGGCTCCCTGCTGAGCAGGGAGCCTGCTTCCTCCTCTCTCTCTGCCTGCCTCTCTGCCTACTTGTGATCTGTCTGACAAATAAATAAATAAAATCTAAAAAAAAAAACAAAAACAAAAAAGAAAGAAAAGTGAATAAACTGATATACAAGTGTGCTCACTATAGCAGTATTTACTTACTAGGAAAAAAAAAAAAAAAACGCAACCTACATACCCCAAAATAGGGGAATAATGACATAAATTATAGTACATCAAAACACTGAAATATGATATAGTCATTAACAAGGCTTACGAAATGGTGGTGTAGGGGAATCCGTAAGTAGGAGAGCACTGGAGACAAACGGCTTGTGTTTCAATCCCAGCTGTTCCGCTTAGCAGATTCCTATTCTTGGACACATAACACGTCTAAGCTTCCCTTTTCTTCATCTGCTGGTTTCTGCTAGGATTAAGGTGGTTATCTATGTGAAGTGTTTAGCACATGGCGTAACACATAATGAGAACTAAATACCTGTTCGAGGAAAAAAAAAAAAAAAAAGGATACCAGTGTGCTTTTATTAGCATGTTGACATCCTTCAGATAGAGTATCAAGTGAAGAAGCAGGAAATGAGAGTACACATAAGATACTCAACAAATTCTGAATGAATGGTTAGATAGATGCGTGGGAACGAAGGTACAGGATGGATAAGCGGATGGATACAGAAACATACAATGAAATATTACAGCAGTTCGTTCCTTTACAGGGCAGGTAATTCTGATTTGTTATTATTTCATGGTTCATGTGTCTGACTCTTTCTTAAGGATACTTCTTTTTAAGATTTTATTTATTTATTTGAGACAGAGGGAGGGAGATAACGAGAGAGAGCAGGAGCAGGGGGTTGAGGGCGGGGCAGAGAGGGAGAAGCTGGCCTAATTTAACATAAATTAGTCATAAATTGGGTCATGACCTGAGCCAAAGACAGATGCTTAACTGACTGAGCCACCCAGGTGCCCCTCGAGGCCACTTCTTAACTTTACATATTCTCTTTTGTGTGCTGACTTGGGTTTTCTTATGGGTATATACTTAGAAGAGGTGACATTAACCAGAAACATTCATGGATTGCAGAGAGAATAGGCTATTTTATTTCTACTCAGACACTATACCTACTACCACTACATCTCTTGCTAGAGGCAGCCTGTAGTTTGTATGTGTTACAAGTACGTATTGAACTTACTCATTTTTTTAAAATCCCCCCTTGTTGGCAATTAGCAATCAAATTCTTAATTAGCTTAAATCCACCTGGCTATTTTGGACCTAATAAATCAATTAATTCAATTCACATGGAGGGGATTGCATTTAGTGCCATATTTTAGTCATTACTGACCATCATTGTGTGTAGCTGCTGTATGTAGCAGCATGGACATGATATCCAAGCAGAATTTTTATTCTACACTGTTTTGCAGTCTGTCAGGTAAGTGGAGAGTGTGGTTAGTGTTTTTAATGTAGAAGGGGATTTAGCAACAGGCCTCAGAAGACCGAAACAGAAATTAGGAGTCTCCTGTACGTTTTAAACAGGTTCACTGTTTAGGTTAGAGCCATCCAGATATGCCTAATGACATGCAGGGTCATTCATTTCAGACTCATATTGTTTTTTTCCAGTAGAAAATGATGATGATATGATACTCTCTGATGTTGAAATAAAGGTTGCTGAAGAGGGGGGTAGAATTCTAGGACATGCAAAGAATGAATTTCACCTGATTATACTTTACCCCCAAGTCTCCTGCTGGGTACACGGCTTGGGGAAGAAGAGCAAATTTAAGTCATTTTAAAAGCCAACTTGAAGGACTTTCAAGTAGAGACAAGTTACTTTTCTCCATTTAATACTATGTTTTTTGAAAGAGAAACTTCTTTGGGGCAATGGCAGTGAAGTGTGTGTGTGTGTGTGTGTGTGTGTGTGTGTGTGTGTAGTGTGTGCAGTGTGTCAAGAATTTTAATGATCAAAAATGGGTGGAGTTTTTATGCAAACACTATTGCATGTCAATTTCTTAATTATTCCAGATATTTGACCTACTGACATTAATGGTTTGAAAATAAAATCCCAGTGTTGGGGTGCCCGTGTGGCCGGGTCTGACTCTTGATTTTGGCTAGGGTTGTGATCTCAGGATCCTGAGATTGAGTCCTGCGTGGGGCTACACGCCAGGCATAGAGCCTGCTTAGGATTCTCTCTCTCTCTTTCCCTCTCCCTCTGCCCCTTACCCACCCACCCCCAATCCCGCCATGGCTCTCTGTCTAAAATAAATAAACAAACTCAGTGTTGTCAATCTAGTGGAATGTTTAGACACAGATTGAACATATTGCTGTGGCTTAAGAGTATATATTTCATTCACGAGTCTGAAAATACTGTTGCTGATGGACAAAATAATATTTCATTAACCTATTCTGATTCAGGCATGCCAATAAAGTATATAGGAACATCAGAATCAGGTCTGAGGAAGTAGGGGTGTGGGGGAGTGAGGGAAAGTCTAGTGAACCAACACCACTTCAGTGCTAATTCTTATGGGTGTGCAAATTTGAGTGTCCCTAGAAGTAAAAGGAAATCTCAGCTTAATCTTTTTTTTTCTTTGTTAACAGCTTTATTGAGATATAATTCACATATAAAATTCAGCCTTTTTCAGTGTACAGCTCAGTAGGTTTTAGGATATTCATAAAATTGTGTAAACATCACCAATATCTAATTCTGGAACATTTTCATCACCCTAAAAAGAAAACTCCTATCAATTAGCAGTCACACCCCATATCCCCCTCCCACTACTAAGGGCTAGGAGGACGGGGATACGGGGTATGACTGGACTGTTGTTATAAATGGGATCATACAATATGTTGCCTTTTGTAACTGGCTTCTTCCATATAGCATAATGTTTTCAAGGCTCTTTATATTGCAAATTGTGTCAATACTTCATTCCTTTTTATTGCTGAATAATATTTCATCTCATGGATTTACAACATTTTGTTCATTCATTCTTTAGCTAGTGCACATTTGGGTTGTTTCCATTTTTGAGCTATTATGAATAATGTTGCCATGAATATTCATGTACAGGTTTTTATGTAGACTTAGTTTTCAATTCTCTTGGATATACACCCAGGAGTACATTGACTGTGTCTTATGGTAAATCTGTGTTTAACATTTTGAGGAAGTGCCACAATTTCTAAAGTGGCTGCCCTATTTTAGAAACCTACCAGCATTTTAATTATTGTTGTAATTTCTCCACATCCTCCCCAACATCTGTTATTATCTTTGGATTATACCCATCCTAGTTGGTGTGAAATAGTATGTCATTGTGTTTTGATTTGCATTTCTCTAATGACAAAGGATGTGAGGACAATTTCATGTTTCTTAGCCACTTGTATACCTTCTTCAAAGAAATGTTTATTCTTTTCTTTTGCCCATTTTTTGACTGGGTTGTTTCTGTTTTAATTTTTGAACTGTAAGTGTTTTTTATAAATCCTGGATATAAGTCCTTTGTCAGATATGTGATTAATAAATATTTTCTCCCCTTCTGTGATTTGTCTTTTTACTTTTTTGATGGTGTCCTCTGAAGCACAAAGGATTTAATTTTGATGAAGTACAATTTTTTCTTCTTGTCATTTGTACTTTTTGTGTCATATGTAAGAAACCATCACAAGGGTTTATGACTGTTTTCTTTTAATAGTTTTATAGTTTGAACTCTTCCATTTACCTTTTTTACTCACTTTGAACCAATTTTTGTAAACGTGAGGTAAGGGCTCAACTTCATTTTTTTGTATATGGATATCCTACTGTCCATTTGTTTGTTTTATTTTCATTTACTTTTTTTAAGATTTAATGTATTTATTTATTTGAGAGAGAGATATGTATATGGATATCCTACTATATATATGTATATGTATATATGTATATGTATATATATGTATACATATATATATACTTTTTTTAAAGATTTAATGTATTTATTTATTTGAGAGAGAGAGAGAGAGTGAGATAGAGTGAGAGCATGAACTCTCATGGGAAGTGCAGAGGCAGAGAGAGAAGACTCCCCACTGACCATGGATGTGGGGCTCAATCCCAGGACCCTGGGATCATGACCTGAGCCAAAGGCAGAATCTTAACCAACTGAACCACCCAGGTGCCCCTCAATACCATTTGTTGAAAAGACTGTTCTTTCCCTCATTGAATTGTCTTGGCATGCTCATCAAAAATCAATTCCATAAATGTAAGGTTTTTTTTCTAGACTCCCAATTCTATTTCAGTGATCTATATGTTTATCCTTATGCCAATACCACACTGTTTTGATGACTACAGCTTTGCAGCAAATTTTGAAACTGTGAAGTGTGAGTCCTCCAACTTCATTAGTTGATTTCAAAATTGTTTTGGTTACTCTGGGTCCCTTGTAATTCCATGTAAATTTTAGAATCAGCTTGTCAATTTCCACTAGAAAGTCTCAGTTTAATCTTAATTTATAAACATTCAACAATTTCTGGCCCAGGGGAGAGGACATAAGTGAAGATGTCATCACTGAAGTCAGCTGCAGCCTCATGTTCTAGGTGGTCAGATTTGGGTAGAGCATGACCTCAGCAGCATTTATAAGAACAAAAGCAGGCTTCAGTACTTGGAGGCAGAAGAGAGCTGACAAATGTGGGCAGAATATGAAGATCTGAGCCAAGGAATACAAAATTCAAGGCCCAGAGACTTCTATAAGAGCAGGTCATTCTGCATCTCAGGTAACCATAGCCAAAAGCACTGTGTGCCAGCCACCATGCTAGAAGTATTCAATGCATAAAAGTGATTACTGCTGGGGGGAGGGGGGTTGGGAGAAGGGGGTGGGGTTATGGACATTGGGGAGGGTATGTGCTTTGGTGAGTGCTGTGAAGTGTGTAAACCTGGTGATTCACAGACCTGTACCCCTGGGGATAAAAATATATGTTTATAAAAAATAAAAAATTAAAAAAAAAGTGATTACTGCTATGCTTCCTTTGTCATAGAATCACTGATATAAATGAAAATCATATTATTAGGTTAGCCCTTCTACCAAAGCCAATTTTGCCAATAATAATAATAGCAACCAATATCTGAGAAGCACTTGCCAGTTATGATACCCAGGCATGTACACAGTCACAGGATCCAAACAATAACTTCCATAGCAGATTTTATATATGGTCAGTTTATAAACATTCACTAAATTTCTTTTATTACTATTATTTTTTAATTTAAAATTTTTTTAAAGATTTATTTATTTATTTTATTTTGGGAGAGAGAGAGACAGCAGGGCAATGGGCAAAGGGATAGGGAGAGAGACTTTCAAGCAGACTCCTTGCTGAGCACAGAGCCTGACAAGGGGCCTGATCCCAGGAGCCTGAGATCATGACCTGAGTTGAAGCCAAGAGCCAGATGCTTAACCAACTGAGCCACCCAGGTACCCCTCTTTTTTTTCTTTTTTCTTTTTTATTTCTTTCTTTCTTTTTTTTTTTTTTTACAGATTTTATTTGTAAGTAAACTCTACACTCAACATGGGGCTCACACTCACAAACCACAAAGAGTCACGCTCTGTACCGACTAAGTCAGCCAGGTGTCCCCTCACTGAATTTCTTTCTTTTTTTTTTTTTTTTTTTTAAAGATTTTATTTATTTATTTGACAGAGAGAGATCACAAGTAGGCAGAGAGGCAGGCAGAGAGAGAGAGAGGAGGAAGCAGGCTCCCTGCCGAGCAGAGAGCCCGATGCGGGACTCGATCCTGGGACGCGAGATCATGACCTGAGCCGAAGGCAGCGGCTTAACCCACTGAGCCACCCAGGTGCCCCCCTCACTGAATTTCTTAATGATTGTTTTAGATACTGGGGGTAAAAAAGACAAATAAGGGGAGACCCTTCCCTTCAAAAACAAACTTAATAATGGAGATGCAAATATTAAGTTTATAATTATATGTGTCAACCAGTATTAAATGTGACAGTAATGGATACTCTGCTCAAATGCTTACAGGAATAATGAGGAAGACACTCCTTGTCTGACTGGGGATAGGAGCTATGTAACAGGAGTAAATAGAGAAATCAAAGTTAAAGCTAAATGTGACAATAATATAATCTATTGTATTAGGCAGGGTTCTCCAGAGAAACATAAAAATAGAACAAATTATCCATCTGTCTGTTTGTCTGTCTATCTCTATAATGAGATTTATTATAAGGAACCAGCTCACTCAACTACAGAGCTGTCATAATGATGAATTGTTTTATGTGTGAAAGTGGAGCAAAGCGTATTACTCTTCAATACATCTATAAGCTCTCGAGTAAAAATGCCCCAGTGCAAAACTCAGGATCTCGGGAAATAATTTCAACAGAGAGGAGACTTGTCCACACCAAGCTAATAGTTGCTGTGTGGAAAATTACACTGATGCAGTGGGAGCCTAGAAGTACTTTACTAGGCAAAGTCTCATGGATGTTAAGGCACAGAGAGGCTCACAGATCAAATTAAAATGTTTAAACCTCATATTTTATTAAATCAATTTAAAGGATACAATGGGAATCAAGGGGAAAGAGCTGGGGTAGGTTAACACCCTCAGAATATGTTGCAAACTTCCACTCAGGTTCTAGAGAGATGGAAAGAGAATTGTTTCCACCTTTACAACAGAAAAATTGGGTGATCTGCAAAATCACTTCTTAAATGCTTGAGAGCTGAGGTTGCAAGGCAACCAGCTAACCCATAATCTAAAAAAAACAAAAACAAAAAAAACAAAAAAGGTATGTACAAGAAGGGATCGGTCACAAGGACTGGCTTACCAGGGTAGATGTGAGATGCCATCCGTACAATCTACTAAGAAGAATTTATTTTAGCTAAAAATGTTTACTGGAGTGCTAAAGGATGAGTGTGATTTTGTATAAAATTATATAATCCCTGGGCGCCTGGGTGGTGCAGTTGTTTAAGTGTCCGACTTTCAGTTTCAGTTCAAGTTGTGAGATCGGGCCCCATGTCAGACTCCATACTCCATGCGGAGTCTGCTTGAGATTCTCTCTCCCTCTGTCCCTCCCACTCATACTCTCTCTCAAATAAATAAATAAATCTTTTTTAAGAAAAATTATATAATCTCTAGGAGCCACAGAGATAAGAGGAATTTGCACACACTTGTGAGTTTTCTCTAAGGATCTCACTCAGTACCCACATGAAAGACTGGAGGTAGGAGAGATGGAGAAAATACAGGCCTGGGAGAGAGGAACAGCAGCTACTTCTGGAAAGACACATAGCCCAACCTAGTCCTCTTCCCCTTGAGAAATAAAAGCCTAAGTCACTGGGAAAAGGGCAACAAATCTTGTCACCTACAGGACACCTATGCAGCTGGGAGAAATGACTAAATACACAAGCAAACACACTTGTGATTTTAGGAGGGGGACAGGAAAATGTTTTTGTCCTTTAGAGTTGCCTTACCACTGGGTTAGGGGCAAGAGCATTGAGAAGACCCCACACCTATGACCCAGAAATGTAGCCTCCAAGACTGAGATTGAACCAGAGAATTCTCCAGCCCCCACCAAGAGTCTAACAAGCTTTGAGCAACAAGTAACAGTGGTTACTGCTAAGGGAAAGACAATAGCATGGAGGGAGTTCCCTCTCTGAGATGCAGGCACAAAGGGAAGACCTAATTCTGAGGGTAGGGGAGATGCTGAGAAACCCGCCCCCCAGCAAACCAGCCCCCAGCCTAAGCGCAAGACAAGCTAGAAAGATTTGAAACCTGCACTGAAGGTAACTTTGGCGATGATAAAACAGAAACCCAGCTCAACTTCCAACTGTCTCTATACCCCACACTACAGGGCTAGCAAAATAAGGGGAATGTGTTCTTTCAGGCATGTCTACTTCCCACACAAGATGCTCAGCTTTCAATCAAAACTTATCACAAAGAAGTCAGCAAAAACAGTACTCTTGTTAAAAGACAAAGCAGTTAGTAAATGCAGATATGTCCCAGATATTGGAACTGTTGGACAAGGAACTTAAAATAACTACAGTTAACAGGTGAAAAGCTCTAGTGCGCTATGAGAAACAATCAAATGAAATGCTAGAAATGAAAACAGAGATGAAGAATTCTTTTGACAGGCTTCTTGGTAGAGCTGAAAAGCCAATAAAACAATCAGTGAACTTGAAGATAGGAGAATAGAAATTACACTAACTGAAATACAAAGAAGAAAAAGACATTTAAAAAAATAGAATAGACCATTCAAGAATTATGGGTCAATATCAAATTGATTAACCCACTTGTAATTGGAATCCCAGTAGAACAAGATAGATTTGGATAGAAGAAGTATGGGAAGACTTAATGGTAGAGAATTTTCCAAAATTAATGAAATATATCAACCTGCAGATCCAAATAGCTCAGGAACTACCAAACTAGGAAAATACAGCAGGACACACACATCATATTCAAACTACTGAAAACCAGAGATAAAGAGAAAATCTTGCAGGCAGAGAAAAAAACGAAAACATTACATAAGAATTATAGTACAGTTGACCCCTGGGCAACATGGGAGTTTGGGGCACTGACCCCCCCCATACAGTTGAAAATCCATGTATAACTTCTGGTTCCCTGAAAACTTAACTACTAATAGCCTACTGGTGACTAGAAGCCTTATCAATAACACAAATGCATGTTTCATATGTTATTTGCATGATATATAATATATACTGTATTCTTACAATAAAGTAAGCTAGAAAAAAGAAAATGTTATTTGAGAAATCATAAGTAAGAGAGAATACGTTTATGGTACTGTACTGTATTTGTAGGAAAAAAATCTTGTATGTAAGTAGAGCCATGCAGTTCAAACCCATGTTGTTCAACTGTAGAGCACATTTCTTTTCTTTTTTTTTTAAGAGTTTGATAGTATCTTTTTTTTTAAAGATTTTATTTATTCATTTGAGAGAGGGAGTGACAGAAAAAGCACAAGCAGGGGGAGAGGCAGAGGGAGAGAGAGAAGCAGACTCCCTGCTGAGCTGGGAGCCCGACATGGGGCTCAAACCTGGGACCTGGAGATCATGACCTGAGCTGAAGGCAGACACCCAACCACCTGAGCCACCCAGGCACCCTTGTAGAGCACATTTCTAATCAGATTCTATGGGAGCCAGGATAAAATGGAGTGACATGTTCCAAGTTTTGATGGATGGAAGGACTATGCTATATGCATTCGGATTATGGCGCTCATATTTCTTGTGTTTTCTGACACATCAACCTTTTTCTCCACTGAAGGTGTAGTTTAAAGATCTGTATCAGGCTTAAGCAAAGGGCCTTAGAAGATGGAGGGTGACTAGAACACATGCTTGAGTGATGCAAGAAAAAGAATATAGTATGCCTGCTGAGTAACTTTTTAGGGGCTGAGGTAACACAGGACCAGAATGATATCATCAATGAGTGGCTGATTTAATACTGAGTGCTTCAGTATTGAGCTCAGTATTGAATATTGAATGCTTCATGTGCCTCATGTTCATTTAGTGTATTATGAATATTTTTTGTCTCTTGGTCCTTCTACCCTTCAGAACTCCTAAAATTCTTGTAATTTCCTTCATATATATCTGTATATATATATACACACACACTTCTTTAGTTCGATCTTTTTTATTGTATATCGCAACTATTCTATTTTTTAACATGTCTTATAGGTAACTATCTGTACTTAACCCATCTAATTAATTTTAGCTATATTTTGCAAGCCATTTGACACACTTTGAGTTTCATCCATCCTGCTTGTTTTTCTTATCCTCTGTAACAGAATTAAATATTACTGAATAATACTACAAACTCACATTAAGAAAATGCTTACTCTTGAGAAAAATTAGAGAATCCTGAACCAAAGAAGACACACCCTCTTCCTCCTTAGGTACTGACCTTGACATCTTTATCTTGTGTCACATTTGACATCAAGTACTGGGATCAAACTTCTGGGTCTGGAGCAACAGGACCAAAGTCACTGCATTAAAAAAAATCTCTCATTGATAACTCACCCTTTGGTGTAATCTGATAGCATCTCCATCCCCAAGCTGGCTGTTGCCTCCCTTATCTCATATTTCCAGTCTAGACCTTGGATTTAAACCCTAAGCACCCCTGTTTCCATCCTGTCTGTGCACTTCTACCACCTAACGTACCTTATCACCTCCGCATAGTTATACAGCTACTCCTGCCACAGGGTCCACCCCCTGTATAGGTTTCAGTTCGTCAGTAATAAGCTTTAAGGAAACCTTGGCCCCAGCCCATTGCCAGCAAATGTATTGTTACTCACCTTTAGGCGAAAAGGATTTCCCTCTTTTCCGCTGAGCCCAGAATTGGGCTGAAAATACTTCTTAACACCACGTTCCAGGTGGACCATCATAATCAATCAAAGTAGGCAGTTAAGAGAACACCTAATTGCCAACTCGAATCTCTTATTTCACTATGGATTATTCAGACATAAATTAGTTTAGCCTAATTTAACATGGCATAGCTTTAGACTTCCCCGAGTTATGTCCCAGCTTAACAATTGGCACCTGGTAACTGATTGAAAGCTGTTAAATCACTCTTAATAAATATTCGCTTTGATGAGTGTTGCACTGACCATCATGTTCCGAGATCTGCTACAGTTCCCTCAATTTGCTGGCACTTTAACGTCTCCATTATATCCATGCTGTTTTTTCTGCCGAGAATGCCCTTTCTGTCTCAGCTAGATGTATCTTTCTAAAAAGGAATCTGATCACCTGCCTGAATTGCTTAAAAACCTTGCCTGACTCTCTGTTTATTACAGGATAAAGTATACATCTGTCAGCATGGCATAGATGACCCTCTGTGAGCTGTCTCTGGCTTACCCCCTCATCCATCTCACATTAGGCTCCTTTCTCCCTTATGCCCTACCATGCATCCATGTCAAACCATCTTCATTTTTCCAAAGTCATCATTCCTCCACACTTTTGTTCAAATTGCTCCTGCTTCATGAAACGTCCTACTAATACCATCTACCTCTTAATGTTTACTCATATTATTTCGAGACTCAGTTTAAGTTATCACCTTCTCTTTGAAGATTTTCATGCTCAAAAATAACGCATGTAACTGATATCTCTTCTGAGTTTTGGGGGACACAATTATCCATGGGTCTTTCACATTTCTGTTTATCCCGCCAACAGAATTATCCCCTTTGTTTCAGACTACGTGCTCAATGCTGTTTGAGGAAACAGCCTTGGGAGACGTAGTCTCTTCCTCTACAGCAGAGGGCAGGTTTATTTACTGTCTAGTATAATCAAGATAATATCTCTCTCTAGGGCAAAGGGCAGGTAGGTTTACTGACCTTTATAAAAGATTCAGGCTCCCTAAGCTCAGGGTTCCTCTCCTGTAATTCAGTGTACTGCATGTTCAGGCATAACCTGGCCCTGTGTGCAACACCTAGTAGGAACTGGAGCTTGGAGAATGGGCAGAAATGCTAATAGTCTAGCTACCACTAATGTCATGAATAATATATTCTTTTGTCTCTGATCTAGAAGACTCATGTCTTCTGCCAACATCCATGATATTGTGGCATGAGATAACAGAAAAAAAAATACATCTATTATTGGTCATTACACTCAGACTCTGACACAGAGCTCCTAAAACCCTTGTAATTTCTTAAATGATAAGGGCACTAGGTGCGTCTTTTTTATTAGAACAAAATGAGGTGACTCTGGCTGGTCTCTTGGATGGCTTCTGGTCACCAGAAAGACCAAGCCATGATTAGAAACGTGAGATTTTTAGTCTTACCCCCCCCATTCTGCTAAGAGGGGTGAAGGACTAGTAATGGAGTTAATAATTATGCTACATGAGAAAGCCTCCATAAAATCCCAAAAGTATGGGGTTCAGGGAGCTTTCAGTTTGGGGGAACACATCCATATACCAGGAGGAGATGTATTCCCAACTCCATGGAGAGAGAGTTCCTGTGCCTGGGACCTTCCCAGATTTTGCCCTCTGTATCTCTTCATTGGGAGATTCATCTGTGTTCTTTATCATATCCTTTAATAAACTGGTACACTGAAGTAAGTGTTTCCTTGAGTTCTGTGAGCAGTTCTAGCAAATAACCAAGTCAAAGGGGGATGAGCTCCTGGGAATCTCCAATTTGTAGCCTAGGGACCTCCTACTTAGAAATGGCATCTAAAATGGGCAGTGGGACTCTTGTGGGACTGAGCCATTAACCTGTGGACTCTGATGCTATGTCCACGTAGTGTCATAATTGAGTTAAATTCTAGGATGCCCATTTTGTGTCACAGAGATTTGCTAGCTGTGGGGGAAAAGCCCCATACATCTGGTGTCAGAAGTGTTGTGAAAGAGTAGCAGTGTGAGATTAAAGGAGAAACATAGGAGGGAAGAACTGGGTATTTATCCAACTTACAGGGTAAAATCTCAGACCCTTCACAGTTCTTGACAGTGCTGCACTTGAACTCTGTAATACTGCTAGCAAAAACATATCATTTCATTACTCTTCTTAGACAACTACTGTGTGATAGATACTGCAATCTGGCTCTGAGGATAGACCAAAAAGACATGTTCCTACATTCAAAGAGTTTATATGTCAGTGCAGAAACAGGACACAGACAATTAAAATTCTTCCAGATGATTTACAAGCTGGCCCTTATAAATACACAGAAGACAGAAAACATAAGCCTGTTGAGGAGTTGAAGGAGGTGTACAATGAGGTGGCAGAGATGAGGATTTGCCTGAACAGCAAGAGAAAGGGTATTACTGCCACATAGATCCAAATTCTAATTAACAGAAGTCTGAAGTCTGTTCTAATTATCTCCTGGTGTGTAGCAAAGGATCCCAAACTTAGTAGTATAAAATCACAACCATTTTATTATGTTTGTTGGCCTGTGAAATAGGAGTTCAGAGAGAACAGAGCAGGAACCCCTTATCTCGGCTCCATCAGGTCTTGGGCTTCATCTAGAAACACCGCAGAAATCTATAAATGGCTCTGAGTGGCTCAGATGCCAGAGGACTGGAGTCATCTGAAAGTTTCTTCACTCACGTTCTGGTGCTTGACTCATCATGACTCTGAGCCTGGGCTCAACTGGGACTGTGGATAGGAGGATCCACACATAACTCCTCCATGTGGACTGAGAGTCCCACAGCATGGGAAGGAAGCTTCTAGAGAGTAAGTATTCCAGAAAAACCTAGAGTAAGCTGCACAGCTGTTATGGTCTAGTTTTGGAAGCCATTTAAGCATCATTCTTCTATAATTTCTTGGTCAACGTAGTCATTAGCTCACAATGTAGTCATAAGGATTCAAGGAAATGAGACATGTTTATCATGTCATAATTGGAGGAATTTCAAATAATGTGTGGTCAAATTTTAAAACCTACAGGATGTGTTTGGAGAATTATAAATAGTTCATTACTATTGAAGGATAGAGTGCCACAGGGGGGATGCATCTGAACAAGTAGGCAAGGCTATATGTTATGGAGGGCATTGCTGACCTTGAAACCCCTTACACAGAAGCTTAGATTTGTTCCTGTATGTGATAATACTCATTATCAAGATCACTACAGACAAGGAGAAAAGGTGGTATTTTTTCTTTTTTGGTCTTTTCTTTCCATTTTATTTTATTTAGTAGTATAATGATTCAAGATTCTAGCACAAATGCTGGCCCATGGCAAGCTTTGGGATAGATATTTTTGGCTGCTAATAATAGAAAATGCAACTAAATCTGGTTTAAAAAATACAGGTAACTTATTGGTTCACATAAGAAAGTTCCCCCAAGGGCGCCTGGGTGGCTCAGTGGGTTAAGCCTCTGCCTTTGGCTCAGGTCATGATCTCGGGGTCTTGGGATTGAGTCCTGCATCTGGCTCCCTGCTTGGCAGGAGGAGGGAGCCTGCTTCCTCCTTTCTCTCTCTCTGCCTGCTTCTCTGCCTACTTGTGATCTCTCTCTCTGTCAAATAAATAAATAAAATATTTTTTTAAAAAATAAAGGAAAGAAAGAAAGTTACCCCCAAAAGATTGTAAGCATGGCTTGAACTAGTTTCTTATCACTAGGGTTCCAGCTTCATTTCTCTGTGATTTTCTTGGCTCTGCCCCTCCCTGTGTTCACTTTATCCTCAGATTTCATTTCCTCATGGAGCAAGTACAATTATAATCATTCTGGATCTCATAACTGCATGCCATACCATCCAAAGGCAGAGAGAACACTCTTGTTCTAACATCAGAACCTCCGATTCCCTATAATTTTTAGGACTGGATCAAAGGTTGCATAGGAACCAAGCTGTGTGTCAAAGGAGATAGAACAGTTCGCGTCACATGCTTCATCTGTAGACTCACAGGGATCCCAATGTGGAAATAAGAGCCTTGAGGAAAGGAGAAAGACGGAAATGAATGAACAAGTTTACAAATTGGCTGCCTTAAAAATTTGCCAGACAGACAAATAATTTCCAGTGTTAATGATACTTGTGGCCAAACATGATCTCTCCAGTACAAGCATAAACAAAGGTGGATAAGACAATACGATACTGGTAAAAGGTACTTAAGTCCAGAAAAAGGGATAGAGAGTGAGTGTGTGAGTGATTATGACACTTTTGAACTTGTCCTTCCTTGAAAATGTAAATGGAAAGCTCTGGTATATGTTCTTCCTCCCTAATAATTTCTAAAATTTCCCATGACCTCAACTATCCCTCTAGCATAACTGTGCAACCCATTCTTACCCACCATTTGGCTACCATTTTTCTTACCGAGACAATTCCCTCCAAGGTCACCAGCAACCTTCAGTTTGCCAGATTCAGTGGACATTTTGTAGACTTGTTCCTACAATACTGGCTGCTCTATCTGAAACTCTGAAACTATGAAAAGCTCTCTATGATCTGAATGTCTGCAGCCCCACGCTCTCAGGATTCTTAAAACTTCTCTTCCTTCTTTCTGGTTCTTCTGTCCTGGCTCAGAGCCTTAATTATGAGTGCTTTTCAGAGACCTTTCCTGGTTTTTCTGCTTTTCTTACTCTAGCCCAGCACTGTCCAGGAACTGTGACACATGTGGCTCTTAAGCATTTGAAACATGCTAGTCCAAACTGAAATGTGCTGTAAGTGGAATATATATGCCAAATTTCAATGACTTAGAACAAAAAGAAAAGAAAGTAGTCTCTCATTGTTTTTCTATTGAAAGCATACTGTAATGCTAACATTTTGTATATGTTGGGTTAAATAAAATATATTATCAACATTAATTTCAACTATTTCTCTTCAGTTTATTTAATGTCATTGTTTCTTTTTTCTTCTTTTTTTTAACTTCAGAATTTAAAATTATGTATGTATTTAAAAATACATTTCTACTGGACAGTGCAACTCTAGACTCTTTCTGAGTGATCTCATTCAGTATCATAACTTCTCTCAAAACTATCTAAATCTATTCTCCTTTCTTCCCTGACCTTCAGGTTCCCATATTCACCTGCTGCCTTGGCATTTCCGTATGCGTAACAGGTAATAACAGCAGACACACATATTATGGTTTTCTGTGTGCCAAGCACCAGTCTAAATACTTTGCACATATTAAGTCATTTATAATCTGCCACATCTCTGTGGGGTAGGTATTATTACTATCTTTTCTTTTACAGATGAGGAAACTAAAGCACAGAGAAGAAATACGTCCAAGTTCACAGATCTAATAAGTGGTGAATACCAGACACGGGAAGTTCAGCCCCTTCTCTCTACTCTATGCTGGACAGCCTCTAGCTAGCCCCCACGAAGCCCGACTCCAGCTGTCTATGCTGGTGGGCCTTCTTGCCCTCTGCTAACACTTCCAGACGGGATTGGCCAAGGAGAGATCCCAACAGGAGATCAGAGGGAGAGCCCAAAATTAGGTCAATGTTTAGCTCTTCCTTCACCTTTCTGCAGGGCTACAATAAACTGGTCTCTTCCCTTGTTCCTTGATGGAGGTCACAGTTCCTTGTGGAGCTCAGAGAGCCCTGTCTCCAGGTTCCAGTGGCCTTTCCCTCCAGGTCTTGAACTGATCACAGCATTCTTTCCCCCACCCCACTATTATTAGTCCCAAAGAGCCACTTTATTCCTCATGTACCCACATCTTTGTAAGTAACTTAATTACTAAATCTTCCTCAAATTGCCCAACCTGAACAAGATTCCTGTTTCCTGTGGGGACCCTGACCAAGACATACATCCTTTTCTGTACTCTGTAACTTAGTTTGTGGGACCCATAAATACCCAATCACCTGAGCTAAAACCTGGGACGCATATTCCGTTTTATCCTCCCCTCCCCCATACGCAGCTCCTACATCTAACCTTTACAAAGTCTTGCTAATTGTGCTTCCTAATGGTACTGTCACCTTTGGCCTTCACCATTTCTCCCTGCATTAGGGTACCAGCACCCAGTGTTTCCTACTCAAACCCAGCCTCAGTAGCACAGCTGAAGTGAACTCTCTAACACAAAAATTTCAGCAGGACCCTCTCCAAACCCATCCTTGTGTGAAATGCTTCCGTAGGGGCACCTGCATGGCTCATTTCATTAAGCAGTGACTCTTGGGTTCAGCCCAGCTTGTGATCTCATGGTCATGGGATTGAGCCCTGCATCAAGCTCTGTGCTCAGTGCAGTCTGCTTCAGATTCTGTCTCCCTCTGCTCTCTCTCAAATAAATAAATAAAATCTTTAAAAAAAAAAAAAAAAGCTACTGAAATGCTTCCATATCTCCATGCCTCCAACAAGCCTGCTTCCTCTCTAAGACCACATCTTATCAGCATCTGCCTGACAGTTCATCCTCCAAAGGCAACAGATAGTGGTTCCAAGCTCACACCACTAACACATTGCTTCTCACATCTGTGCTTCTCAGTTTGCTTCTGCTCACCCCCTCCACCGTTAGCCCTACCTGCTGCCAGCCTGGCCAACTCCTACTCATCCCACACTACTCTGTCTTGGGTGATAACTGGCTTAATCTGGGTAAGGATTCTCTTTCTGTGCCACATGCATGCCATTCTATAGCACATTACCACACTGTCTTTTCGTTTCAGCTTCATATGTCATTTCCCCTTGAGGAGGTAGATTCTGCCACCTCAGAATATGCTTTTGGTGTAAGGACTACTTTGCACTAAAGGCATATGAAAAACAGCAGGTGCAGGAGAGACACCTACCTTTTCTTCCTGAAAGAGAGAGATAAAAATCTTATATGAAAGATGCCCTCCCTATATCAAGAAGAAAGACACATTCTCATCATCAAAGGTGAGGAGCTGAGGCAGAGAGAATTCTGTACAAACAGATGCTATTAAAATACACTCTTCTTTAGTCTTCCCATATGTTTGAGTTCTCTTCCCACAACTGCCTCTCTTCGCTCAACCTAATATATAGGCACTTAGGTTTTGCTATTTCTTTGGGTCTTCATTTCCTTTTGAGAGCTCCTGTGTCACATAAAACTTACATTAAATAAATTTATATGCTTTTCTCTTATTAATTGTCTTTTGTTACAGAGCCCTAGCTGAGAATCGAAGACAAGTAGAGGAGACAATGTCCTTCCCTACACTCCCATTCACCTTCACATCCCCAAGCCTGACCCAGCCCCAGCATCCAGCACCTAGTATATGCCCAGTGAATATTCTGTTGAATGACTATATATAAGAAAAATACTGTATCTGAACACAGAAAATGGAGTCACTAACAAAGGTATATAATTTTTACAATGCAAGTCCAGACTCAACTTTCCCTCAAATTTATGGCAATTCAGGAAACTATCCTTCTGAATCACCTAATTCACTCTGTATTTAAAGACCCAACCTCAGTTTGTGTGAAGTACTTAAAGCCGATGTTTCTGCACTGGGTACCTGTAGAGACCCACTCTACCCCTTAGTATGTTTAATATTTTTCTTCTAATCTTTTTCCCAGATTGTATTCTATAGGTGATTTCTTAGTTTTTTCCTGAGCAGTCTGCTTTTGTGTGCAAGTATCCTTCCTTCAGTTTTTTGTTCCTTATTTCTAAAAGTGCCCCTTTATTTTTTTCTCCTTCACTAAATTTGAAAAATTGCAGAGCTTGGCCCACTGCTTGTCTTACTGACTGTATTTCACATTTTCAAAAGCACGTTATTCTGTTTTCCAAGATGGCGCTTTTTAAAAGATTGGTTGATTGAGGGGCACCTGGGTGGCTCAGTAGGTGAAGTGTCTGCCTTCAGCTTGGGTCATGATCCCAGAGTCCTATGATGGAGCCCCGGATCGGGCTCCCTGCTCTGTGGGAGGACTGCTTCTCCCTTTCCCACTCCCCTGCTTGTGTTCCCTCTCTAGCTGTGTCTCTCTCTGTCAAATAAATAAATAAAATCTTTAAAAAAAAAAAAAGATGGATTGATTGATTTTAGAGAGAGAGCATGCAAGCAGGAGGAGGGGCAGAAAGAGAGGGACACAAGCAGACTCCCTGCAGAGTGGTGGGCCCAACAAGGGGTTTGAGCCCAGGACCACGGGATTATGACCTGGACTGAAACCAAGAGTCGGATGCCTAACCAATGGATCCACCCAGATGCCCCTCACGATGGCATTTAACAGGCCAACTTGACCACTAATCGACACAGAAGATGAGAAGGGAGAAAATGTAGTTACATTTTTTATATTCTTTACTCGTCGGTAATTAAAATCTTAGCAGATGAGGGAATCTTTTAGATTTTCCTATACATTTAAATTATTCTAATTGTTTAAGCTATTTTTCTAGAATAAATATCCTTCATAAAATTCCAAATTTTTAAAGATTTTATTTATTTATTTGAGAGAGTGAGTGAGTGAGAGAGCAAGGGAGCTTGAGTGTGGGAGGAGCAAGGGAGAAGCAGACTCCCCCCTGAGCAGGGAGCCCAACTCGGGGCTCGATCCCAGAACCCTGGGATCATGATCTGATCCAAAGGCAGACACTTAACCAACTGAGCCACCCAGGTGCCCGAAAAAATTGCAAAATTTTAATATCTTTTTTTAAATAACTGGAATTCCACTTGGAAGCCCTATACTATTCTTGGGTTTTCACCTTCCGCCACATCCTTCTTTACTTCACTGGTCTGTGAGTCAATCAAATGTGCAGAAGCAGAGACAAATCCCAAAAGAAATGCTGTGTTTCGCATCCTTCCCAGGCTCTTTAGTCTCCTTCTGAGTCAGATTCCAGCTAAACCAACTAAGCGATGGTAGCTACCAAGATCATTGGCCAAAAATAAATAGATTCTTTCTTCAGGAAAAAGAAATAATCAATATTGTTATTCTACCTTATTACGTTTAGGTTAGAAAATATCCCATACGACGATTGACTTAAATAAAACACTTGACTGGCTTTTTCCAAGGAAATAACTTAACAATAATTACACACCTATGTAAGCACTTGTTCCAGATACAAAAGGCCTAAAGCGAATCTGATAACAAAAGCTTCAGATACTCTTCTGTGGACTCCTTAGTCAGGTGTAACTTAAGAGGGCTAACTCTATGCTCGCCAGGACTATTCATCCCTTCGCTACACTGAGCTGTTTGTTACTGCTGTATCCCTGGGATTATAAAGTTGTGTGGTGGCAGGGTTGGTGACATGAGCTGGTGACCCACGCAGTTGCATAAGGACCCCCCCAACTTGCAAGAGCCTTGTGTGCCCATTTATGATCTGCTGTTGCGATCTTGAAATTCTTTTTTTTTTTCTTTTAAGGACATTCATTTATTTTAGAGAGAGAGAAAGAGACAGGGAGCCTGAGCGGGGAGAGGGGCAGAACGAGAGAATCTTTTGAAGCAGACTCCCCGCTGAGCACGGATCTCACAACCCAGGAGATCATGAACTGAGCTGAAACCAGGTGTCAGAAACCAACTGAATCACTCAGGTGTCCCTGAAATTCCTAATTTTTGAGCAAGGTACCCCAGTTTTCATTTTGCACTGGGCCCCACAAATTATATAGCTAGTCTTGCTGGGAGGTAGGAACTATGAACCATAATTTGGGGGGAAATATATATATACTTAATCCTCTATACATTCTTTTCAGGTTATCAGGTCAACCACACTCCAGAAAACAAGAGGATTCCCTTCCCTCACCTTGGTTATTTTCTTTACGTGGATTATTTTATATGAAGATAAATATAGTATCCTAAAGAGAGAAGGATCAGAAAAAAGGAATAATCATGGGATGCCTGGGTGGCTCAGTCATTAAGTGTCTGCCTTTGGCTCAGGTCCTAATTTCAGGGGCCTGGGATCGAGCCCTGCATCAGGCTCCCTGCTAGCCAGGAAGCCTGCTTCTCCCTCTCCCACTACTCCTGCTTGTGTTCCCTGTCCTGCTGTGTCTCTGTCAAATAAATAAATAACATCTTAAAAGAGAGAGAGACAGAGACAGAGAGGGGAATAACCAAGTGAACTTATTTTTTATATTAAAGAAAATGATATTATTTTGGTGGGAATAATGCAGTTAGTGAATTTTTTTAAACTACAGATCTTGGGATCTTTTAGATTCCATTTAAATACATATAAGCCTAAATCACTACAGAAACTTAGAGGGGAACAACTGTGTAAGATTGCTTTATTTTCAGCACTTAAATTGTGATGAAGACTTAAATTTATTTAAATTTCAGGGAAAGCTTTCCCCCACAAAATTGATATTGATGAATTCATTGATTTGGTTCTTACCCCTGCTCTACTCTGAGAGACAGTAGAATGTAGTGTGAAAATCAAGGTCTTAAGGACAGATGGATTTGAACCTAACTGAATTTCTTTGAGCACATTTCTTAAAGACTCTGAACCTCACTTTCCTCAACTTTAAAACTGAGTGACTAGGGGCACCTGAGCAGCTCAGTCTGTTAAAAACATCCAATTCTCGATTTTGGCTCAGGTCATGATCTCAGGGTGGTGGGATCGAGGCCGGCATCAGACTCTGTGCTCAGCATGGAGCCTGTTTATGATTCTCTCTCTGCCCTTCCCTGACTCCTCTTAAACAACAACAACAACAACAACAACAAAAGCAAAACAAATAAAAAACCACCCAAAACAAAGCAAACTGAGTGACTCATAGGGTTGTTGGAAAAATTAAACAAGATAATACATGTAAAATATATGCCAAAGTACCAGGATTTGAGCCCGCTGCAATTGTTATTGTTGTTGTTGCATTATTATTAACATTATTCCTCTCTCTTCTAGTGGAAGGCCTGTTGAAAATGACCTCATCTTTCTGTGAGCTTCGATAAAGTATTTGACATATGGGGGCTACAGTATCCTTATTTGTGAAATGGTTGTTAACCTAGCATGGCATCTAGGAGGTATAGGCAGTCAGTAGACCATACAGGGAAAGTCGGATTGGGTTCAGGACTTTGGGAACGTGTGGCACACATCAGGACATGTACATACAACTCCTGCAGAGTAGTCCTCATCTCTTACTTTAGTGTGAACTGTACTTGACTTTTTTTTAAAGGTTAACTTCCCTGACCATGTATGAGAAATAACCAAAATACTTTCAGTTCTCCAAGCATTTTCATGCATTATCTCATTTTACGAGGTCATGCAGCTGGAAAATGTGAGTCTGTTATTCTGACTCTAAATTTTTTATCTTTCTTCTTCATCACCTACTTATTTTATCAAATATTGGGAGACTCGTTATAGCGCTGTCTTCAGGAAAATTATTTGAGTGAGATTACTTATAATAGATAGGTAAAAGCACTCTCTAGTCAAGAGGTGTTCAGCGCTCAGAAACTAAGCTCCCCTCTGGCCCCAGCTGGTGTCCCTGTGTCATAAGTTTGTCAACAGGAGAGAACAGGATCTGGATTGGGAATACAGAGGGCCATACCCAGAATCAATAGGGACTTAGTGAAGATAAATTTTCTTGTGTCTCCGTTCTATCTAAAGTCAGGTCTGAATTTATGTAATGGTATTGGTTTAAGTTCTTAATTAAAAAAAAAAAAAAAAAAGCCTTATTATGTCCTTGTTAGCTAGCAGCAAATAAGAGCAACCCATCTCCATGGTAAAAGCTCTTGTCTTTTTATAAAATGTTGCCCATGGTAGACAGTACTTGGGAGGGATTTGTCTTATCCCTCAGTGCTCTGTCTCCCGGTTGCAATCCCATGCATCTGGCCCCAGTCCTCTACTTGATTATGAAACCCTGTGCTCTAGTCCAAATCCACCTTCTTCAGGTGACCTTGGGGCCAGTCAGACAGGGCCTGGGAACTCTCACAGGGCTACCCTCCTTTAGATGTTTATTCTTTCCATCAATAACACATGAGTGCCTTCTCATCACACCCTCCCGTCTCCAACAGGGCCCACTGGGTATGGGCCACATTTTAAGATAACACTCCACATTATTTTCTTGGTGATCATCTGGGGAAAATTAACTCTTCCTTCAAGCCACAAAATTATGAGAAATGGCAGAGCGAGTTCTCGTCACAGGTTTAGTTAGAGCTCCTCTTTCTTACATACTAAGCATTGGCACAATTTGTGTAAGGGTGGTAATAAACATAAACCAGTCATGTGAAAACCATTGCTGCCTAGGTCATAAAACTTTTGGATTTTATCCTTTAATTCTCTAACTGGCCCCTCTAGAAGCTTCCATATGGGGTTATTTTTTTAAATTTAGTTATAGAGTTTTGACCTCCTCTGGTATAAATGAAATAAGAAGACATTATGCTTCCCTTTTTCATCTTGCTGCCAGCAAGCTCTGAGATGTTATGAGAATAATAGCAACTCTTGTGGTTAGCATATTTGCCTCCTCCTTTCCTTTGTGCCTCTTTTCCATTTTATCATCTTTTCAAGTTGTTTCAAGTAGTTTTTGAAAAAGGTAAAAATAAACCATTACATATGTATGCAAAGAAGGTTTAGAGTTTTCCAAAGGTTTTCAAATACACCCTCAGAAAGAAAAGGATCCCGAATATCTTGCAGTATACTTGGGGAAAAAAGAGGCGACCAAACCTATCTCATCCTCAAATCCATAACCTGGAGTTGTGGTTCTCCAGAATTTTGTCTCAGTAGGTCTGGGAAGAGGCCTGAATAGTTGCACCTCTAATCATCTAATAGGTGATATTGATGTTGCTAATCAGGGACCAAAATCTGAGAACTATTCACCTGAAGGAACTTCTTGTCCTGTTAGAGAAACAGACACATAAGTAAGGAAGATATTGATATAAAGTCTACTTAAATAAAGAGACAAAATAAAGGATAATAGGAAGTAGGCACCCAGGAGTAATACAAATATTGGAGAGTATAAAAGTCCAAAAGCATGGGGAAGCCCACAAGTCTTTGGAAAGGAAATGAGGTCTGACCTGAGCCTGAGATGAAAACTAGTTGGGAAGGGCAGGTCAGGCAGGAGGTAGCGTAAGTCCGGAAGCATGGCTAGTGAATGGTGTCCACAGAATGAACAATCCAAAGAGCTCAGTCAACATTTGTTGAATAAATGAAGAGCAAAGAGATCTGATCTGTGGAAGCAACAATTCTCCTCCAAGTAACAGTGGAAGGATCATGCAGATGTGATCAAGGAAAGCCTGCACTATGATGAGTTTTGAATATGAAATCATGAGGTTTTAATATTTTAAGCAATAAGAATTTGTTGACATTTTAGGTTGACTTGAGTAAGTAGAATTTTAATATTATATTATATATATATAAATAATATATATATGTAGGTCGGTAGGTATTCTATATATTAATACTAACAATTAGCCGGCACCTGGCTGGCTCAGTGGGTAGACATGAGACTCTGGTTATAAGTTCTAAGTTATAAGCTATAAGTTATAAGTTCAAGCCCCACAGTGAGTGTGGAGATGACTTAAAAATAAAATCTTTTAGGGGCGCCTGGGTGGCTCAGTGGGTAAAGCCGCTGCCTTCGGCTCGGGTCATGATCTCAGGGTCCTGGGATCGAGTCCCACATCGGGCTCTCTGCTCCACAGGGATCCTGCTTCCTCCTCTCTCTCTCTCTGCCTGCCTCTCTGCCTACTTGTGATCTCTCTCTGTCAAATAAATAAATAAATAATCTCTAAAAATAAATAAATAAATAAAATCTTTTAAAAATATTAATTAGTTACTATCAACATATAGTATTAATTATATTATTAAATATAGTAAACTGATTACTATTGATATTATTGACTTCCTGTGGCTTACCGCCCATAAAACAATGCAAAGGAAGAGAGACATTTCAAATGTGGCATTAAAAGGAACAGGTCATAGACTGGTATTTGGAGGAGAAGAGAAAGCCAATGCAAGTCCATATATTCAAGTCTGGGTGAGAAGAAGAAAGAAAAAATCACTAACATAAGGCAATGTGGAGTAGGGGAGAGGTTTGGGAGAAGAGATGATGAGTTTTGTTTTAAAGCAAGATACCGGAAACAGGGTGGGGATTGGGGGTAGATGTCCAGTAAGCAGCAGAGGTGACGGCTTCGGTTTTGTGAGAACACAGGGCTGGAAGAGTGGAGACAGTCTCACAGAGGTAACATTCTGGTCATAGGAAAGGAGGTGATAACCCCCATGCCATCCTTCCTGCCCACGCCCCCCCCCCATTCCCATGCATCTCCCTCAAACTCTGACAGCTCTGGTAACTCAGCTGAAAGCCTTGCCTCAGCCCCAAGACCTGGGCTGTCAGGGAGCCTCTCCTCAGTTGCACAGAAACACACTTGCAGATGGCCAGCTCTAGCCTGGGTCCAGAGGCCAAAGGGCTTCGACAGACTTCCCAGGGCCTGGAACTGAGCAGCTGGATCCCATAGCCACCCTGGCAGGCCTCAGCTGGCGGCAGTGGATGCGATGGCAGCAAAGCCCTCTGTCACCACACCCAGGGGGCAAGTCCTGCCAAGAGGGGGAAAGATCAGGCCAGAACTGGGGCCCAGGCAGGCAAATAGCTCGTGCTAGATTTTTCAAATGCAATTGGAGGCGAATCAGAAGATGTTACTCTAGTAACCAAGCCCAGCAGGAGCGTCAAGGGAGGGGTGAAGGGAGTCACTGAGGATGGTTCAGGGTCAGGAATTCCCAGGGGCCTTGTGGTGAAAAGGGAAGACTAAAGGGAATCCAGGGGAGGTGAGAATGCAGAGTTCCTTCAAGTTTAGAGAAGAGGTAGAAAAGAGAGGGACATGAGAGGTAGAGGCAATTTTTTTGAGAACAGGAGGATTTGGCAAACTGGGGGCTGGAGGGCAATGCTGAAGGGGTTAGTTTTCACCAGAATGAAAAGACTTAAGATTATACACAGGGACTTAGAGTAAGGTGGAAGAAAACAGGGTCCTAGAAGACTTACGAAGTGCAATAAAGGAAAAATGAGTAATTCCTTCTATCTTTGGAGTATTTCTTCCATCTACACGCGTATCAGATCCCTGTGCACAATTCCCACGTGCTACGGACTGAGAATTAGCATAGCCCTGCTGTGCAAACAGCTTCCAGGGTGCTCCCGACATTCAGCCAGTTCGGAGAACTGGTGCAGTAGCTACGGAGCAGGTCATCTGATTCAGGGGGCTTTCTGGTCTTCCTGCTGCAACAGAGGAGAAGTGTGGGAGACGAGAAGGAAAGGGGCTTTGTGGGACCAAGGGCAGAGTGGCAGGATAAAAAATAGAAAGCAGACTGTTGAAAATTTGTTGTGTTTCAAGACTGGGGATCTGGAAAGTAGCAAGAAAAGCCCTGATCATTAAATGCCAAGGTAATATACCAGTAAGATCAGAAGGAGGAAATGGGACACAATGAAATTTACGCTTTGAAATTATACTTTGGAAATAGCCTGAGAAGAGAGAGGACTGATGTGCTTATTAAACCCTCCTATCTGTGGAAAGTTCCCGAGTGCCCGCTAGGTGCCAAGTTCAATGTGAGTAGTTTTGTAGTCATAATTTTATTTAATCATAATAAAGACAGCATAAGGCAGGCATTATCACTATTTTCCTGGGAGCAACTTGTGCTCTGAAAAGTCAAATACCTTGTCTAGATTTCTGATCCAAGACTGCGTTCTTTCTGTGATGTGGTCTTGCCACCACAGAATATTTTGTGTTCCTATCCCTGTTTCTGAAAACCACGCTAGTGGAGATGGTCTTCCTGATAGCCTTACTTCTACTTCTGCAGCTTGCTGGGCTGGAGGAACACCAAGATTGGCCATAGGAAGGAATGATGCAATTTATCACACTTTCATTTATGACAACAGGGTACAGTGCTTATTCCATTACAATAAAGGGAGGAATTAAACAAATGCATGGGTTACAGTCTTGCTTTTCTTCTAAACTAAGAAATATGAGAAAAACAAAAGCAGACTTTGATCTCTCACCATGTTCTGTAAAGACATATTGCTTTAAAGTCAGAGTGAGTCAGCCAAAGAGAGGTCATTCTCAGCTTTTCCTGAAGCTCTGTTTTCTCAAGCATACTCCCAAATATTAGACCCTTAAAAAAAAGGGTTTATGATGTCCAAAGTAAACCAGCCAGAGGCAAGAGTAGCACTCAAATGTCTTTTTAATCATTACTTCTTTTCCTTCCACTTCTCAGCACGTAAACCTAACTGCCAACCCACCAGGTGGTGGTGACAAGCAATTTAATAACTTCGATAAATGTAAGGACATCGATATCGCCAATGTATGAAAATATCTAATTGTCGTCCAAAGGAACGAAATATCACAATGAAATCCTGAAAATAATACTTCTAATTTTTAAAGTTTATTTTTGGAATACAAATATGTGTGTACAAATGTGTATGTGCATATCCAAACACACACACACACACACACACACACACACACACATACTCCACATAGGCACACACACACACACACACACTTTTTTTTTCTTCAGTTCTAACATAGAACACATGGTCTAAAAAAGTGCTATAAACATAAGGTAACCTTTCCAACTTCAGAGGCAGTACCAGTGGGCAGGAAGAAAAGAGGGGCTCTCTGTCAAGTTTGGGTGTGACCTTGGGTCTCTGTGTTCTTTAAGGACCAGAACAAAGGCGTGCGGAGGGCCAGGCAGCCTTGGTTATGTTGGCAGTCGAAGTCCAACATGCCCTGTTTTCATCCTCCTTGGATAGGACCAGAGTGCCAGGTGTGATTTTTTGGTTCCCTGCCCAGGTTTGCAGGGATTGCAAGTAGTGCCAGTCACATTCAATCCTGGCCAGAAAGAGCATCTTGATCGTAAGCATATTGTACTGAGAGGAGGCCCCAGCCAGGCACAGAGCTTTGGAAGACGGAGAATTCCAGGCACCCTTTTAGGGATAAGACAGAATATCCTTAGGACCCGAAGGAAAAAGTCTTCATTTTGATTTACCCTGGCAAAGAGCAAAACTGTAAATTTTTCACTTCAGTTGCATGTGTCTTTCTCATAAAGCTCAATCCCAAGAACATTCTTTGTCCTTCCGTTTTGCCTGGGTAGGCTTTAACATGGAAAACTGAACTGTTTAATTGCTCTTATGACTTCTTGAAGTACTATCATTTCCTTAAAGGTAAAAAAGAAAGGAAACCAATATTCTGCAGACCATTCCATCACTAACAATGTTGAAACCTTGAAAAAATTGACTGATCCTTCCTAAAATGGGCACTCATTCATTCAAAAACGTTTCTCTTCTTTTAAGTCTTTGGGCAATTTAAAAAAAAAAAAAAGGAGTAACCCATATTAAAATGATTAAGTATAAGGATGTTTGCTATTATAGAGACAATGCTTTAGAACTAAATAGATGTAAAAGTGAAACTTTTACTCATTGTGAAAGAATAATGGTGATGTTTTCATTTTGAAAATATATTCTGCAAATGAACTTCTCAAAATATATTCTTTAAGTCCTCAAGAATGTATGACTATGGAAAAAAATAATTACCTCTTCAACTTGAGAGGAGGAAAACTGTTGGAACAGTTTAAGCAATGCCTATCCAATAAAAAAAAAAAAAATGTTTCTTGGACCAAAATTCATTCTCTAAACCTTCAAAAGCCTATCATTTATCATTAATTTTGAAATAAAACAGGAAATACCTGTACTCAGAGAACCTTTGAAAACAAGCAGAATAATTGGCAAGGAATATTTTGGGAGGCACTGACAATAATGTAATGCCTGGATTAGTCTTGCAAAAAAACATGAAATTATAGCTGGGAGGCATATGGAACTAAAGATTCAGCATTCCAATGCTGAGCACTGTAACTCAGTTCTCTTGATATTCTGACATATTATTTAACAAAAAGCACATGGAAGATGTTCCCAGAACCCAACTGCAGAGGTCCTATGTGAATCAAACTTCCACCGCTGAGACAGAGCGCACAGACAGAACTGGCACAAAGCAACTGGGCTGTGGTACCACATTTTGACAACGAGGAAAAACACTTTTAAAACATGTTATGTGCGGGGTGCCTGGGTTGCTCAGTCAGTTGAAGCATCCAACCCTTGATTTCAGCTCAGGTCATGATCTCAGGATTGTGAGATGGAGCCCTGTATTGGGCTCCACCTATTTTAAGAGTCTCTCTCTCTCTCCCCCTCTGCCCCACCCCTGCCCTACAAAAAAAAAAAAAAGAAAGAAAGAAAGAAAGAAATCCATGTTATTTGGGAGTGTGTGTATACAAGTGTGTATGTACGTAATCCTAGCCAACTTCTTTCAAAAAAGAACTCGGAGATGGATGAATTTGCCTTTCAATTTTTTTTTTAAGATTTTATTTATCTATTTGACAGAGAGAGAACTCACAAGTAGCCAGAGAGGCAGGCTCCCCGCCGAGCAGAGAGCCTGATGTGGGGCTTGATCCCTGGACCCTGGGATCATGAACTGAGCTGAAGGCAGAGGCTTTAACCCACTGAGCCACCCAAGCGCCCCTTGCCTTTCAATTCTAATATTAATCTTTGGGAAGTAAAAGTCTATAGGATTATCGTTGCTAATATTAATCTTTGGGAAGTAAAAGTCTATAGGATTATCGTTGTGCTGTGCATCAAAAT
This sequence comes from Mustela nivalis, assembly GCF_964662115.1. Classification (NCBI taxonomy): domain Eukaryota; kingdom Metazoa; phylum Chordata; class Mammalia; order Carnivora; family Mustelidae; genus Mustela; species Mustela nivalis. The sequence continues at coordinate 42,978,826 of NC_139032.1, read as the reverse complement.
ATCCACACTTTCTCTTCCCCAAATAGACCCTGGATTTTCCTAACTCTGTGTCTTTTTTTTTTTTTTTTTTAAATAAGCTTCACACCCAACATGGGGCTAGAACTCATTACCCTGTGATCAAGAGTTACATGCTCTACTGACTGAGCCGGTCAAGTGCTCTCCCAACCTGTTGCCTTAACTTAGAATACCTTCCACTCAAACTTCATTGAAATGGTATCTTTTTCAACGGTATCTGCAACTAAATATGCTCTCCTTCATTCTGTATTCCCCCCCCTTTCTTAGGGCACATTTTACTTGACAATGAATTAAACCTATTAACTACACATTCCTCTCTTCTTTCCATCTTCCCTCACTGCTACAAACTCTAGATAGCACATTTTTTGGAGGAAATGTATTCTTTTCAACTATGTAATAGTGCTTAGTACATAAAATAAATAGAATAAAATTCCTGGTACCCACCTGCTTTAGATCATGACCTGAGGCAAAGGCAGATACTTTAGAACAATGGCTAATCTTAAACTACATTTGAGAAAACAGATGGGGAGAAAGGTAGTTCTGTTCTAACTTTCACCCCATCCCCACAGTCCCAGCGCCCAGCACTGAAAAGACATATTGCTCAACCATTCTAATCTGCCTCAGAGGTTAAGGGAGAGTTACGCAGTCATTTGTTTACAAATATTTATTGAACACCTACTGCATGCCAGGTGTTCTAGGTGCTAAATTAAAAAACAAAAAACAAAAAACAAAAAACTTTTCAACCCATAATGTGTATAACACATTGCACCTATGAAGTAAGCTTGTTTAGGGTGCCTGGGTGGCTCAGTTGGTTAAGCAACTGCCTTCAGCTCAGGTCATGATCCCAGGGTCCTAGGTTGGAGTCCCACACCAGGTTTCCCCTGCTCTATAGGGAGCCTGCTTCTGCTTCTCCCTCTGCCTTGCCACTCCCCCTGCTTGTGCTCGAGCTCTCTCTCTGTCAAATAAATAAATAAAATCTTAAAAAAAAAAAAAAAGAAAGTAAGCTGGTTTAATTCATGGCAGTGGGAAATAGGATTGTCAGATAAAAATACAAGATGCCCAGTGAAATGTGAATTTTGGACAAACAACAATAAATTTTTGTGTAATACATGTCCTGCATTATCTGGGATATACTAAAAATTCATTATTGTTGACGGAAATTCAAATTTCATTGGATATCCCATATTTTTATTTGCTACATCTGGAGACCTTAGTGGTAAGGGACTGGCCATACTACTACCTTCCCTCTACAGGAGCTAGCTGGGGCTGGGAGAATGAAATCCAGGACAAAGGGCCCTGAGTGTAGCAGGCTGGCATGGGGAGGATAAGGTTTTCAAGTTGCACCAACAGATAGCAAGGGCAGGGAATTGAGAAGTAGGAGCTGGTTATTTTGCATAATAAAATTACATAGTTATTATTGGGCAGATACTGAGTAAGAAAAAGGAAAAGAAGGGACACCTGTCTGGTTCTGTCAGTGGAGTATGCAACTCTTGATCTTGGGATTTTGAGTTCAAGCCTCACAATGGGGTAGAAATTACATAAAATCTTTTTTAAAAAGATTTCATTTATTTATTTGAGGTGAGAGAGACAAAGAGCGAGAAAGAGCACAGGCAGAGAGAAGAGGGAGAAGCAGGCCTTCTCTGCTGAGCAGGGAGCCCAATTTGGGGCTCGATCCCAGGACCCTGGGATCGTGACCTGAGCCAAAGGCAGATGTTTAACTGACTAAGTCACCCAGGTGCCCAAAAATAAAATCTTAAAAAAAAAAGAAAGAAAAAGAAGAGGAGGAGGAGGAGGAGGAGGAAGAAAAAAGAAAAAGGAAAGGAAGGAAAGGAAAGCATTTGGGTAAGGAAGTAGGAGGCTGAAACCCAAACAGAAAAGCCCAGTTTTAGTGGTTCACACTTCTGTGATAATTGTTCTCCTTCATCTTCCCAAATGTATGGCAAAGTCCACTGCAAATGCACATTTACGTGTATATCAAGAGAGGAAGAGGAATGTTTTAAACAGTAACGCTCACATCAGTCTTCAGTGCTTTAACTAATTCTTTGAGGTTCTAGCCATACATCTTTACTGTCGACATAGGTAAAGTAGGCCAATACTTCTTGGTTCAGTTGTACTTTGTTCCTGGTACCCAGCTGAAGCTGCAGGATGCTTGGTCTTGAGAAGCTGGCTAAGAGAGCTCCTCATCCAGAGGCTGGGAATCTGGGTTAGTTCTTGCCCAGGGTCCTAGGACCAACCCACATATTTGCAATAAGTACCCAGAAGAAACCTACCCTGCGCTTCCTAGAAGCCAGTAAATGTCTGCCAAACTTCATGTCTGTGGATCTTACTCCAGGGGCATGTAGAAATCAATTTCTACTGATGGTTTCCACATGCTGAAGCCAGTAGCTTCAGATGACAGATTCCTAAAAGCCATCACAAAACGATAAGCCATATCTGCCTGACCTTTTTGGATCAGGGCTCTCAGTTACCTGGACTGGCTCTATACCCTTTGGGTCTCTGGGATTCTGTATTCCAGCTGGCTGTCGGGTGGATGTCCCGCTGGCCCCATTTCCTGCTCTTCTTTGGCTGGACCCTTTTGGACAGGCCTGAGTCCACTCTTCGTCCATGCTAGGAAGGCTTGCTCTCTCCCAGCCTGCCTTTCTGAAGCCTTGCTTTTACTCTATTCCTTCAATTTGGAACTCTCCCCCCAAAAATTGGAACCTAAAATATACTGGATTAATCATGCTACAGTCTTTCAGCTTCTCTCAGAGATGAAGAAGCTCCCTTTTTGTCCCACACCCAGCAATCTCCTTCCCTTGAGCCTCATGGCTCCCTCCCTCAACCTTAGCTGATAAGTGTATCTTGTCACCATCCTTGTCTCCTGGGACCCGAACACAGACAATCGGACACTCCCCTAATGCCATATACCACACTCAGTCCTGGAGCTAGGAATGATATGCCTTAGATAAAGCATTAGAACTGCTACCCTCCACCTTCATGAGAGAGTGGGTTCAAGGAAAAGACCACACACAATTCATGCTTCTTGCTGTGGCAGACTAACTTGGTGGCTGCAGATGATCAAAATATATGCCTTGCTCACATACACCATGGGCTGACAGCTGGCTTCTCCACTACTTAGAAACACTGAGACAAACATCCATCCATACTGTGTCTCCGTGATCTCCTAGGGCTTTGATTTATGTGCACCCAGCCCACTCATGGGAAAAGAGAGGATGGAGAACACAACACAACACATACCCAATTCTTAAATGTCTTGGGTGGAATCACATTTTCACTTAGACATAAGGAGCTGGGAAATGTTTGTGGCCAGCTGTCCAGGGACAACTTGTCATCATGGAGGTCCACATCATGCCGTTTCTGCCACAGATGGTAAGCCTCAACTGCCTCAGTCAAAAGCTTCCACGCGAAGAAAAAATTAGTATGTTGGGGCACCTGGGTGGCTCCAATGGTTGCGTGTCTGCCTTCAGGTCAGGTCATGATCCCAGGGTCCTGCGATCAAGCCCCGCATCAGGATCCCTACTCAACAGGGAGCCTGTTTCTCCCTCTCCCTCTACTATTCCCTCTTCTTGTGCTCTCTCTCTCTCTCTCTCTGTCAAATAAATAAATAAAATCTTTTTTTAAAAAAGAGTATACTTTAGGAGCACCTGGGAGGCTCAGTGGGTTGAGCCGCTGCCTTCAGCTTGGGTCATGATCTCAGGGTCCTGGGATCGAGCCCCGCATCGGGCTCTCTGCTCAGCAGGGGGCCTTCTTCCTCCTCTCTCTCTCTCTCTCTGCCTGCCTCTCTGCCTGCTTGTGATCTCTCTCTGTCAAATAAATAAATAAAATCTTTAAAAAAAAAAGAGTATACTTTAAAAAATTAGTATGTTACACTGTGAAGATAGCTTTCTTCAAACAGACCAAATAAATAGTGAATAAAAAATATATTTGGAGAAAGAATGGAAAGCAAAGTGGTTTGAGAATATTCAGAGTATTTTATCCATAGTGTACCCTTCCTCTTATATATAACAGTATACATAGCTGTATGTATCTGATTTACCAATCTCCTATAGTTAAACATAGATGACTGAGATACAAGAGTATTTAACTGGTTTCTTAACTACCCGTAGCTAAACACACCTAGCTAGATAAAGTAGACTGAAGGGATATCAAGGCTTTCTCATTTTTTGTCATTGAAGATGGAGTAAAAGTACCAGGGTATATAGGTCTAAGAAGACTTGGCTGAGCAGACATGCCTACTATGTCTCAGTCATCCCGGGCATAAAAACATTAGAACAATAAGCAGTGTCCCCGTTCTCAATAATGGATAATGGAGTAAAAAGTGCATGTCAGCGTGGTTCCATTCTTGAAATTACACAATCCTGGGTTTATCCTTCCAAAAGAAAAGGCTAGATGTAAGAATCTGCTATGGGCATATTAATAAATGGGCAGATAGTTGCCTACATGATACACTTGAAAATGTATGTATGGTCCTTGATGGAAAGTCATTTTCCATTACTTGCTTGACTTGGAAGGCCACAAGTTACTGTTAAGTTAACACTTGGAGCCAATATTGGGCATAATCACTGTTAGCAGTGTAGCAGAAAGAAGGCCTAACTGAATAGACCAGAGGGCCAAAAATTGAAAGGCAATCAGGGAGGTTTTGCTGGGCTGGCCCTGTAAGTAGGGGTCATCCTGGAGTTATCCCAAATTAGGAGTGAAGAAAAATTACTACTTTTAGTGTTTAAGGCTATTGCAAACCTCTGCTACTCCTGAGAATGGACCCAATCCCCTGGAATATTGGGAAAAAGGAATCTTACAGAATAGATTGTGAAACTTTCTTCAGAATTTGGAAGTTGAGTTATTGAGTCAAACAAGATTTTTTACACCATAGGCATGGAAATTTGGCATGAGGGCCATTGAGAATGGCAATGTGCAGGCTTTCCCCCAGGCTGCCAAGCATATCAGGTACTTTTTCAGATTCCCCTAACCCACCACATCTTTTGGTTTTCCCTGTTTGAACTCAGCTCTTACAGGAGGCTTGTCATGGAAGATCCATGAGCTAGAAATAATACCTCCATTCTCCCATTTCTCTTTGTGGACCTCTTTTATTGCATTTACTGTATTTTATGGTGAGTTATTATTTTTGTGCTCCTTATTTCTCTTACTCAGTGGGAAACTGTTGGCAGTAAACTGTGGTGGTTAAGGACACACTCAAGAGTCAGATCTAGAAGAGCTCCACCCAGGCCACTTAATAACTGTATGACCTCTAAACAATAGCCAACTTCTCTAAACCTTGATTTCCTCCCCTGAAAATGGATATTGAATAGTACATGAAATATCAATAGCAGGATACTTGGAATACAGCATGCATGAGCATTAGGTAGTCTTCTTAGACACTTTTCCTTTGTTAGTTAATGTAGTAATTTCAGTCTCAAGAAGCCAGTGTTCTTAAAGCCATTTCCCTGAGGAGAGCTTTGCATTGCAGAGGTTACATAAACTTTCTCAAGGTTACATAGCTAGTCAGTAGAAGAATCCGAATTTGAATGCAAATTGTCTCTGGGCAACCTCTCTTTCTAGGACAGCAAGGAGCCTCTATTTATTCACATCAATAACTGACTTATACTGTGAGGCTATTTTTTTAAAGATTTTATTTATTTATATATTTATTTGAGAGAGAGAGAGAGCAAGTAGGGGGAGAGACATAAGGGGAGGGAAAGGGAGAGAATCCCAAGTTACTCCACACCGAGCGCAGAGCCTGATGCAGGGATTGATATCATGACCTGTGCCAAAACCAAGAGTCAGACACTTAACCTACTGAGCCACCTTGGTGGCTCTATACTGTGAGGTTTTAATGACAACTTTTGTGTGTCTTCCTCCCCACCCCATGAAACAAAAAGGCTCCAGTAGGAATGGACCTTGGCTCAAGTATCCCTGTGTTCCTCACAGAAATGGGATTGAATATGCATTCAATGCTTTATAACTTAAAAATTGAGAACAAATACTATTCTTAATTCTGAGCACTGATTTGTTAATATAAGAAAATATTTAAATTGTTCTCATACCAAAATAGTTCACTGATGCCATAAAGCTGGAGTTCCTAAATTTGTAAAGTTCAGGAAGGAAATAATTAAATTACATTTTCTGAAAAAGTACTTAGTTGTCTCTAAATTTTATTTCTCTGTAGTTTAAGAGTCAAAGCCTAGAGAACACCTAATTTAATTTTGTGGACATTTCCCCCAAAGAGTTCATATGATGATGAACTTTTAGCAAATCTTGCTAAAAATCTCTTCAGTTTAGGGACACCTGGGTGGCTCAGTTGGTTAAGCGGCTGCCTTGGACTCAGGTCATGATCCCAGGGTCCTGGGATTGAGCCCACACTGGGCTCCCTGCTGGGCAGAGAGCCTGCTACTCCCTCTCCTTATGCCTGCTGCTCTGCCTACTTGTATTCTCTATTTCTGTGTCAAATAAAGAAATAAAATATTTTTTAAAAAATCTCTTCAGTTTAGTTATTCTCGCACCAAAAAAGAAAGGGAGACAATGGAGATTTTAATACACTTAAATAACATTCTAATGCAAAACTGATTTTTAATTTTTAAGTAGCTTACTTTGCAAAAAGAAAAAAATGTAGTTCCTTTTTATCACTCCACTTTATTCTTCTACAAATTCTATCACAGTCATAAAATGGTAATTTACTGGTGTTTTAAAGACAGTATTTCAACCAAGAGAGAATTAAAATAACAATTGCTTTTAATTATTTTCTTCTCAGACACTAACCATACTTCTGAAATTAATTTATACCATTACAGAAAATATTTTAGCTCTGAAATATTGATATAGTCTTTATTCCAGATACTTTAAAACTTTTCTCAGTTGGTCCCAGGCATTCATTTCAATGGAGTTTTTGTTTGGTCACTCAATAATTCAACCAACATTTACTGAGTGCCAATTACACGTGAGGCACTATGCTCAGTGCTGAGAGACACAAGGCTGAAAACATACATTCCCTACACTCAACAATCTCTCAGCAGACATTTAATGAATAATTTTATTTTTCTGTTATAGTAAAATAAGCAGATACAAATTCCTCTAAGCATCATTAAATAACCTCTATTTTAAACATGTCTCTCTTGATGTAAGACTCCACTATTTAATGCACTCAATGCACTGTTGAAAATTTTTAACCCCGAATCTGAGGTTTTATTAGTTTCATCTCAAGCTACATTTGCTGATACCAATGAAGGGTTTTTGTCATTTATTCATCTGATAAATATTTAACTGTCATTGGGTAGAAGGCAACATGTTCATTTCTGTACAGGCTAAAATCCACCAGTAAGTGGATGCAAAAAATTTAATGGAAAATGTCGGGGTCTGAGCTGGGACTTTGGATAAATAAAAAGGAAAACACATTTTCCAGTTACTGGCACTTGCATCAGGGTTAATGAGGATGATACCCATCTAACTGGATGAGGATTTCCTGTTCTCAAGGGATTTGCCAGCCACCAAGCCAGGTATTTATTACTAAGTAGGGTTTTTTGTTGTTGTTTTTTTTTTAAGATTTTATTTATTTATTTGACAGACAGAGATCACAAGTAGGCAGAGAGGCAGGCAGAGAAAGAGGAGGAAGCAGGCTCCCCACTGAGCAGAGAGCCCTACGTGGGGCTCAATCCCAAGACCCCGGGACCATGACCTGAGCCGAAGACAGAGACTTAACCCACCGAGCTACCCAGGTGCCCCTAAATAGGGTTTTTAATCCAGAACCCTTTCTTGCTTCTTAACCCTGAAACTACATTTAAATGACAGAGACTACCCTATATCTTCTTCTTTAAAGACTCTAGCCAGCTTCCATCCTTTAGGTCCTAGCTTCTCATCTCTGGTGCTTCTCCTGAGTCAGAAATATGCACCAAAATAATAACAATATAAATTAATAATAATAATAACAAAATAATAACAGGGGTGTAGATAAAAATGATTTATGTTCGGGCACCTGGGTGACTCAGGTGGTTAAGCATCTGCCTTCGGTTCAGGTCATGATCCCAGGGTCCTGGGATTGAGTCCTATATCGGGCTCCCTGCTCAGCGGGGAGCCTGCTTCTCCCTCTGCCTCCCTCTCTCTCTCTCATGAATAAATAAATAAAATCTTTTTAAAAAATGACTTATGTTCAATTGTATTCAATTCTTTGATAATTTCACTTATATAGCACAGAGTGTAATTGCTCTTTTTTAAAAATTCAAAGACTATAAAACCACATTCTCTGGAGTCAAAGGCAGTTTCCAGGTCTCAAAAGAGCCTCCCAGTATTTAACACTCAAAAATGTAGGAAAGGTAAAAACAGCCAGGGAGGACAGCTTATCTAATTCAGACTTCTCTACACTCACACTCCCCTGGCTCTCCTTTGCTAAGTGGCTCTTTCTCTCTACATTTTTTCAACAAGTGTGTCCTGCCACTCTCCTCCCTGGACAGGAAGGTGAGGCACGTGTGTGTGTGTAACTTCTTTAACTGGAAGGTGGTGATGGGAAGCGGGTTGTAGGGTAAAGGGCCGCTGTTAAATTACTGATTATGGAAATCCAGCTCTGGGAGGTTCAGTTACTAGTCAGGGTCACGGTCTGCACACAGAAGCACCAGAACCAGAACTCAGGTGTTTTCTGGCAAGTCTGAGGTCTTCATAGAGCTGCCTTGAACGGCAGCCCTGCTTGGACCTTAAAGTCAGCTTTGAGGGGTTACTGATCATGGTTTTCTGGAGACAAATTGTACCTACAAGATCAGTATGTCTGTGAGTCCTGAAAGAACTTGAAACTTTCAAGTCACTACTTTACTGAGAGTGAAATCAGTATCTTAATATTCTCTGTTCTCCACATGCCAGTGATACCGACCCTGGAAATTATGTGTTTTTTGGGATGGGCTGGCTGAAGCTGAGCCTCTGGGACAGAGGAAAACCACTTGGGAGAGTTGACCCTCCTTCTCCACCTCCTGCTGTGCTCTGTGGGAGTCCTTTGATTAGGAGCATCTTGCGTATATTATCCGAATGGGGACCCCTCCATTTTGGTCTCTGTTCCAATGTCAAGCCTCTGGGTCTCTTAGGCCTGTCCAAATTCTTGTGTGTGGTTTCCCTGAGATCCCAAGGATTAAAAAGAGCAGTAACGCATCTCAAAGTCTCTTGGAGTACCCATGCATAGATAGTTTGCAGTTCAGAAAAATGTTTTTAGCACTTTATAGCCGTGTAGCCTCTGTTGGTCAAGCACATTAGTGTTCCATTATTGGAATAAAATCTGGTGGCACGCCAAGAGTCTTCTGACTTGCCATCAGAATGACGGCCAACTTGAAAAAGTAACCTAGCATCTGTGAAATTCCTTATCACTGAGATAATTGATTTTATATTGGCATTTTCTAGTTCCCCATTTGCTTTGGCTTTTCTTCCCGAGCAGCATATTTATTGTTGTTATTTTGGATCAGCTGTTGTGATGTTGGTATTAAGTGAGACGGCTATGTAAACAAGTTGCAAGGGATTGTTAGTTTATCAGTGGAAGGATGTCTGGTCCATTGCCAAGATTCATTGATCTGTTTATTATGACTCTACTCAGTACAATTTTAGTAGCAATTTAAAAAATGGTCTTAGGGTTTCATTTACAGAAGTCCACTGGTTCATTTATTAACCCACATTTGAGGGCTAACTCACTGTATAATCTTACCAGCATTATTATGACAGTTGTTAGAATACACTGCAGCCAGGGAGCAATATCCCAATTATATGTTCTATTGTTTCACTTGTGATATGAGAGCAATACAAATTGTTGATGATAATTGTGTTGATTTTCAGCAGTTTGCAAATTAGTAAATTAGTACATTTAGAAATATAAATACACCCGAAGGCTAATATGTGTGTTGGGGCTAGTTAACAAGTATTTATTGAGTGCCTAAGGTGTATGTGGTGGACTATAACAGGCACAGTGTAGGGATACCAGCAATGGTGTGCAACAGACAAGGAACCTGCCTGGCACAGGGTATAGTTTATCCTGATAAAAGTGAAAGTTCCTTGCTTACGGACTTAGTCTTTCCTGGTAACAAACAGCCCTAAATCTTAATGACGTGTAATGATTTATTATGGTCCACAGTTCTGCAGGTTGGCTGGGCTGTTCCTTGGCTGGGTTCCCTTGGGTTTGGTGGTGCTAGCGGAGCATCCCGCTGAAGTGTTAGCTGGGTTGGAAGGGAGAGCCCTGCCCACTGAAGGGCAGTTAGTGCCAGCTGTGAGCTGGGCACCTTGCCTCTCATTCTCCAGTGGGCTATGTGCTTGCAGGGTGGAGTCTCAGGAGGGCAAAACAGGGAGCTGCAAGGCCTCTTGAGGTGCAGCTTCAGAAATCACATACCATCATTTCCGCCATGTTCTCCCGATCAGATTCACAGGAGTGGACAAGCAGACTTGAAAGGAGTAGCAAAGATACACCATAAAGGTGTATACACACCAGGATGGGTGGTATCTGTGCCATAGACTGCAATTTACCACACCTGCCTTGTAAAATGGTTATCTCTGCATTTCAAGATTCCTAGTCTTTTTTTTTTATGACAAAACCCCACCTCATACCTGAAGTTTGTAGGAGTTTCTTTTCTTATATCAGTTTAAGTTCTTTAAGTGCTAAAGAACTTGCATACATGATTTTCTTATCAAAGCTTCTGGTCTAATGTTCTGAAAATACTGACCCTCTATTTGGCTTAATATTTAGTTTTAAAATGGGGTATTGCAATTTTTTAAAAAAGATTTTGTTTATTTATTTGACAGAGAGAGAGAGAGATCACAAGCAGGCAGGCAGAGGGGGAGGGGAGCGCAGAAAACCCAGATGCAGGGCTCAATCCCAGGACCCTGGGATCATGACTTGAGCCAAAGGCAGAGGCTTAACCCTCTGAGCCACCCAGGTGCCCCTTGCAATTTATTCTTGAAAAATTGCTAGAAGGGGGTGCCTGGCTGGCTCAGTTGGAAGAGCTTGGGATTCCTCATCTCAGGCTTGTGAGTTCTAGCCCCAGATTGGGTGCAGAGATTGCTTAAATAAATAAATAAACTTAAAAAGTTGCTAGAGGGAGATAATCAGAGAACACTGGAAACAAAGAGGAGCTAATTAACTTTGTGCTTCCCAATGTCTAAGTCCATTTTTCTTCAGTTGCTTTTTTAAATTTTTATTTATTTTTTAAATTTCTTTTCAGCGTTCCAGAGTTTACTGTTTATGCACCATACCCTCTTCAGTTGCTTTTAAAATTTAAAGATAGAAGGCACTTTCTTCATTAAACTTTTGAAGAATATATTCTCATAAAAACAATGGGTTCCAAAGTACTAGTACAGCATTCTAAGGAAGAAGGTGGTTAAGTGTATAGCAATTTAGATGTGTTCCATATGAAGGAAAAATTTACTTCTCTTATTTTCTGTTATTGCACATTGCTTGTATATTAAAACACTAGTTTTGATTCAGAGATCCTCTGGAAATAAGTCTTCTTAGAATGAAGTTGACCATGTAACTTATTTATCATTTAAATTGTTTTCAGAATAGGTTATTCATTCAGTGATTCCCAACTCAAAAGATGCAAAGTAATGTATCTAGCTGAAATGTTCCCTCTTACTCATTTCTCCCTCACTGACAATTGGTGCCATCAATTTCCTGTGTGCTCTTCTAGATATCCATCTACATGCAAATACAAAGAGATATTCCCTTCCCCCCTCTTTTTATATCACACTATATATGATATTCTTTACCTTGCTTTTCCCCCTTCTTATACATTAATCCTTTTCAGTATTTCATTCTTTTTTAAGGCCACATAATATTCCACTATATAGCTATACCACACTTATTAAATCATTACCGTACAGGATAAATACTTAATCTTGCTTCCTATCTTTTACCATTACAAACAAAGCTACAATGAATTACTATGTTACTTTGCTCAAGTGAAAGTATACCTAGGATTTCCTAGGAGTCCAAAAAATATGTACATCTGTAGTTCTGATAAATATTGTCAAATTGCCTTCTGCAGCAGCCAAACCAATTTATACTTCTATTAGAAGTGTGTGAATGAAGGGCTGTCTAGGTGGGTCAGTTCATAGAGTATGCGATTCTTGGTCTTGGAGTTGTGAGTTGAAGCCCCAAGTTGGGTGTAGAGATTGCTTAAATACATAAACTTAAAAAAAAAATAGTGTGTGAATGTTCCTATACCCTTGGCAGGTGTTATCAAATGGCTATTACTGACTTTAGTAATTTTTAAAAAGATATTTATTTATTTGAGAGAGAGAAAGAGCGAGCACAAGCATTCAAGCGGGGGACAGGTGCAGCAGGAGAGGGAGAGGGAAACAAGAAGACTCTCTGCTGAGCATGGAGCCTGATGGACGGCTTGATCCCAGGACCCCAAGATCATGTCCCAAGCCAAAACCAAGAGTTGGATGCCCAACCGACTAAGCCACCCAGGTGTCCCTGACTTTAGTAATTTTTTAAAAATATATTATTTATTTATTTATTTGAGAGAGAATGAGAGAGAGAGAGCAAGCACAAGCCGGGGGGAGGAGTAGAGGGAGAGGGAGAAGCAGACTCACCACTGAGCAGGAAATGTGATGCAACGCTCAATCTCGGGACCCTGAGATCATGACCTGAGCTGAAGGCAAATGCTTCATGGACTGAGCCACCCAGGTGCCCCAGATTTTATTTTTAAGTAATCTTTACACACTATGTAGGAGTTGAACTCACAACTCTGAGATCGAGAATTGCATGTTCTTCCAATTAAGCCAGCCACATGCTGACTTTAGTAATTATTATTACAACTTGCTTTTCTACTACACCTTAAAGTCATCAAAATATTTGGATATATTATGTGAACAAGAGTGGGTTAGGTTTTATTAATTTTGCTGGTGATGATCTGGAAAATCAAGTGTCTGTCCTATATAACTTGCCTACAGTCATGCAGCAAATTGGGGCAGGGAACCCACGTTTTCTAGTTCCAAATCGAACCTTTCAGTAGCCAAATGAAGTGGTTGAAACGTTTGCCCCTAACCTGTCCATTTACCTAGATGGATGGCACTAAAGTAGCTTCGTATTTTGTAATTATAAAGCACTAGAAAAATAATAAAGACTCTGGAAGATAGCAGAACCAATCTTAGGCAAGATGGAAAATCTAAAGTTTCCTTGCATTTATATTCATCCCCCTCTGGAAAAACCAGGAGTTTTTAAAAAAAAAATTTTTTTTTTCTAAGATTTTATTTATTTATTTGACAGAGAGAGAGATCACAAGCAGACAGAGAGAGAGGGGGAAGCAGGTTCCCCGCCGAGCTGAGAGCCTGATGCGGGGCTCAATCCCAGGACCCTGAGATCATGACCTGAGCCGAAGGCAGAGGTTTAACCCACTGAGCCACCCAGGTGCCCCTAAAAATGTGTTTTTTTTCCTTAAAAAAAATTTTTAATGTTTTACCACTTCTTGATACTGTCTCTGAAACATACACTCAAGGGTCTCCAGGAAGAAGAGGAAACCTGTCTTAGTCAGCTCAGGCTACTAAAACAAAAGACCACAGACTGGGTAACTTAAGAGGCTGGAAGTCTAAGATTAAGGTGTTGACCAATTCAGATTCCTGGTGAGAGCTTTCTTTTTAGCTTTTTTCATATCAAGTCACTAATCCCATCATGAGAGCCTCACCCTTATGATCTTTTCTAACCCTAATTACTTCCCACGGGTTCCATCTACAAATGCCATTATTGGGGGTTAAGATTTCAACATATGAATTTTAGGACAAAATTTAGTCCATGGCAAAGCCTGTGATGAACTCTAGCTTCCCAGCCTCAGCTCTGGAACTGTTGATAATAAGCAACCCTATCTGTCGTAGATTTGAACAGGAACTAAAACCCACATTGTCTCTGTAGTAGTCTCCCTGGTTCCTTCCCACATTCTTTATTCTGTGCATTCATAGATACCTATTGAGTACCTACTGTGGGCTCTTTATTGTTTTCTAGATCCCAGGAAGAGCACTGAAAAAAACTTAAGTTGTACACTAATAATGTTTATGTTCTCCTGGGACAGAGAGGAAATAACAAACATCTAATGTTGGAAGGTAATAGGTGCCAAGAGGAAGAAAGTAGTAGGCATGGGAAACAGAGATTGTTAAAGAGCTTGGTTCACCTACAATACCCCCCTTTTACTTACAAGGAATTGAACCCTCTATCCTTTCCTTACTTGTAAATGCCCTCTGCCTCATGACTTCCTGATTCATATAGTGTTCAATGCCTTTCAGCACTTCTGAAATTACCCGAAATGGTATTAAAGAAAAAGAATACTAGCTAATATTGAGCTCGTACTACATGTTATATACTGTGCTAAAGTGTTTCCTTGGGTTTATTCATTAATCCTTGCAGACCCTAACCCTATGAAGTAGGCAGTATTATTGCTTCAATTTTTCAGATGAGGAAACTATGCCACAGAGCAGTTACATAATCTGTTTCAGAGCACACCATCTGACCACATTATTAGGAAATGATCAAGTCAGGTTTTCAGGTAACATGTGTGCTTGCTTAATCAGAGTGTCCAATGTCCCTATGTGCAAACTCAGGGTAAAGTGTATTCCATTGTGAAGTTGAGATAAAATTCACTTGTTTCAAGTGTACTTATTCTGTAGTTTTAGTATATTCATAGGTTGTGCAGCCAACACCAATATCTAGTTCCAGAGTATTTCCATCCCACCAAAAAGAAATCATACTTATTAGTACTAACCACTATTCCCATCTTCCCCAGCTCTTGACAAACACTTCTACTTTCTGTCTACAAGGATTTGTCTATTATGGATACATCATACAAATGGAGTCACAATACATAATTTTTTGTGTCTTTCTTCTTTAACTTAGCATAATGTTTTTAAGATTCATCCATTTTGTAGCATGTTACTACATTCCTTTTTATGACTGAATAATATTTCATTCTATGGATATTAAATCTTTTATTCATCCATTCATCAGTTGATGGACATTTATGTTGTTTCCACTTTTTGGCTATTATGAATGATGCAGCTATGACAATCCTGTACATTTTTGTGTGGATGTATGTTTTCAATTATTTTGGGTATAATACGCCTAGGGACGGACTCTCTGTTCAGCTTTTATATATAACTTTTTGAAGAAATGCCAAACTATTTTCCAAAGTGATTGAACAATTTTACATTTTTCTTAAAGATTTTTATTCATTTATTTGACAGACAGAGATCACAAGTGGGCAGAGGGGCAGTCAGAGAGAGAGGAAGGGAAGCAGGCTCCCTGCTAAGCAGGGAGCCAGATGCGGGGCTTGATCCCAGGACCCTGGGATCATGACCTGAACCAAAGGCAGAGGCTTTAACCCACTGAGTCACCCAGGCACCTCTATTTTACATTTTCACCAGCAGTGGATGAGAGTTCTGAGTTCTCCACATCTCTTATTATCTGTCTTTTAATTATCACCAGTCTAGTGGATGTGAAGTAGTGTCAGGTTTTTTTGTTTGTTTGTTTGTTTGGTTTGTTTTGTTTTTCTTTTAGGGAGAAGAGCATGCAAGCAGGAGGAGGGAGCAGAAGAAGAGGGAGAAAGAGACTCAAGCAGGCTCCATACCCAGGGTGGAGCCTGACATGGGGTTCAGTCTCACAGCCCTGAGATCATGACCTGAGTCAAAATCAAGAGTTAGACATTTAACTGACTGAGCCACCCAAGTGCCCCTGAAGCAGTATCTTAATTTAAAACAAAACAAAACAAAACAAAACAAAGCTTTTAGTTGTGATATATACACAATACGAAATTCACCATCTTAACCATTTCTAAGTGAATGGCTCAGTGGCATTAAGTACATTCACATTGTCATGTGACCACCACCACCATCCAACTACAGAACTCTTTCTTGTGAAACTTAAACTCTGTACCTATTAAACGATAATTCCATCTTCTCCTCTCCCCTTATCCCCTCTCGACCTCCGCTCTTCTCTGCTACCATGAGTTTGGCTACTCTGGGTACTTCATATAAGTGGACCCATGTAGCATTTGCCCTTTCGTAACTGGCTTATTTCACTTACCATAATGTCTTCAAGGTTCACCCATGTTGTAGCATATGTTCAATGTGGTTTTTATTTGTATTTCCTTGATGACTAAAGATGTTCATGTGCTTATTGATCATTTGTACATATTCTTTGGAGAGAAGTCTATTCAAATCCTTTCATAGTCTATAATTTAATGAATATCCTAGACTAAAGCCCACTTTCTAAATTGTGTCCAACACACCTCTAGGTATTTCCCTTTATTTTTTACCTCTAGAATTCATACAGTGAATTGTATCACTTAATCACAACCTCTGGGCTAATAGATGCTAAGTAATAGTTGCTGTTTATAAATAACTGAAAGTCCTGATCAACCCTGATGTGACTGCTGACCTAATAAAGAAAAATGTTAATTATGTTAATTAGAAATATAAATAACTTCAGATCAATATGTATTTTTAAAAATTGGTAATACCTATTTTCCTCATTTCAGTCCATCTTATACATTGCTACCTGATTAATAATTTTCAACAGTATAAATGTGACCATGTTATTTATTCCCTAGTTCAAAAGTTTCCATAGCTCCCCATTATCAACCAAACATGTATAATGCTCTCTATAATTGGATTTTTCATGTCTCTGATTGAAGCAATCAGTAAGAAATTACATTTTATATAGAGAGTAAGAATACAAACATTTATATAAACAAACACACATTCAAACAACAGAAATAAATCTTTTATAAAAAGTTCCTACCCTTACAGCATAGAAAACATTCTGATATTTTGGAATTTTTTAAAAGTATGTATGAAATTCACTAAATTGATTTTGAAAACTAAGTTTGGAAAAACATTCTACATGGCCAACCATAGCAAAGTTCTTCAGAGTATGGTAAAACTTACTCTAGTAATTTTGTAAAAACCAGTTGTCATTTACAATCATTTGGAAAGCTGGGAGGGGGGAAACAAGCAAGCTAATCTAGATCTCCACTCTCAAAAATTCTCATTCATAAGGTCTGGGAAGGAGCCCAGAAATCTGTGTTTCTATTAAAAGCTTCCCAGTTAATTCGATTGTGCAGCCAGGTTTGAGATCAACTGGTCTGAGGATATGCTACTTGCCTTTCTCCCATCTTAAACAAGTATTTCTTGCTTCTTACACATTCTTCCTTTGCACATTCATTTTCCCCCACCTGGAATTTGTGCCCTCTGCCTACTGCAATCTTTCCAGTGCTATTTCAAATACCACTTCCTAGTTACTTCTCCAACCAGAAAGGTCTCCCTTGACTTTCTATTTGTATTTGGGTTTTGTTGACGGCACTTTTCTTGCCTCCCCTCATTGTGCTTCTCTTCCTACTACATTGTAAACAACTACATTATAATTGCCCCTCAGTGGGAGTACAATGGCCTACTCAAAGTCGGGATTTAATAAACTTCCTTGAACCGCAGCTGAAATGAAACCTTCCATTGTGGAAAAATGGGCCACTTTGGTAGAGAGTTTAAGCTCCTTAATAAAGAGTTTGAGCAACATCAAACTCTGCTGTATTTTAATGTGATATTACTGGTACAAATAGGTGAATGGTTAGCTTTTCCGCTTGTGATAATAATGCAGTCTAGCCTTTGGTTAGCTTGCCCTCAACATTCTGTTTATCACTGTGTTCCACAGGAGGAGACATTGGCCGGCTCTAAATGCCCATATCCAAAATAGAGTAAAACTCTCCTCATCTTATTTGGTGTTCCGCTTCCTTAGGAGCTCCCAGTCTCTGTGACTGGAGGTTTCCAGGTCATGTCTTTGAGCTTTAAACAAATGAAATACCCTAAGTGTTTTGTTCCCATCAGATTTGGCTGTGTGTGTTTAGAGCACCACTACAGTATTATGTTTTCCATTTTGCATGGGTATAAATTAAAGTACAGAGATGATTTGATTAGCTCAAGATCCCAGAGTGACTGGCAATGATGGGAATAAAGTCTTGCTCCCCAGATTCCTGGCCCAGTTCACTCCATACCAAACCACAGGTATGTTGCCTTTTTGCTGATGAGGCCACACAACGTTCCTTGGAGGGGATACCCACTAGTTCTGGGAGGATGAAGGCAGAGAGGCTTCAACAGAACCATTTGGAGAGTCAGGGTAAGGGCCAACGGTGTTCCAGAAGTTTGAGCGAGGTTTTCTCAGTATGGTTTAGAAAACACGTGGTCAGCAAATACTTAATACGGTTTTGGGATATTTGTTTTAAGTGTCAAGTCATTTTGCATATATGGCTAATATCTAGTCTTGCATGTCCATCTTTTACTCTAAGTGTAATGCAAATGAAATAATAAGACAATATAATGTTTTTAAAAGGATGCCATCCTTTGAATCCTTAGGAAACGCTGGGAATTTAAAATGACACCAATGACAAAGCACAGGTGGTAAAGACGATCAAGTTCGCAATGACTGGAAATTCCCGCCTCTCCATAAGTCTTAGAAGAAGGAAAATCATGGAGGATTCCCACATCGTACCCAACGCGCTGTGCTCCTTGCCCTCCCTCACCCCAGTCCTAGTTGGATTTACTGGTTGGTGAACCTCATCTCATCTAGAACTGCTGACATTTTGGGGTCTTTTCGAATTCACGGTAAAGGTTTTGACTGAACATGCATATGCAGGTTCTCTGCCTAGCCTCTCCTACTTCAAGCCTTCCCACTATTTCCCTTCCCTCAGGACACACCAACCACACTAACCTTCTTTAAATTCCTTTCTCGCCTCTTCCCCTCCTCAGGGCCTGTGCGGAGGAGAAGCTTCCCATTGATCTTTACAAGGTTTATCATGGTTCTGATCTCAGCAGAATATCACCTCCTCCCAGAAGCCTTTGACTATCTGGTGTAAAAACATATAACCACAGTTCTCCACCACTAACATCCCATTCCTATTCTTTCTGGATCACAGCACCCTATTTCAGTGTTATTAAAGCATTTGTCACCAACTGAACTCTCATCTGTTAACTTGTTCATTGTATCTGCACTACTAGATAGTAAGCTCAGAGAAACTCCAGACCTTTTCTTTTCTGTTCAGGGCTTCATCCTTAGTACCTGGAGCAGTGCCTGGCATCTAATAAGTGCTAAATATCCATGTGTTGAGTAAATGAAATACCCACCCTAACTGAATTTAAATTAAAAAAAAAAAGAAGAGGGGCGCCTGGGTGGCTCAGTGGGTTAAGCCACTGCCTTCGGCTCAGGTCATGATCTCAGGGTCCTGGGATCGAGTTCCGCATCAGGCTCTCTGCTCAGCAGGGAGCCTGCTTCCCTCTCTCTCTCTCTGCCTGCCTCTCCGTCTACTTGTGATTTCTCTCTGTCAAGTAAATAAATAAAATCTTTAAAAAAAAAAAAAAAGAAGAAGAAGAAAAGAAATACCCATCAATGATGTCACAGAGGAAGTGTCTCTTTAACCCATGGTTTGCTCTAAGAAATTACCTAATAATGATCTTTGGAATGACTTCAGCAAGTGCATTAGGTAATATCCCCCAAATGTCAGCTGGCTGAATAGTAAATTGAAGCCAGGCTTTACAGTTCACCCAGGAAGATGAACTCAGAGTTTGCATAAGCAGTGGGGCCAGTTTCCTATTGGACAATCTTTTACATACAGGTAGTATAGTATGGAGGGCAGGTATCTTAGGTTTCAAGGAGAAGCTGTACCCATACATGCTGTGTCTGCTGTAGGCAGCAGAAGAGCTCTGATGAAAAGCAGAGGAAATTACAGTTGTCGGGCCTTGTGGTCACAAGGGCATGTGTTGCATTTGCAAGGTCATCATGGGATAATTCAGGGTGTAGCTTGCACACATTCTGCTGCTGAAAGGGAGATTTTTTTTTCCTACCACATCCGACACATGGTTTGCCAGAGGAAGGGCACGAGATCAGCGGCACTGATGAGCTGGCTTGGTGTTTTTAGGCCACAACTCTACTAAACCAATGACTCCCTTCTGACTCCTCCAAAAGAGCCAAAGGAATTTATTCATTACCCAGTGTGAACAGCAATCACACAAAGCCACCAGATTGCTTTCGCGTGCTATACCAGAAAGTACTTTTCAAAAAAAAAAAAAAAAAAAAAAAGAAAGAAAGAAAGAAAAGAAAAGAAAACCTTAAATAATAACATTGTCAATGCCTATTGTACTAAAATCTTTGTGGGGGAAGAATGTTAATAACTTCTAATCTAAAGATACATACAAGTTTCTACTTCTCCATTACAAATCTAGAAATAAAAGAAGACCACAACATGAATCTAACTTTGGAGAAGTGTACGGTACACTTAACTATGCATAAAGAAGACAGAAGTCCATATAATTGCTCAGTCCTATTTAGAGGCTGGGGTGCGCATTAATGCTATGTAACTAAGTGACTGGGACTTCCTCAAAGTCATTGGTGATATAAGAGAGAGGAGGAGACCATATGGTCAATTAGTACATATGCTTATTAGCGGACAAAGCATTGACATGGAAATTGGTAGCTTGTGCTATAATTCTGGGTTGTATACTTTTGTGCCTTGGGGCCTTTGCAAAGTTATTTATTCTTTCTGAGCTTTAATTTCTTTACCTGTAAAATGGAAATGATAACTACCTTATACAGAACCCTGTATAAAATGCAGTGATATATACAGTTGATAAAATGCAGTGATAATCTGGGTAAAGTGATTTGTGGGTATTCAGTTTACTTCTGGTTTACTTTTCTGGTCCCCAGAAGATGCAGTAGGTCAGCTGAAGGTAAATAGGGCCATCTCTAGGTAAACTGTTTTCAGCTCAATCTCTGGCCTTTTTACACCCGGCCTAAAGCCCCTATAGCATCTTAATCTCATCAGCTTTATCAAAACGGCCATCAGTCTTGTACTTGTGAACATGATGGACTTTTATGTAAATTACTTCCTATGAGTTTTATTTGGCTATAAAACCGAACCTGGAAGGTGTTTAACTTGGTTAGTAGTTTGGGTTGAGATTTTGTACACTGAACAAGACCCTTGAATTTTTTTAGGCTAGACAAGTCGAATCATAGTTTTATATAAATGAATAGCATTAATCCAGCAAAATAATAAATGCCTTTGCTTATATATGGCAAATTAGAAGACAAATGGTCTAAAAGTGTAGGATAAGAATGAGGACCTTAAAATTTAACTAACCAGGCACACTTTTAAAGCATTTTCAGTGCAAGCACTAAACAATTACATATGGATGGAGCAAGAAGTATGTGGTACCTAAATGAGATACATATTTTCTTTGTAGGGGAGAGGTGACTTGGCTACACAAGCACAGAGAACACAGGACATGAGCGAAGATACATAATGGGGGGGCACTTATGTTTGACACAATTATATGGCAATTATCCACATAACTCAGAAGCAATGAGGTTTTAACGAAGACTTCCTACTTCACCAGCTGACATACTACACGAGTGAAGCAACAAGTGAATGCATCAAACCAGGATGCAATTAAAATAAAGCAAACAGAAAGTGGCCTGGCCCTAATGTCCAAGGGTCCAGACACAAGCGGAGTCCAAACTTATCATAAGCACATGTGCCATTAGAATCTGTGATAAGAGGACTTTAATTCCTACAGAAATATGCTTTTCATCTGAAATTCATGTCTGAGATGTTTTCATAAGTTATTTCATTAAACAGCTTTCTTTGTTGATGTGCCTGTAACTCTTCCAGGGATGGTGAGGGGTTGAGAATGTGTAATCATTAGGGTTTCTGTCCTCAAAGAGTTTACTTTCTCAAGAAGGAGGTAAGATAGACACATGTAAAACAACCCTAAATACACAAGCAGCATGCCATTAAGTGATGAATCGATGATCCAGACTGTAAGTACCGGAGAAGCTCAGAGGAGAAAGAAAGCCACAGAAACAAGGGAAGTTTCCATGAAGAAAGTGGCATCTGATCAAATCCTTGAAAGATGGTTAGTATTTAAGGACTAGAAGATAAACCTGAGATGCAATCTTCACTTTAACCCTGATGTGCTGCGTGTCCTTAGGCAAAGTACTTAAAGCTTCCAAGGCTCTTTTTCATCTATATGGTAGAGAAGATAATGTCTAACTCCTCAGTGTGTTGGGAAGATTCAATAAATATGTAAAGATGATGATAAAGAGCCTAACAAGCCCAACACATGGTAGATGGTAAATTTTAATCATAATCATAAATGGTCTTAATGTAGTTGTGCCTCTTTTTCTGAGTGATTTCAAACAACCTTTGATCGAAGCAAATTGGCACAGATATGAATAGGTAGAGAGAAAGGTATAGATCCAGTTAGAAAGTCAGGACAAAAATGTAGAGATGATCACACATGGTTGAGGGCAACCCTGTCTGACTAGAGCAGTAGGTTCATGTAGGAAAAAGCACTGTGTAGACATGGTAAGTTATTCATTCAACACAAATTTGTTGAGCAACTACTACGTACTAGGCACCGTACTAAGTGTGAAAGCTGAATAAAGGTAAGTTTTGAAAAGCAAATATTACAATTTGGCTCAACATGGTGGAAAGTTGGGTGACTTGGAAGAGTTTTTAATTTAGCCACGTATTGTGCAAGGGAGGGACATGTAATAGAAATAGAATTGAAAAGGCTAAAATCTGGCAGCAAATGGATTAGAATGAAAGTGTATGGTGGATATAAGGAGTATAACTGAAAAATTGTTGCACTTGTTAACTTGAAAAAATGATGGTCCTATAAAGGAAGCAGGAACAGACAAACATGAGGAGTAAATGGAAGGAACTAATGTGATTTTGTAAATGAGTTGATTTGGAAAATGAAGTTAGGGGAAAAAATGGCTCAAAGATGAATACAAGGTTTGCCCTTGAGTGAATGAAACAATAGCAAAACCAGAAAAAGGAAGGGTTGTTGATGGTTTCAGTGTCAGGTTAAGTTTGAGGTGAAGATAAGCTATTTGTTGAGCATTCAACTTACAAGATCTATGTAGACAATATGATCAAAGGGGTAGAACTGGGGGGGGGGGCAACAGAAATGGTTACAGATTTTATGCTGCAGTTGGGATGGTTCAGACACTGAAGAAGACCACAATAAAGACAGGAGAAAGGCTGGGAGATTTGACCTTTTGGGTAACTCCCACATTATGTGTGCCGAAGAGTGTGGGAAGCAGTGGGAAGAGGTCGTGATAAAGGCAAGTGTGAAAGAAACCATCAGAGGGAAGAGTTCTGGAAAGCAACTGACTAACAATATCAAATGCATCTAAGAGTCAAAGAAATGAAAATTGGGATCAATATTTGGGGGGCATTTATCCACAAAATGATTAATGGATAATTATGAAATAATGCAGAATTTGAAAAATATTCCAAGATGGAACAATTTAGAAATACTGTGGGGTGACAAATATAGATCTTATGTTTTCAAATTCCTGACAGATACTAATCTTTAGATTCAGGAAGAAGAATGGAAGTTCCTAAGATTTCCCCAAATCATGAGTTACTCTGTGTTTCTATAACCCTTCACTTGTGTATTATTAAATAATAACAGTGACCATAATCATAAATAGTGAATCCTTTTTCTGTGATAGGGTTACAAGTTTTCTGTGAAAAGTAACATAATAATTAATGCATGGTTAGTATTATTATGAATGAATATATTTGTAAGATGATTATATATTTAAATAACATTATGCATATATTAAGTAATAAACATCATATATTTAAATAAAATTAAGTCTACCTGATAAGAATATTTAATAATGGAAATCACTAAAAAGAAAAAAAGGGATACATCAAAATAAATCCTAAAGAAAAAACATTAAAAATTGTGAGATCAAACAACAAATACTTAATATTTACAAATTACTATTGTTAAAATGAAATTTTAAAACTTAGAATACATTAATTGCCTTCTTTGATAGTCTTAATCTTTGTTTCATGAATAAACTACTCATAGAAAAATTTCTTTCATTTTATGTTAAGAGGGGTCAAATTGTTAATTGTGAGACTGAAAGCATCTTCAAGTTGAGCATTAGCATATATGTTGTTCCACATAAGCTCATTTTTTTGAGGGTGAAAATATTTTGTCTGCCCTAATTTTGGTTTTGACATTGAAACTGAGTTGCTTTTTTATGCTCAGACATTTTTCCCTCCACAATAACATTTTTATTTCCTTCTTATTGCATTTCTTAGGTTAAAGAATTTACAAAGAAGGGCTCCTGGGTGGCTCAGTGGGTTAAGCCTCTGCATTCAGATAGGTCATGATCACAGGGTCCTGGGTTTGAGCCCCTCATTTAGCTCTTTGCTCAGCAGGGAGCCTGCTTCTCTCTCTCTCTCTCTCTCTCTCTCTGCTTGCCTCTCTGCCTACTTATGATCTCTGTCAAATAAATAAATAAGGTCTTAAAAAAAAAGAATTTATGAAGAAATGTAGTCCACGGTGAATATATTGGGCATTATTTGAATAACGTAACATTCAGAATCTCTTAGCAAGATTAACAACACTGTACCTAATCACATGTTGAAAAACTTTAATTTAAGAACTTACTTGGTCTCTAAAACATGTATTTCTTGAAACAAAACTCAGAAACTGTATAGAACATACCATGAAAGTAAACTTAGATTTCTTTAATTCGCAAGAATTACTCATCATTAGCTAGAGACAGGCCATGAACACACACTTACAATGCAACGACAACCAAAAGTAACTGGTTAGATGGTAACCATTTCTTGGAAGGGTCACCAGTAACCTACAACTATGTGTGTCAGCATTTCCTGCTTTTGCATTCATTTGAACTAGTGATGTCTCTAAATGATTAAGTTCTCATTCTTAAAGGAGAATTATAATGCCTTCCCCAATTTACTGGTTTCTGTACAGATTTTTCTCAGAATTGGGGAAAAATATAAATTTGATAGAAAATAATAGGAAGGAATTCCTGCATGAAAACACGACACCTGTTATTTCTCTGTAACATATAGGAAGCTTTAATCTGCAAGTAATAGAAAAATAACCTTAAATGATAAAGGGATGAATTACATCACATAACAAGGAGTCTCAAGCCACCTGGGGTTGGTTAATTCAGCAATCAAGAGCTCATGTGCCTTCCACCTTCCTACCTTGTCATCCCAGGTGTTTGGACTCCCTCCTGGTCAGAAGGTAGATGTAGCTATTTCAGGTGCCACATTCTCCCATCTTAACATTCAGGGTAGAACAGGGACAATTTACTTCTTGCCAGTCTTTCTTTTTGTTTTAATGAATAAAGTGATCTTAGCTCCAAGCCCCTCAATGATTTCCCCTCATCCTTCATTAACCAGAACTATGTAATATGCCATCCTTAAACCAATCACAGCAAAGGAAACACGGCTAGCATAATCAGCTTAGTACAATCTAGTTTAACTTGAGAAATGGAAGAAGGGAAAATAGCTATTGCCCAGGCCAATGTTTCTCAAACTGGTCTTAGGACCTCTTAGAAATTATTGAAGACTGCTAAGTACTTTGGTTTATGTGGGTAATAGTTATTGGTATTTATTGTATCATAAATTTAAACTCTGAAGATTTTTAAATAGTTATTAATTCATTAAAAATAATAATAGGCCAATCATTTGTTACAATACCGTGGAAGGCAGAATGAAGGCTCCTAATACTGGTCCACATTCTATCCTGACTACCTGTGAATATGTTCAGATGGATTAAGTTGATATGGAGATGGATTCTGAGATGGGCAGACTATGCTGGATTATTAGATGGGCCCAATATAATCACAAGGGTAGATATAAGTGAAGGAAGGAGACAGTGTCAGAGTGATACAGATGAGACAGACATGTCTATCGATTTTAGGCTTTAGAGATGTAAGGGTATCATAAGCGAAGGAATGTGGGTGGCCTCTAGAAGCTGGACAAGGTAAGGAAATGGATTCTCCCCTTGGGTTTCCAGAAAGGAAAGCAGGCCTGTAGACACCTTGATTTTAACTTAGTGAAGCTCATTTCAGACTCCTGCCCTCTAGAATTATAAATTTCTGTTTATAGCCACTGAATTTCTGTTTAAGCCACTGAATTTGTGGTAATTTGTTATAGTGGCAATAGGAATTGAATACCCATATTTTAAAATGAAAAATAACCATGTTTTCCAGAACAACAGCAAAAGAGTGGTACTCATTTACATTTTTTGGCAAGTCTGTAGTATTTGATTATAACAAGATCGGTAGATTTTTTTGTTTCAGCTTCTGCATTCAGTTTGTTGAATATCACGTTATGTTGCCTTTAGGAAGATCTGCTGTATTTTTGTGACAGAATGTGAATGAGAAAGGCAAATAACTTCTCAGTATATAATAAGAATACTTTTGACCCAATGGCCCTCCTAAAAGGGTCTTAGGGACATATAGGGATGCCCCAGACCATACTCTGGGATCAGTGGTACAGGGAGTCAACAGTTTTTACTTACTCCCAAAAGAACAGATATGGCACTTCTTTCCCCCCATATTCCTAGAGTGAATTTGTCTGGCCCTAAGGTCATCATTAATTAATATGGTGTCACAATTTTGACATTTCTTCTTTAATTCAAACAATATTCCTAAGAGTTTATTTTGTGCTTGGCACTGTTTTATGGACCAACATTATGTAAGTGAACAAGGTAGATACAGCTCTAGTTCCCATGGAGCTTACGTTTTAGTTGCAGAAAACTAAGACACACATAAAAAAGTTAATTTCAGATACTTCTAAGGTATATAAAGAAAAGTAAGTAATGGGACAAAGTATGAGGGGTGTTTGAGGACGTAGGCAAAGAGCTAGTTTAATTAGAGTCTAAAGAAGTGAAATTAGAGTTGAAATGTGATGGATAAGACGAAACCACTGGAAAATGTGGGAGAATATTCCAGGTAGAGAGAAGAGCAGGGCAAAGAGGAGGTAGGAGCTTGGCAAGGCGCTGACAAAGAAAGCCAGTGTGACTTTACTGTATTCATGAGGGGAATAAAAAAGAAGAAAAGAGTTGAAAAGTCCAACAGGTATAGATCAGTAAAGTCTTGCAGGACACAGAAAAGACTTAAGGTTTTATTTCAATGCCATCGAAACCCATTGGAGGAAATAAGAGGCTGTGGAATGCTTTATAAATATTTGCTTCTGTCAATTCTTCCACCTTCTCCAAGGGCTGCTCTTCAGCCCAACACATCCCCCCTCTTCATGATGAGGACTCTCTAGAAAGGCACTGGACCCCAAATAGACACATCTTGCCTCACATAAATTGTTTGTATGCTAACATCAAAAACAGACAGATCTGGAACCAATCAGGAGAATGTAAATTACAGGTTACTTGATGTGGAATAACTTCTGCTGTTGGCCAGAGTAGGTGCACAGCCAAAAATGCACTGTGTGAATACAATTGTTTGGCAATTGCTGGTCTGTCAGTTGTCCAAAGCAGTAAGTGTGTGAATGGATTTGTATGGGTAATGACTCTGAAATTAGCAACTAGCTTTTCTCCTCTCTCCATGATACAGGAAAACACATTGGAACTTGGCTCATTTCTGGAGAATTCTTGTGATGATCCTCAGTTGCTCAGATGCACATTTGGTCGTCATTATCCCTTGTGTAATCAGTTTCTGCAAACTATAGGATGATGTTACAGTGATATTTACAGAATAAGGGAACATGCTCCACACCTTAATCAAATCATTTAAAGATGAGCCTTCTTAGATAACATGCATTTATATATATGGGTAGTCATTAGATAGTCTTTACTTTGATTTAGGCTCTAGAGAAGTAATGTGTCTCCCACTAGAAAACTCCAGATGAATCATGTGCCTAGAATTCTACAAAATATTTACTATAAATAATATAGTAGAAGCATTCACGAGACAATCCTTTCCACACCAAGATGATGTCTAGAACCATGCAAATACAGAAAGGAGTTGAAATCTGCTTTCTAAAGGCCTAAAAACGGCCAGGAATTTGGACCCAATCAGTACACAGAACTGCAGGTGCGGCGGCCCCGCTGTTAAAAAGCGGGATCCACGTGAATAATAAGCCTAATCACATTTTCAGAACAGCTGTGGCTACTTGGGCCACAGTCTCCCATCATGGCTCCCCAAATATTCTTTTTAAGTATTGTGAAAATTTGTATTAAACTTAAGCGCAGACTGTGTATCAAGGAAAATAAAACTATGTTAATTCCAAGGCGACATATTTTCGTTCTGACCTCTGGAAGCGAATGAGGCAGTTTCCCTGCCCCTCTACTTCGGGGAAGGAAGAAAGGAGGGATGATTCAAACCTGTGGTTCTGCCAAACAAGTCCTGGAAGATTCCGATTTCTAGAGCTCAGAGAGTATGCCTGAAACCTGTGCCTTCCTCCTATGTTAGATAAGCAAAAAGTTTGCTCTAGCTATGATAAATCTGCACAACGCGGAGATGTTTTTGGCACAAAGTGTACGTTAGAAAGCTGATGATGATTAAACTCGCCCCCCCCCCCCCCCATCCTTGCAGCCGGGGAGTGTGTTTTGCCTGCATTGGAGAAATGTCCTTCGGCCGCAGGCGTGTGCGTTTTTGCGTCTCCGGCGCAGGGCGACGCGGGTCGGCTGAGTGTCAGCCACACTTGTGGCTGGTCTTCCCCTGCGGAGGCGGCGGTCCCCTTCCTCTCCCCGGGCCGTCTCCAGCCCGAGGCCCGCGGCCCAGACCAGGGGAAGGGGAAGGAAGCCCTCGCCGCAAGCCGGCGTCTGGGCCGGCACACAAAACACGCCGCCACCAGCAACTCCCGCCCCCCTCCCGCCCCGGCTGCGCGCAACTTTTTGCCTTTTCGCCCAGCACGTTCTGTCCCGAGTTTCTGTCCCCTGGGTTTTCCTCCGCTTCCCTCACCTTCGGTCCAGCGGCGCGGAGGACCCGGGCTGACCGGGGCGAGGGGCGCCGGGGCAGCCGCGGCGGAAAGAGAAAAAGGGGGAAGGGGAAAGGAGGAGGGGGCGGCGGTGGCGGTGCGGGAGGAGGAACTGGTCAAAGGGGACAGAGACCGGCGAGTGCCCGAAAAGGAAAGCGACGCCGCGGTTTGCTGCAGTCGGAATAAAGTTCGCGCCCTTTCCTCGGCGAGTCTCTCTTTGACAGCTGGGCGCTGGCGGCCACCTCCACCTCCACGCCCGCACCCCCCGGGGGGCGCCAAAGTTGTTTTTCCATCCCCACCACGAGCAGGGGGAACAGTAACGGGGGGTGGGGGATATACATCCATCCTCCCTCACGAAACCCCTAGAAATCTGAGGACAAACAACCACAAAACTAACCCACTTCTATTTTGCAAAAGGGTAGCAACATTGTAGTGACGACAATTTTGCAGCGAGGAGAAACTTGCGGGGCTTGCAAATCCCCAGGTCACCTCGGCCGCGGGTCTCTCCCCCCGCCCCCCGCAGCAGCCCCCACCGGGACAGTCCGTTCCTTTTTCTTTTCTTTTTTGTCCCGAGGAGCCGGGGGGGGGGGGGCGGGAGGACTCTGCAGGCTCCGACTTGGAGAGCGAGGGCGACCCTGGGCGCGTGTGTAAATCAGTCACCTGAGCGCAGAGGGGCCGCGGCGAGGGCGCGCGCGGGCGGGCGGGCGGGGAGAGGCGGAGGCGGCGAGAGCGGCGGCCCGGAGGAAATCGGGAGGGGGAGGGAAAGAAAGGCCGAGACAGAAGGAGCGAGAGGCGGCCGAGGGGCTGGTCCAGGCGCGGCCGCTAAGAGGAGACCAAGAGGCGGGGGCTGCACTTGACAACCAGCATGCCGAGATGGTAAGAAGTTTCCACCCTCCTTTCCTTTTTATTCTAGACTTCGTCAGACGTGAGCCCCGTCCCCGCGCGCCCCCGGGGCCGCCCGGGGGCCGCGTTCTCCTCAAGTCCGGCGGCGTGAGGTGGAGGGGGGCGCTGAGGAGGGCGGGCGGGAGAGGAGAACCCCAGCCCACTCTGGCCCCTGCCGTGCTCCCGAAATTTCCCCTCAACTTGGCCCAAGTTTGCGAGGAGAGCTCGGGGTGGGAGGGGTGTGTGCGTGCGTGTGTGAGTGTGTGTGTCTGTGTGAGGGGCTCGGGAAGTTCGCCCCCTCTCGCGGCGGGCGAGGAAAGGTGAGCGGCCGGCTAGCGGGAGGCTCC
Organism: Mustela nivalis; assembly: GCF_964662115.1. NCBI lineage: Eukaryota > Metazoa > Chordata > Mammalia > Carnivora > Mustelidae > Mustela > Mustela nivalis. The sequence continues at coordinate 42,948,819 of NC_139032.1, read as the reverse complement.
AGGGAGTTGGGACGGGCTGGGGCGGACGAGGTGGAGGGGAGGCGGGGGATGAATGGAGCGCTGGAGGGAGCTTGGGGCGGAGAGGAAAGCGTTTTGGACAACGGTAACTTTCAAAACTTGCCCGCGAGTGAGGGCCGGGCGGCTGGGCGTGGGCGCCTGGGCGCGCTGGTGCGCCGCGCGGCGAGGACCCAGCCGCCGGGTCCCGGCACCTTGGCGTTTCCCCACCCCTCTCCCTCGCGTTCGGGGAGCCCTCCCTTTGTAGATGAGGAACACGTAGGAAGTGCTCCTGGAGGCTTTCTGAAGAATGTGCACAACGTAGGGCAGGAAGAGAAACCCGAGAGAGACGGAGGTTTTTGAGGCGCAGTTTTAAAGGAGCCCGTTTGTTATACTTACACAGTGACTGCAGGGTGGCATTTGGGGCCCGGGGAGGGGGACAGGATTAATTAAAAAAAAAAAAAGTGGATGGAATCCCCCGTGTAGTGAGGCTAAGAAAAGTTCCAAGTGCATGTGGTGGAGGAGATGGGAAGGCGAGATTCGAGCCCAGCTCCTCTCCTCGGAGCGGCTTCTCTGCAGCGAGGCAGCGTGCCGGGAGTTCGCCGGGTGATGAGCGCTCCGTCCGCTTTCGGGGAAGTGATTTGTTAGAAATGGGGGTTGGACCACTCCCTTCCCTTTAGTTTGCTTCCACCCAGAGCTGCTATTGTTACCCCCACTTGGGGATCTGACCTCCCGTTCTGCATGTAGATGGAATATGTAGGAAAAAGGGAGAGAGCGAGCGGTTGGCGGTCCCCCCCCCTTCACTTCCCCCTAATGTGACATTTCTTGTTTCAGTGATCAAAGTCACAACTGGAGTGTAGGAGATGCGACTGTCAGATGCAGGCACACGCGCACACACACACACACACACACACACAAGTAGCATGCGCCCAAGACTGTGGTTACAGTAACGCTGACAGAAATTAAAGTGGTTTTGAAAGCAGCGTGCGATTTATAGTGGTTCCCATTTACCCTAGAGTCAAGCTGTTGTAAAGCTGATGTACGAAAGATATCATAAAATAATCCTGTGTACCCAGGATTAAAGTGGCAGAAAGTGGCCTGCCTTATTATTTTTTATGTACTTCACGGACAGTTGCAGTGGTTGGAACCTGTGTTTTAAGTGGAGGCGTCAAAACAAAGTATTAAATATTATCTGTTTAGTGCTTGAGTTTTTTTTTTTTTTCTTCTAGCGGTATCTTACTCAAGAACACTGTAAAAGCCCGTTGTAGGTATTATTTTTCTTCCATTTCCCCCAGCCTGCATTCTGTGTGTCTGCACATCTATTCCCAAATACTAATCATTTTGAAAAGTGCCTGAACCCATTTGTTACCCACTGCTTTGTATTCTGCAGTTTCATATGTTAACTGTGCACACACGTACATGTTTTAAGTGGAGGAATTTATTTCTGCACTATAATTTAGTGTGTCTGATTTAGAGACGTAGTCAGGAGTAGTGAGACCTCATACAAGTTAATAGAACTTCCTTTTTACCCTTCGGACTCACACACCACACACAAAATCCCTTGTGAACCTTTATAGGGTATCTGTGTTTTATGTTATATTTGTAGCTGTTTCATTTAAACTGTTCAGCCTTAATGAAGTTCTTAGTTGTAGCTACTCTTTCTGTTCCGGGAGAGCAGAGTATTTAAAATCCAGATTGCTAATCACTCTACCAAAGTACAAGAGTATCTTCACCTGAGGGAAATAATACTGAACCTGAATGTGAACTCTGTTTGAGTATCTTGTGAGAAACGTCTGAAACTGTCTTTTCCTCCCCCTTGAGAATATTAAGTTCCGTGGTGTTTGCATGTAAAACTTTGAACAAGAACAAACCTGTGATTTTTAAAAATAAATATTAAGAAAATATTAATAGCAGTTACACATTTCCCAGTACCTATTTTTTTTTTCTTCTACCTGAAATGTAAGAGATCTGTCAGGCAGGAATATGTGATTACAAAAAGAAGCAGACAAAGGCAGAGCTGACTCTTGCTATATTAAAATGTAAGTGTTACAGTTTGAATTTTCAAGTGAGAGTTTTTGAGTTCAGTGCTTTACATAACATTTTGTCCTAATCTTGCTTGCTGTCAGGGATGTTTCATGGTTGTGCAATTGCTGCAGTCAAGAATGCCAATTTGCATTCCAGGAGTGTCATTTGATTACTTTTATCTGCACAGCTCCAAGACCGGCCCAGACCTCTCGTTTCATCTTGCCATGTCACGAGTCAATGCTGTGTCGTCTTTTCAAAAATCTGCCTGATTTAGACAAGAAAGAAAAGTACTTTCATGTTACAGCCGCAGTCCCCTGCTAACTTGTCAGCAGCAGGATATGATTCACTTGGGCCCAGAAGAATGGAACAGAGAGGCGGGTTAGGCGGTTCAATAAAGCCCACGGACAGGTAGTGTGTGACATCCCCAGAGAGCCACAGTTAATGAAGAACAGGTCTGCTTAGTTCTCCACACGCTGACCTGGTGCTGTCCCCACAGTTTTCTCATTTGATCTTTCCCAGCAAATTGATCTTTTCTTGTATTTTTTTTGCCTTCCAAGTTAGTCCTTGTGGGACTGAAATTAGCAGAGCAACTTAAGTTGGATAATACAGCTGTTCAGAAAAGAAGAAATTGGACACTGGCTCAAAAAGGGGCGGGGGTTGGGGGTGGAGGGAGCTATTCTTTTTGTTGTTCCTGGGAATATTTCTTATATTAAGGGAGACCAGAATAGGTGATGACTTGAAGTTAGTCGTTCCCTTTATTTTTCACTTAATAGGTAAGGTTCAGCACCATTGTAAATATTCCTTAAGTATGTAAAAGATGGCTCTCATATGAGTGAGGAATTTAATTTAGTATTTTTTTTTCCAGTGTAGCATTTTTTGTATTCACTTGTTTGAAATCATTTGCCAGTCGACTTATGGGGCTTTTTATGGCTATTGTAAGATAGATTAAATATCAGTGGTATACTTCAACTATATTATTTATAGTCTTCTAAATAACTGCAATGCTAAAATATCCAGTACTGAAACGCAGAAAAGATTAAACAATTAAGAAAGTCATTACCAGTGTTGTGTGTAAATATTTGGTATGTGGAAATATTTTCTACAGTTACCATCAGCATCTTTTGTTTTAGGGAAACCCCACAGATACACTGTTAATAATTTAAAAAAATATTCAAGATTCTCCATTTAAATTTAGCCTTTTAGAACTGAGATTGAATCACACATTTGAATTTCTGGAGATATTCAATTTATTTTGTTACTTGTTTTTTGAGATGAAAATTAATTTTAACTAGCTTGGTAAATCTAAGTTGGGGATGTATGTATAGTTTAAACAGGTTAAAGTTTAACTCTAGAATTTTCTATATAAAGCTTAGGTTGGAAGCAATTAATAGATTAAGTCAATGTGTATATAAGGAACAGTGCTTTCTGAATTCCTGTGCAGATGGTCTCATTTACCATCTACATCCTTGCAAGAAACAGTTGAGAACATTTCTTATGGAAGGGGAGGCAGCCTCCTCAAATCTTTTCTGTTGGATAGAAATTACATAGGATCATTGGTTAGTAAACTCCTCTCTGAAGAGCTAGAGGGAGCCTTATGATTTTATTAGATATACTTAAGGTTAAAAACAAAACAAAACACTGGCAATCAGAATGTTGTAGGAAAGGAGTAGATAATGAATACTGCCTTAATGTTTAGGCTTGGAGGTGCTATTGGATTTGTTTGTGTCTTTTTTTTTTAAAGCTGTGACAAAAGCAGTTGAACTTTCTGCAAGAAGAGTTAAGGAGTAAGCTAAGATTCTAGGGTACTACCTTTTATGTGATTTGAAGATCAAGCAAAATGCAACCAAATATACTTTAAATCTGATTTGGTTTGCTAAATACTGTTTGTTGTTTTGCCAACTGAAGGAGTTCTGTTAGGAGGCTGCTCTTCAAAGTTCTATTAAAAGTAAAACTTCCTACCAAATCACTAAGGAGGGGAATACCTTCTTTCAGTTCACTAAGGACAACCTCCTTTCTGTAAATAATGGTTTTGAAGTGGTTCTCCATACAACTGCGTGCCATACTCTAGAGAGGAAACTCCTTTAGAGTAAATGCTTCGTTTGTAAGTGTAAAATAGTAAACCATTTATAAAGCAGATATATTATGAATCAATAAGTAAGTTAAATTTAAAGAAATAGAACTTAAGTGGTATTAAATTCAATATTTGTTGTTTAATTTCACAGTTTATCAGTTTTTCCACTAAAATTTGCAATATGTTTACATTAAAGAGTCATTGATCATAATTGCTCTTTAATATTTATACACTAGTTTTTAGTGGCGTTACTTTGGACAAACTTATTTACCATTTAAGTAAATAATATAATCCAGTGAGATAAACTACCCAAATTTGTCTTTTTTTCATCTTTCACACAGTAACTCTCATTATGTTGCTAGCCAATAAAAGTCTTTATTTGTTGCTTATTAGAACCCTCAGTACACTCAAGTGTTCAGCTATAATTTAATTTGGCTGTTCAAAGAGGCTCCCTTGTTTTAAAACATGTTCTCAGTATGCTTTTACCATTTATTATGAACATATATTCTAACTCATGCACATGTATAGGATGATTTTACAGATAACCATTTTTTAAAGTTATGCCATAGCATAGTTGTAACTTCTTTCTTTAAAAAAAAATCGGGAACTAACAGTGTCTTTTTTTTTTTTCTGTATTTTTCCTTGACATTCCAGAACTTTTTTTTCCCTTGGTGATTTAAATAGTTTTGCTATTATAATTTTAAAGTCAGTTCCCCAAATTATACAACCTTCCCTGAAGAGGTAGTGAGAAAGACACTAAACTAAAAAAATGAATTAAACAATTCAATAATTAAGAATGTTAGTTGAGGACATTTCACTCTTATAGTCACTTGAAATTATAAAAAGTTTCCCTTGTACTTCACACATGCTAGCATGATAAATTCAGCTTCTTTAAAGTAAGCTACTGGGAAGTTTTGCAATGAATGGAAGATGGCTGGAGAGTTCTGGTGATATTTGTAACAAATCATGTTCACTGAAAACTAGGACTTTAAAACTCTAAGATGAGTATCAGGAATTCTTCCACAAGGAAGGCCGAATGTGGAACTACTAAATGAGTCATTGCATGTATATCTTACCAGTGGGAATCACATCAAACCGGCTCTCTAGATACAGTATTTAATAGTTGTCAAAATGTACAGTATTGTCTTGGAACTTGTGGTTCATGAGTTCATAGTTCCAGCTTTTTTGTGTTTAGTACAAAGATGTAACAACCCACACAAAACATTTTTCTCTTATTATGACCTTACATTTGCCAAAATGCCCCATGCTGAAATTCCTTTTTAGTATCCTTTTTTTTTTTTCCAGTCCAAAGCCAGACGTGTAACCAGACACAAAAGCCTCTGTGTATAGCAAGCTGTTTTAAATATTGTGACTCGACGATGTGCTGTCCTTTCTCCGCTTGAGCCAAGGATCTCTGCTCAGTGTCTGTGGATTACCAAGCTCCTTCTTTATTGTACCTCTTGTCAACTATTCCTATTCATTTAACCTTTCATTAGTGTCTGTGCAGCTTCACTGTCTAGAAATGCAAGGAAAACCCGAAAGGCCCCACTGTCACAGTTATTAGATTTCTCGGTTACATCCCAGCAACCATAAAGAAGTAAGAGTCGACACTATTGTCGTGCGTGCTGCTGTCCTGGGGTGCAGCTCTTCTGTGCATGTCAAGGACATGTGCCACATGTTGATATGCATCCCAGGGATAAATGCGCAACATGGGGGATAGGCTGATGCTGGAAGTAATAAGCTTTGTAGGAGTTACTGCAAAGACCAACAGTTTGTGAAGGAATTTTGCTTAACAGGCCAAGGAGATAGACACAGTTGAGGGCTGCCAAGATTTGCCTGTGCTGGAGCTTGTCAGTCACATTGTTTTCATCTAAACTTCATTTGAGAGGAAAATTGAATATGTTTGACAGCAATGAAAAGTCTTATTTTCATTTTTTAATCTTTCAGAGGACAAAAGTGGTATTTCTGGTGACTAGTATATTAGGACTAAGTATTTTTTATACTGACTGAATTGTGTGTGCGAATGGATCTATTAGTTTATCTTCTTACATACCTAGAAGAAACATATTTCATAGATGTGTATGTTTTAAAATTTGAATAAAAATAATATAGCTTATTACCTTTCCTATGCTACTATTTTCCCCCTTTGATTTCCCTCTAGCATAGCCTGGTATTAGCGCTTGATTCTTTAAAAGTGCATTTGCTTTGTTGCCTTAATGTAAAGGAAAAACAGGATGAATATCAGGCCATTTTCAAGTCATAATAAAGATAAATAATTGCAGATTTTGCATTGGAAAATATTACATTGACATCTTAGAAGATTCATAGAATTACTTTTTAAGAATTTTCAAAACATTTAAGTAGAAAATAGTAAATTATAATACCTCCTCTTTCTTTACCAATTGTACATTTTTTTTAAGTAAAGAAAATCTGTTACCAAAGCTGAATAAAACAATTCTGTCTTTCTCATTTAAATAATTTTTGTCACTTTACCAAATTCTTTAGGACTCTCCAGTAGCTTTGCAAATACATGATTACCAAATTCCTGTAAAGTTATTTATTTTTTCACTTGACCCAACCTTTTTTGCCAAGGCTGACTTTTTAATAGCTGTACTTAAAGCTTTCTCTTTTCATGATGTCTTGTGAATGTATTAATTGGCTTAGTTATCCTTGTTTCAGAGAAGAGAGATGAGCTATCCTTCCTTCAGATGGGATCCTTTCTTCCAGGGAAATATGTATTCAATAATTGACAGCTAAGTGCCCAGCCAGGGCATGTTCCAGTTTCTTGCTCATTGGGTGGATATTCCACATAGGTTAAATTTAGATGAATGTGTCTTGATCATCTGAGGTGACCTGGTAGCCTTCTCACAGACAAGGCAAGAGTGTATTAACTTTCCCTAAGGTCCTGTTTCTATTCATTATGGTTTGTGTTGGGTGAAGTAGAAGAGGAAAGAGGAACTTCTAAGGCTATAATGTTAGCCGTACCTCCCTGCCTCCAAAAACACACCCTTGGAAATAGGACAGGGCTATATGGTAGTTAAAGAGAAGAATACATGGCACTAACTACTTTCTGTAGGAACACTATGCCTGGTCTTCATCCAGTCAGTATCTCAGGATGGGGAGGTAGTTCATCATTATCCACTCCAGAGTGAGAATAGCCCTGGGCCTGGGTTTCAAGGCAGGCCCTATTCTCTTCCACTCAGGTTTGAAAACCTCCACTTTGTCATTTGAAAATCAAGTGAGTTTGGTAGTTTCTAAGGTGTTTTTGAATTGGAATATTTTATATTTTATGTGCTAGGACTGTATAATCATAGCAGATTACTATTTTTAATAGCTGTATTGAGATGTAGTATACTAAATTCACCTGTTAAAAGTGTCCAATTAATATTTTGTGGATATTGCACCTTTTATTTATCCATTCATCCAGGGATACACCTTTTGGTTCTTATTATGAATAACGCAGCTGCGAACATTTGTGTACAAGTATTTTGTTTTCATTTTGTCAAATGTATATCTAGCAGTGGAATTGCTAGGTCATATGGCAACTGTCTTTAACTTTTGAGGAACTGCCCTATCATTTTCACAAAGCAGCTGTTTGCTTTTCCATTTCTACCAACTGAATGTGTGAGTTTTCTAATCTCATCATATTCTCCCAAATTTGTTACTGTTTTTAAATTTTAACCATCCTGGGGGGTGTGAAGTGGTTTTGAGTTGCATTTCCCTGATGGTTTATGATGTTAAGCATCTTTTCATGTGCTTATTGGCCATTTGTAGATCTCTGTATAACAGAGAAATGTCTCTTAGATCCTTTACCCATTTTTCACTTGGGTTATTTGTCTTTTCATTGTTAAGTTATAAAAGCTTTTTATATATTTATATATTCTGAAATTTATATATTCTGGACAGAAGTTCTTTATTAGATACATAATTTACAGATATTTTTCTCTGGGTTGTCTTTTTTATTTTTTTGATGGAGTCATTTGAAGCCCAGACACTTTAAATTTTGATGAAGTCCAAAGTCCAACTTATTTTTTCTTTGGTCATTTGTGTTTTTGGTGTGCCAAGGAACACTATCTAACCTAAGGTCATAAATATTCACCGTTGTTTTCTTCTAAAAATATAATAGTTTGAACTTATACGTTTAGGTCTTTATTTGGGTTAACTTTTTTGTGTGTAATATGGAGTAGGGATCAGCTTCTTTCTTTTGAATGTGGATATCCAGTCATTCCCAGGACCATTTGTTGAAAAGAGAATTCTTAACCCCATTGAATTATTATGGGACATTTGTGGAAAATTATTTGACTGTAGATGTAAGGGCCTATTTCTAGACTCTCCATTTTATTCCATCAATTAATGTGTCTATCCTTTGCAATACCACACTGTCAAGATTATTGTAGCTTTACATTAAGTGTGTAACTGACAAATGTAAGTCTTCTAACTTTGTCCTTTATCAAATTATTTCAGTATTCTTGGTTCCTTAGTTTATTAAAAATTTGTGTGGTAAAAAGCACATAACATAAAATTGAACAACTTCAACATTGTTAAGTATATAGTATAGACAGTATTGTTAACTGCATCTTCTTGTGCAGTGCATTTTTGGAACTTTGTCATTTTGCAGAACTGACACTCTATCACTTGATGATCAACTCCCATTTTCCCACTCTTCACAGCTCCTGGCAACTGCCATTTCACTTTCTAAGAGTTTCACTACTTTAAGGACTTCATATGAAAAATAAATAAATAAGTAAATACATAAATAAATTCTTAATATGAGTAGAATCATACAGTACATGTTTTTCTGTAATGGTCTTTTTTTTTTTTTTTTTAAGATTTTATTTATTTGACAGAAAGAGACACAGTGAGAGAGGGAGCACAAGCAGGGGAGCAGCAGAGAGAGAGAGAAGCAGGCCTCCCACCCAGCAGGGAGCCTGATGTGGGGCTCGATCCCAACACTCTGGGATCATGACGTGAGCCGAAGGCAGACACTTAATGACTGAGCCACCCAGGCACCCCTGTAATGGTCTTATTTACCATAATGTCCTTGAGGTTCACCCAGTATTCTAGCACATGACAGGATTTTCTTCCTTTTTAAGACTGAATAATATTTCATGGGCACCTGGGTGGCTCAGTGGGTTAAACATCTGCCTTGGCTCAGGTCATGATCTCGGGGTCCTAGGATGGCACCCTGTGTCAGGCTCACTGCTCAGTAGGGAATCTGCTTCTCTCTCCCTCTGCCTTGCCCCCTGCCTGTGCATGCGTGTTCTCTCTCTCTCAAATAAAATCTTTTAAGAAAAAGATTGAATAATATTTCATTGTGTGTATATACCTCATTTTCTTTACCCATTCTTCTGTAGATGGACATTTAGGTTGAGGCCACCTCTTGGCTTTTGTGAACAAACACTGTAGTGAACATGGATGTGTAGTAACTCTGCAACACTGTGCTTTCGGTTCTTTTGGATAGATACCCAGAAATGGGGTTGCTGGATCATATAGTAATTCTATTTTTAATTTTTTGAAGAACCTTCATACTATTTTCCATAGCTGCTGCCCTGTTTTACATTCCTACCAAGAGTGCACAGAAGTTCCAGTTTTTCCACATTTTTGCCAACACTTGTTATTTTATTTTCCTTTTTTTTTTTTAAATAGTGGCCCTTCTAAAGGTGTGAGGTGAAACCTCTTTGTGGTTTTGATTAGTATTCCCCTGGTCATTAGTGTTGTTGAGCATCATTTCATATGCTTCTCGGCCATTTTTATATATATTTCTTAGAGAAATGTCTCTTCAAGTCCTTTGCCTATTTTTAAATCAGATTATTTTGTTGTTGTCATTGAGTTTTAGGAGCTCCTTATATATTCCACATATTAATCTCTTCTCAGAAATATGTCTTGCAAATATTTTTGCCTATTCAGTATGTTTTTTCACTCAGTTGATTACTTCCTTCACAGTACAGAAGTTTTTTAAGTTTGATGTAGTCCCATTTGTCTGTTCTTCTGTTGCCCTTAGCAGTTACCTTTAAAACTCAGGTTGATCTTATCCCCAGAAGTGTAAAGGCTACATTAAGAGAGTGTATCTACTGTAGGGGTAAAGAACTCTTAGTTTTACTTAGGGGATAAATAATGTGCCACTTAGCAGATAAAAGATGATGATGATTCTTAGTTGTTGGCGTGATGTTTGACTTTGATGTTTCTTAATTATCATGGAGTTTTAAAGAATTCTAGGTGTTCCCAGTGATAAGGGGGACACTTCATGCCCTGTAGGGTGGCATTAAGCACCTGGAAATAATTGTTTTGGGTTTTATAAATACCTCAAAAGGAAAGGGAAAAAAATTGATAAAATTTGTCTTTCTAGACATTCTGTTGTAACTAGAAAAACAACCAGCAGTGCTTAAAACTGAAAATTATTGTATGATCTCAGACCCACACTAACTGGTCCAGTTAAGTTTTAAATAAATACCATGTTCAAATCTGGCATGGCACATTTGGAAACATCAGCTTGTTTTAAAGTTAACCTGGCAAATATTGTAATTAAAATACCTCATAGTTGAATTAGAGAAAACTTGAAAACAAATGAAAGGTAAACTAATTTGGAGGCAGCTATGTTGTATCATTGTTGAATTAAAGAAAAACACTATTCCCTTAAAGTTCTAATTTTCTCTTTATTCCTGCCATTAAAGACCTATATTTATTTCCATCTAAGTAATTGCTTTTCTGGTATTCTAATGGGCTGTTCTTGCTTAACTGCATTGCCTTTTTTTGGCCTTTTGCCAGTTATTTTGGATAAAGTTTCATTATTCATTCAGTATCAACTCATATGGTTAGCTTATCAAATATATATATGGAGAGTATGTATTTTTCCCCCCTTATCACTGCTTACATATATAAATTGTAAGTAGTGGATTTAAAATTGTATTTCCTAATTTGAGGATTTACTTTCTTCCTTGTGAAAATTCTGTAGAGGATTTAAAGTCATTTATAAAGATTGGCATGGTAGAAAATTTTATATTTACCAGACACTTGATTTTTGGTTATATATACATTTCATTGTATTAAATGACATACTTTTTAAATTTTGAACAAAAAGTTAATGCTACTTTTGGAATGACAAAATTGTGTTCTTGCTATCTCTTATGGTTTAGGGATGTAAGAAGGGTAATTAACTGGAACAATATAGACCTATAAAGAGAGTCACTCAGTTTTCTGTCCTGTGGTATCTAATCTCCCTATAATACCCATTTTATTCTCTAGCGGATTAGGGAAGTTTATTCTGTCAACATGTACGTATGCTAACAGGTATGCTTCTGAAAGTACAATGTGATAGTTGAGATTTTCCTCTCATTCAGAGTGGTGATTGGAAGCACAACATTGTATGTGTTTGAATTGGTTTTTGATAGGTTAACATATTAATTTAGAGTGCATTAACTCTAAGTGATATTAAAAAGTAAACATTTTATGAACCTAGAAATTCTGCTAGGCATCGATTATATTTTTCATCCTATGAGTATTCCGTATAAAAAGTATTCTCACATAAAGGACTTCTGTCTGTCTATTGGTCTTTGCAGCTTCACTATGTCCATGAACCCCAACCAGTCACTGACAAGACATTTTTGTATACAGAGGACAGTGACTGTTAGATCTAATGGAGTGTGTGTGTGTGTGTGAGAGTGATCCATGAGAAACCGACAGTTTGCACTTTCCTTGTTGGGGAGGGAGAATACAGAATAGTATGGTTTATTGAAATTTGGGGGTGACAGTAGATAATGGTTTACTGTTATATTTTCATAATATAGTAATACCTGGTATGTTGGTTTTTTGTAGTTTCGAGTATATATGTGGATGGCATAGATGAATATTAAGTGTATTGCTGAATGTTTCACTAATGTCAAATTGTATTTCTGAAATCCACATATGCCAGAGAAATAAATTGTTAACAGCCAACAAGTAAATGTTTGCTTGCTATATGTAAAATAACTGGTTTAGATGTGCAGGAATTGATAAACATTAAAAGGAAATCTTTAAAAAAATTTCAGGTTTTTATATTCAAGTTGGCATAGGCATGGGAGTTCTACTTGTCTTTGTTTTCCAAGGTTGATACAACTTTTAATTACTTTCAAATCTAACACCTTAACAGGCAGTTGCGTTTCTGTGATCTGCATGACACTGGAGTAGGTGCTGTAGGTATTACAGATTAAGGAGAAGCTGTAACCCTGACATGAAGGAGCACAAAGTTCACATGCAAGAGGATGTTCATTATCTTAGCATGACTGTAGTGCAGGGTCTGCCTCTGGTCTTTGTACGCTTAGAAATCTAATTTTATCTCTATGCCTTTGCAAGAGATCCGTCCTTCATGGGCTCATTCAGGATGTTCACTGACGGAGGGATGGAGAATAGATACACATATGCATGCAGGCACACACGCTGTGTGAACATGTGTGTATCTGCATACCCAATTAGTTGAAATACTCATATACTCATATTGGAGTGCTTAGCACATTCTTTCCTTCACAGACAAATTTAATTAGGGAGTGAAATTATAATCCAAACATTGCTCATTGTTACTTTATGAGTTTGGGATTTAAGCAGAGAATATTAGGGAGGCAGGTGGAGGTTGTGAGGGCCTCTTCTCGCTTCAGGGAAAGCCTTCCCAGTGGCCTGTATTGATACAGTGCACATTTTGGACTCTTGTCTCCTGGACTGTGTTTGGAACAGCATTGACAAAATTTACTCCTCTTACTTTTTTTCTTCCTATTCCCCTTCTAATTGACAAATTCTTTTTTCTCTAAATATGTTAATATTCTCAAGCAGATATTAGTCAACTGTCTTGGGAGCTACTTGTTAAGGTGACTTTGCATGTGCTTGGTTTTTATGGATCTAATGCAGATGGCAATGTCATTTCATTCATTTTAAATTTCTTGGGAGATACCTTACATGTAATGTGTTTTGTATATGAGAATGAAGGGAGGCAGTAGGATAAGACAGCAGTTTTCTGGGAGAAAAGAGATATATGTTGTTTTTAAAAAATAGTAAAAAAAAAAAAAAGCTTTGAAACTAGTTAAATATGTGGCAGAGAAAGTTTTTGTTAACTACCTTGTGGAGAGATATTTAGGTATGAGATTGTAGTTCTATGGATACGTGGAATAAATGGAAGTAGAGATGTGTACAGAGATTTAATCTTTGCATCTATTTTCTATGTGATAGAAAAATTTTCAGTTACTTTGGGCTTCTCTTGTACATCATGCAGTTAGGGTCAAGATTAGATTTTAAAGATTCTTAATGTGTCATACTATATGATGCTCAACATTTTTTTTTTTTTATATTATGGATGCCAAAAGAACCCAAAAGTTAATACTATACCTTTAATTTTGTATTAGGCGATTCCAGCAGCTTCCCTGTTTGTTCCCCTCCCTTTTGTTTTTTACTTTGGACTTTTGTTCTGTTTAAAATGCTTCCATATAAATTAGATTCCAGCTAAAGAGAAACATCTGTTAAGGGAAGAGAAGGTAGAAGGCGAGGCACTGAACATCTCCCGGATGCCAGAATGATAGATTTTGGTGGACCAAGGAGTTTCTTTAGATCTGGTCTGACTTTTATCCTTAAATCCTTATTTTCAGTCTGCAGTCGGTAAGTTTCATAGTAGTCCTGGTATAGTTGTGTAATGCGGGAATGTTCTTATTTAAAACCACAGGACTTAAAACATTTCAAATTTTAAATTTGAAAAGGTGTCAGAAGTAAAAATGAAGTGGGGGTGATGATGGAGAGAATAGAAGAATTACACAGGAAATATTGGACTCAGATAAAGGTAGAAAAATACATAAAAAAAATAACAAAGGGCCTGTTAAGATGAGTGGCATGAGACTTGTTTTCATGTGCTTCTCCAATGTCTGTGTTCACCATATTTTTTTTAAAGATTTATTCATTTTAGAGAAAGAATGTAAACGGGGAGGGGCAGATGGAGAGGGAGAGATCAGACTCCTCACCTGAGCAGGGAGCCTGACTGAGGGCTCATCCTACAAACCTGAGATCGTGACGTCAGCCAAAAAGTGAGAGTCAGACACTTAACCCACTGAGCCACCTAGGTGTTCTCACCATTCCCCCCCACCCCGTATGTTAGGTTTTCTGCCTCTTGTGTACCTCATCTGCTGGGTGAGGCCTGTTGGAACTGTCTCCCAGTTGCCACCTATTTACTACTTTTGTTGCCATTACCCAGGTCCACAGTGCCATCATCTTTTACCTGAATGGCTCCAGTGTCCTCTGGCTGGTCAAGTGCTTCCACTCTTGCCTCTTGCTCACTATACTCAGACTACTCTTTTTTTTTTTTTTTTTTAAGATTTTATTTATTTATTTGACAGAGAGTACACTGAGAGGCAGGCAGAGAGAGAGAGAGAAGGAAGCAGGCTCCCTGCTGAGCAGAGAGCCCGATGTGGGACTTGATCCCAGGACCCTGAGATCATGACCTGAGCCGAAGGCAGCGGCCTAACCCACTGAGCCACCCAGGCGCCCACTCAGACTACTCTTGACAGAGAAACTGCTTCCTGTCTCAGAACCTCCCAGTGACTTCTCATCACACCTGTAGTGCAATCCAAACTCTGTTGTGACTGAACAGCATATGTAAGATGAGAGGGAAACCTACCTGACATTCCAACACACTTTGCTATCACTGTTCATTCTGCTCCCATCATACTGACCTAGCTTTTTACTGAACATGCCACATTTTGTACCTATACCTCAGGCCTTTGCACATATTTTCCCGTCAGCAGGGAATGCCCTTCTTCCACATTTTTGCATGGCTTCCTTCCTCATTTCATTTAGGTCTCTCAAATGTCACTCCTTCAATGAGAACTTTCTGACAGTTTTCTTACCCCTGCTGTGTCTCCACATTGTATGTTTCTCTGACCTTTTGCCCTGCTTTGTTTGTTGATAGCATTTATCACCATTTGAAAATATATATATTTGTTTATACATAGTTTATTATTATTTCTCCCTTCCCGCTGCGATACAAAGCTCTATAAGAACAGGGACCTTTGCTTGCCTTGTTAATTTCTGAATTTCCCCTACCTGTAGCAGTTCCTGTTGTGGGAAACATTCACCAGATATTTTTTATACATTTATTCACTCAAACACATTCTTTATCAATTTTCATCAGGTCTTAGTTATTCTCTGGAGGGTTATTTATGGCATCTGCTCTTGCAGTTTTCTGAACTGCATATTGGAGTGGTAGTTTCTATGGTAGATGTAAACACACCCAACAGTTTTGCAAAAATTGTCCTATAAGATACAGGGAAACATATTAAAAATTTGATTTATCTCATTCTTTTTTGTGTGTGTTTTACAGTGTGTATGATGTCTTAATTTAGTAGATATGTAAGGGATATATTGCGAAATAAAAAAAAAAAACACAGACTTTGACTTGAGCCTAATCTGGACAAGCACAGTTAACTTTGTTTAAAGAAAATTGTAACCCTATAGTCAGGCTATTTCATAGATTTTGTGTTTTTGAATATTAATAGGGTGGCGATACCACTGGTGAGAATGTGTAAAGTTGTTCTCATTATTCGGAAAATCACTCAGGTCTAATTTTGAGAGTGAGACATTATATATGAATTTCAACATACATGTGTGTATGAATATATATTCCCTAATATTCCAACCTCTGATGGAGTTTTTAACTCTCTTAAGTTAAAGTGTACTTGTGTTAGGGCCCTTTGTACCTATACTAACTACTATGTGGAGGTATATGAGCTGTTTTTTCCCCCTCATCTTGGGTAATTTAGGCTTTTTAATGAACCTGTACCTGGATACTTTGGTTTCCTGTGATTTCAGTTATTTTAAACATCTTGATTGAGATACAGTTTACACACCATACAATTTACTCCTGTGACTAAGCTTTACACTTCCATTTTGTAATTATATACAATTTTGAAGTCACTGGGAAATAAATGATACACTCAGACTTTTGAAGGAAGTCTAGTTAGGTGTTCATTTTAATACCTTCTTAAATGAAGTTTTATAACATTTGAAGCACTTGCTAATAAAATATTTGAAAGGATTCATAAACTTGAGTAAAGTACTGAAGTAATTAATATACTAGTAAACTAAGGAAATGTGAAAACCATAAATAAATGGATACAAGTAAATATTATTCTTTATCAAATGGTCACCTTAGTATATCCTATTTTGATGGTGCCTTAGTTTAGATTTTTTTAGAGCTATCTATTTGACATTGGCTTTGGACAGCCTGTGTCTTAATTCTTCTAAATATCTTTAGTGCTGGCAAATTTTTTGTGAAGTAAGTTTTGATTTTCTGAATCATCCAAACAAAAGTTAAGCTGGATGAACATAGTGGGTGGATAAATCCAGGTGATTCCATTTTGGGTAAGAAAAAAAAGCACAATTGATTTTTCTTATGTAGCTTATAAATTGGCTCTGGAAGTAGTTACAAATGAAAAATTCCAGAACTGTTTTGAACAGTAGTAGTGTTATTGGAAAAGTGCAGTGACTTGAGGTGACAATAGAAACATTGATTTTTTTTTTCCCCCTACCAGTAGTGGACCTTCTTTAAATCCATAGAAACTCATTTGGCTATAAGAATTGATGTGAGACTTTATGCATATATAGAGTAATGCATACATACATACATGCTTATAAACATTTTTCCACTGGCAAAATTTTGTTAATATTTTGTACTCTGTAAAGTAATTCTGCTCTGTATGGCAGATACCTAATAAATTCTACTTCAGAGTTAATCCTGTGGAATTTCAGTAAAATTATTTTAAGCTCCAGCCTGAGAAGACCTCCAAAAGCAAGGGATACCAAGAAAATTTTGACTAAGATATGAGACTACATGAATGTTTTATGATATTAAACAAATTTATATAGAGTTCTTTGGCTACAAATTAGAGTGATTATCACACAGCTTGAATACTTAGTGCAGCAAATTTGTGTGTTTCAGGTATAAGTAAATGCTAGGGACATTAGAAAGCTAATGAAGTGCAGATTTGTGCACATAAACTTTTTAGGGCAGTCTTATCGATATCTCTATGACACGAGTCAAGGGGAAAGTAGCTGCTCAAAGGGAATAGGATTTTCTTTCATTTTTGAAGATTTGGTTTTGAATTCCTGTAAGTTGTGGTTTAAGGTGATACCAGTATCTTTATGATGACTCCTGGTTATCAATTAAGAAAAGTATTTGTTAATGCCTTGGAAATATCTGTGCTGAATTCCTTTTCAGTTCCTTTTCTACCCTCCTCATCAGAAAATGCTAATTTTACATGGAATCTGTAGATCTCAGCAAAATCTTTTCGTTAAAAATAATACAAGCAGTTTTTGGAAAATTCAGTCTATCTTGTGTAGTTGTACCCTATCTAGGAAGTTAGGGTAAATAACTTCCTAAACTTCCTAAATATTTTCCCAGGAATAATAGTTCAAGAAATAAAAAGGAATGGAATAAATTCAACTCCAAAATATTAATTCTAGATATTTTTCTTCATTCCTTCAGGGTTCTCTGAGACTATGGAACTTTCTGATTTGAAGGAAATTTAACACTGATATTTGTGTTGGAAATAAACGTTAGGGTCAACTTTTCCTGTGTTAACTGTAATCTGCTGGGTGTTTCCTTTTAAACAAATCCAAAAGTCTTGTCCATAACTAGTACGTTAGGCTTCTTACAGAGTGCTGTGAGGGTAGAGAGGTCCTGTAGGAGCTCCTGTTATATGCATTCAAAGCCTAAGAGTGTCATTTACACTGTCTTTGGAGGGACCAGTGTGCTGTCTTCATGGACCATTTGGCCCATGAGATGGGATTTGTCATAATTGATTGTCATGTATTATAAACCCTGTGGGAGTATAAGGTCTAGCTGCTTTACCTTGGATGGTTTCTGAATGTTTTTATCTTGTTCCAGGGTGGATTATTACACTTGAGAATGCACTTAATTACAAGCTTTATGTTTTCCAGCACCCTAAACAGTACCTCCTCTTCACTCTACCTGACATCACTGATGGTATTTCATGTGCAGTTTGAGGACAGTGTATGACTTGGAAGATGGATGCTCTTCAACTTGAAGTCTATCTCCATTTTTCAGTTTCTGCTCTTCACCTTGATGTTTTAGACCTTTCTATTTAAAACCTGTGTTTTGCGGTTAATTTTCTCAGGAAAAGAAGTTTATACATGATAACATACTAAAGAAAAAAGGCACCACTTAGCTGATATTAGGTATTTCTCAGAATACTGTAAGAAATTGAATTTTGTTGTGTTTTTACAAGTTATTGCATTATAGGTTTTATTTTTTTTAAAACGATAAATTTATTTGAGAGAGAGAGAAAGCATGCATGCAAGCATGGGGAAGGGCAGAGGGAGAATCTCAAGCAGACTCCCCACTGAGTGCAGAGCACTTCTGAGCCAAAATCAAGAGTCAGATGCTTAATCCAGTGAGCCGCCCAGGCGCCACAGGTTTTATTTTAATAAAGTCCTTAAATCCATGCCTACACTGAGATCTTTCCTTAGAAAATGATACTTTAGAATATTTCTTGTTACAGTCCTTTCTGATTAAACATGGTAGGATCTTAAGGAATTTCAATTTTTTATGTATATATATAATCTTTCCAGTTTCCTGAATTTGCCCCTCATCTGAGCTTAATCACACTTTATTGTAATTAACTGTTGATATGTCTACCACACATTTTACGCTGTAGGTTATCAGGTATATTATTTTGATCTTTTCATTTTTCTGTGTTTATCAAGGAATAAATAATCCTAAGTAGATGTTGGATTTACTCAGTTGTTTCATGTTTTAGTTTTTTCCAGTGTGATTGAGGAATAATTGATATACATCACTGTGTAAGTTTAAGGTGTACAGTCTGATGGTTTGATTTACATATATTGTGGTTTGGTTACCACAGTAGGGTTAGTTAACATTCAGCATCTCATATAGATAAAATAAAAAGAAAAAAATTTCTCCTGTGATGAGAACTCCCCTGTGAGGAAAACCCTCATAACAGTGTTTTAATTTTTAAAGCTTTGTTTAGAGATTATGGTTTTGGGGTATCTTCTTGGTGGTATATCTCAGACAAACTTTTGATTGTCAAATTACATTGCCTTGTATATTGTTTTTAGAATTTAGTTTTATCCCTGATTGAGATACCCATGACTAGAATGATCAAATTTTTTAAATGTTGGTCAACATGCAGCCTTTTCTTTTGGAAGGTGATTCTTTTTTAGCAATGAACTTTTAAAAGTCATCTTCCTTAATTTATAATGTAGGCACAATGAAAGCCTCAGGAACATTTTTTTTCCCCTTGAAAAATCTTTAAAGAGATGTTTAAACAAATCAAAATATGCTATAACTTAAAAGAAATAATTTGATGTGGCAAGTTTTAAATTAAAAAATAAAACCACACACACACACACACACACACACACACAGTATAACCTTCCTTTGAGTCTTTGGTTTAAGTCCTCTGTCATATAATGCCAAAAACTTTGTTCTGAGCTGCGTGTGTGTTGAAACATGTATGCCTGTCCTAGTGTCATAACTAATTATATCTCTTGTATGCTTACTTCTAGTAATTGGAAAGTAGACCTACCGCAGCATACAGTTTAACATTTAGTTTTATCTTCAGGACCTGCTATAGAAATCGAGTTTTCAACCATGTAGCAGCTTGACATTGTAAACAGATATTACCATTTAAAAATATAGCCTCCACTTTGTATTTTGCAGAAATAGTGTACCTTGGGAGGAAAGATTTCAGGAGTTCTTCAAGGCTCATAAGTGCACTTGCACATTAATACTGACCGTTTTGACTGAGATACTTCATCTATGAATTGGAAATTGATGGTCTAGTGTTGTGGTAGCACAATTTTATAGGATTTCTTTTACCCAAAGTTTGTCAGAAGGTTGTAGCTTGTGCCAGAGCTTCTGGGTGCTGTGGTCATTTAATCTTCATAGATTGTTTTAAAATAACATGGGGGCAGATTCTATGAAAATGCATCTAGTAGAATTTTAAGAGAGTAATTTAACAGTCCTGTCTCAGACATGCTTGTGACTAGTGCAGCAAACAGTTCTTCTGTGCACCAGCATGTATGAAAGTATGTGGTCCTTGTCCATGCCTGCTGAAAGAGGACTTCACCAGTCTTCAGTCTCTGAGCTGCAGCCTTGTCGCAATTAAAGTCTTAGGACTCGGAGCAGTTAATGCTGGTGATAGATTGTGGTATTTAGCATTGTGTTTTGTTCCATGGTGATCTAGTTCTGCGGACTTAGAGGGATTCTAGTCAGAACTTGGGAAAGAATATACCAAAGGATTTTTGGCAGATATTTTTTAAAGCGAGAAATACAATGACTTTTCTTACTAATAAGTTTTTCTGGCTTTGCTTAAAGAAATAGTAAAAGGATTGTGCACTTCTGTTATTGGATAATTCTTTAAAATTTAACACTGAAAATGCTAGATTTTTTTTTTCTTGTAGTGAGTGAAAATATTCCTTGCTTTAATGTTTCTTTCCTTTCCTTCTTTCGTTATACTTAAAAGTAAAACTCAGTATTCTTTCAGACTTACTTTATCTATTTTTATAGTAAATTAGTTTTTATAAACTAGGTTTTTTTCTTTTATATGGTAACTTAGGTGTGCAAAGGCATTTACTTGAATGTTTTGTGTTCTGAAATGTGAGGCTTTGATTCTTGGTATAATATCTCTGTTTTGAAAACTGAATTCCCAGGGTTTTTTTCCTAATCAGTGTATCATGACCTGTCACATTAAAAAATTAGATGGCCTAAGCCATTTACCTTTGGGAGACTGGCTGTAAAAGCCATGTGTTTAATAATGAAAGTATATTTCCATTAAAAAAAAAAAAAAAAGATTTATTTATTTATTTATTTATTTATTTGACAGAGAGACAGAGAGCACAAGTAGACAGAGCAGCAGGCAGAGGGAGAGGGAGAAGCAGGTTCTCCACTGAGCAGGGAGCCCGATGTAGGGCTCCATCCCAGGATGCTGGGATCATGACCTGAGCTGAAGGCAGCCGCTTAACTGACTGAGCCACCCAGGGGCTCCAATGTCTTTCCATTTTTAAAATGTTCATTCCTCTTATAGTTTTTCTGGTGTCAGTCAAATTAATGCTGGTATATTTGGCTTTAAGATTAACTGATGACAGAAATCGAATCTGTAGATGGTAGGCCACATAAGAGAAAGGGTAATTTAAAAAGGTCCCGGCAGTAGGAGAGAAGGTTGGCCCACAACTGGACTGATAGGAACACCTTCCCACTCATCTGTTGCTTGTGAAGTAATAAAGAGTGGAAGATGTTAAGGCTTGTCTGGGTTCTGAACCTGGGGTTTCTGCCACCTCCACAGGGTGTTTGGAAATCTTGGGAGTCATTTTTGTTCTTCACAAGTGAGATTGGGATGCCTCCTGCTATTTAGTGGGCCAAGGATACCTCAGTTCCGATTGCAGAATAATTTACACACAGTGATGAATTGCTCCGCCCCAAATGTTAATAATGCCTCTTCTGGGAATCATTCGATAGTTATTGAGAGAAAAACTGAAAAAAATGGTAAAAATGACTTTTCTTCCCCAAATTCCCACTTACATTTTTAAAAATTTTTTTAAAGGAACGAAACCTTTCATTGAAGTACACTTGGCATACAATATTACATTAGTTTCAAGTACATAGCATAGTGATTCGATATTTATATACATAATGAAATAATCACCACAATAAGTCCATTTACCATGTCACCATACAAAATTAATACACTATTATTGTCTATATTCCCCATGCTATATATTATTTTCCCATGAGTGACTTACTTTACAACTGAAAGTTTGTATCTCTAGGTCCCCTTCACCCATATTGCCTACTCCCCAACCCCTCTCTCTCCTGGCAGCCATCAGTCTTTTCTCTCTTTGAGTTTTTTTTTTTCCCCATTTGTTTTTTTTAGATTCCACATGTGAATAAAATCATATGGTATTTGTCTTTCTCTGACTTATTTCATTTAAGCGTAATACCCTCAGGGCAAGATTGAATTCTTTTTTTATGACTAACTAATATTTCATTGTGTATATATACTACATCTTTCCACTTTTTTTTTTCATCTTTCCACATTTTAAAAAATCTGTTGATAGATACCTAGGCTGCACCTTTATCTTAGTTATTGTAAATAATGCTGCAGTAAATATAAAGGTGCATATATCTTTTCAAGTTAGTGTTTTGTTTTTCATCAGATACATACCTGGAAGTGGAATTGCTGGATTCTGTGGTAGTCCTATTTGTAATTCTTTGGGGATCATCTGTACAGTTTTCTGTTGTGGCTGTACCAGTTTGCATTTCCACTGGCAGTGAATGGGGGTTCCCTTTTCTCCACACCTTCACCAACATTCTGTATTTCTTGTTTTTGTTTCATTATAGCCATTCTGACAGGTATGAAATGATATCTCATTGTGGTTTTGGTTTGCATTTTCCTGGTGAGTAGTGACGTTGAACATCTTTTTGTGTGTCTGTTGGCTGTCTGTGTCTTACTGGGGAAAATGTTTCAGATTTCTTCCCATTTTTTAACCAGATTATTTGCTTTTTGGATATTGAGTTGGAAGAGTTCTGTATATATTTTGCATATTAGCCCCTTGTCAGATATATGGTTTGTAAATATATCCGTCTGTTCAGTGGATTACCTTTTCATTTTGTTGATAGTTTCCTTCACTGTGCAGAAGCTTTTTAGTTTGATGAAATCCCATTTGTTTACTTTTACCTTTGTTGCCCTTGTTTGTGGAGTCTGGTTCAAAAAAATATAGCTGAGACATATGTCAAGGAAGTTATAGACTGTGGTTTTTTTGTTTTCTGTTTTTAGATTTTATTTATTTGCCAGAGAGAGAGAGAGAGAGAGCCAGAGAGCATAAGCAGGGAGAGTGGCAGAGGCAGAGGGAGAAGGAGAAGAGGCTCCTCAGCAGGGAGCCTGATGTGGGGCTCTATCCCAGGACCCTGGGGTCATGTGAGCCAAAGGCAGATACTTAACTCATTGAGCAACCCAGGCGCCCCTAACCTATGTTTTGTTCTAGGAGTTTTACAGTTTTAGGTCTTATATTTAAGTCTAAAATCCATTTTGAGTTTATTTTTTGCATATGGTGTAGGGTCGGGATACAGTTTCATTCTTTTGTATGTAGCTGTCCAGTTTTCCCAGCACCACTTATTAAAGAAACTGTCTTCTCCATTGTATATTCTTTTCTTCTTTGTTGTAGATTAATTGATCTTATATGTGTGGGTTTATTTCTGGACTCTTTGTTCTGTTCTTTTGATTTGTGTGTCTGTTTTTGTGCCAATACTATACTGTTTGGGTTACTATAGCTTTGTAGTATAGTTTGAAGTCAGAGAGCATGATACATCCAGCTTAGTTCTTTCTCAAGATTGCTTTGGCTATTTGCAATCCTTCATGGTTTCTTAAGAATTAGGATTTGTTCAAGTTTGCTGTTTTCACAGGGATTGCATTGACTCTGTGGATTGGGTAGTATGGACATTTTAACAGTATTCTTTTATTCCATCATCATGGTATATCCCTCCATTTATTTGTGTCTTCAGTTTCTTTGGTCAGAGACTTACAGTTTTCCAAGTATAGGTCTTTTACCTCCTTGGTTAGATTTATTTCTAGGTATTTTATTCTCTCTAATGTAGTTGTTAGTGGGATTTTCTTTTTTTCTTTTCCTTCCTTCCCTTCTTGAATGAGATTTTCTTAATTTTTCTTTCTGGGGCACCTGGGTGGCTCAGTTAAGCATCTACTTTCGGCTCAGGTCATGAACCCAGGGACCTGGGACAGAGCCCTACATTGGGTTCCCTGCTCACTGGGGAGCCTGCTTCTCACTCTCCTGCTCCCCCTGTTTGTGCTCTCTCTCTGTCAAAAAAATAAAATCTTAAAATTTTTTTTTTTCTGATAGCTTGTTATTAGTCTATGGAAATACAACAGGTTTCTTGATATTAATTTTACTTGGACTTTTACTGAATTTATTTATTAGGTCTCACAGTTTTTTGGCAGAGCTCTTAGGGTGTTCTACATATAGTATCATGTCATCTGTAAATAGTGACAGTTTTTTTTTTTTTTCACCGTATATTATTTATTTCACATAAATTAAAACATCAAGTTGGACACTATAAATTTTTTTGCAACAATAAAATCTATTTTTTCAAACAAAAAAAGTATAATTTTAGACAACTTGGATTGGCCATCAAGAGCTTGATGGCTTCCCATACTTTATAATTATTTTTTAATGAGATTACTGGTGATGCTAAAAACTATGATTTTTAAAATATTTTATGATGAAATGTTGTCCACACTGGAAGATTTGTATAACTTCCTGAACTAAATGACAATAGTGACAGTTTTATTTCTTCTTTTCCAAGTTGGATGCCTTTTATTTCTTTTTCTTGCCTTATTTCTCCCATCCAAGTACTAACCAGGCCCGACCCTGCTTAGCTTCCAAGATCAGACGAGATCGGGCGCGTTCAGGGTGGTATGGCCGTAGACCTTGCCTAATTTCTATAGCTAGGACTGCCAGTACTGAGGTGAATAAGAGTGGTGACTTAGGTACCCTTGTTTTTTTTTCTCATCTTCGAGGAAAAGTTTTCAGCTTTTCACTCTTAAAGTTTGATTTTAGCTGTGGATTTGTCATGCGTGACTTTATTATGTTGAGGTGTGTTTCTCTATACCTATGTTGTTGAGAGTTTTTAATTGTAAATGAGTGTTGATTTTTCTCAAATGTTTGAGGTGTGGTTTTTACCCAATCCACAGATTCATGTTTTGAGAAGATCATATTATTTTTGTCCTTTGTTGTATTAATGTGGTATATCACATTGATTTTATTTGTGGATGTTGAACCGTCTTATATCTCTGAAGTAAATCCCACTTGATCATGGTATATGATCCTTTTAATGTATTGTTCAATTTGGTTTGCTAATATCTTGTGGATTTTTCCATTTATGTGCAGCAGAGATATCGACAGTGTAATTTTATTTATGCTGTCCTTGTCTGGTTTTGGTATCAGTGTAATGCTGGCTTCATAAAATGAGTTTGGCAGTGTTGCCTTCTCTTCAACTTTTTGAAATAGTTAGAAGATGTTAGATATTACATCTTCTTTGAATGTTTGGTAGAATTCACAAGTGAAGCTGTGTGGTCCTGGACTTCTGTCTGTTGGGAGGTTTTCCATTACTGGTTCATTCCCATTACTCGTAAGCTCTCTATTCAGATTTTTATTTCTTAATGATTCAATAAATTTTGTGTTTCTAGGAATTTATCCATTTCTTCTAGGTTGTCCAATTTTTTGGCATATAATTGTTTATAGTAGTCTCTAATGATCCATTGTATTTCTATGGTATCTCACTTGTAACGTGTCTTTCATTTTTTGATTTTACCTATTTTAACCCTCTCTCTTTTTTTTAGATGAATCTGGTTAAAAGTCTGTCAATTTTGTTTAGCTTTTCAAAGCACCAGCTCTTAGTTCAATTGATATTTTTTATTGTGCTTTGGTTTTTGTTTCTGTTTTTGGTCTCTATTTCATGTATTTTCTTTGTGATCTTTATTATTTCCTTCCTTTTACCAATTTAGAACTGTCTGTTCTTCTTTTTCTAGTTCCTTTGGTTGTAAAGTTAGGTTTTTTTATTTGAGATTTTTCTTATTTCCCGAGGTAGGCCTGTATTGTTATGAACTTTCCTCTTAGAACTGCCTTTGTTGTGTGCCATAGATTTTAGAATGTTGTGTTCTCTTTTTGTCTTAATGTGTTTTTTTATTTACCCTATGATTTCTTTGTTGACCCTTTAGTTGTTTAGTAGCATGTTGTTTGGCCTCCATGTGTCCTCCCCCCAACTTTCTTGTAATTGATTTCTAGTTTTATACCATTGTGGTCAGAAAAAAATGCTTGATATGATTTCAGTCTTCTTAAATTTATTGAAACTTGTTTTGTGGCTGAAAATGTGATCTGTTCAAGAGAATGTTCTGTGTGCACTTGAAAAGAATATGAGTTCTTCTGTTTTTGGATAGAATAATATGTAAATATCTATGAGTCCATTTGGTCTAATGAATTCTATAAGGTCAGTGTTTCCTTATGTTGCTTTTTGGTCTAAATGATCTTATTCATTGATATAGTATGGTATCAAAGTCTTGCATTATTGTATTGCTGTCAGTTTCTTCCTTTATGTCTATAAATATTTGTTTTATACAGTCAGATGCTCCTGTGTTGGGTGCATAATATTTATCAGTGTTACATCCTTTTGTTTGATTGAACTCCTTATCATTGGTAATGCCTTTCTTTGTCTTTTGTTAATAGTCTTTGTTTTAAAATCTTTTTTGTCTAATATAAGTATTACTACTCCCTATTTCTTTTGTTTCTGTTTGCATGAAATATCTTTTTTGGTCCCTTCACTTTCAGTTTGTATGTGTATTTAGATCTGAAGTGCGTCTCTTTTAGGCAGCATATGGATGGGTCCTGTTTTTGTTCTTTATTTTAAGCACTTAGCCACCCTATGTCTTTTGATTGGAGAATTTAAGACATTCATATTTAAAGTAGTTGTTGATAAGTATATACTTATTGGCATTTTGTTCACTGTTTTCTGACATAATACTTCTCTGTTCCTTTTTTCTTCTGATGACTTTAGTGTTATATTAGTTTTCTTTATTTTTTTGTGTATCTATTACAGATTTTTGGTTTATGGTTACTGTGAGGTTCACATATAAAAAGTATTTATAGAGCAATTATTTTAAGTTAATAGGCAGTTACATTTGACCGCATTCTATTTATTTGACAGAGAGATAGAGAGCACAAGTAAGCAGAGCAGCAGGTAGAGAGAGAGAGAGAGAGAGAGAGAGAGAAGCAGGCTCTCTGCTAAGCAGGGAGCCCGATGCAGGGTTTGATCCTAGCACCTTGGAATCATGGTGCCTAAGCTGAAGGCAGCCGCTTAACCAACTAAGCCACCCAGGCACCCCAATTTGACTGCATACTAAAAGCACTACAGTTTTAACCACTGTCACCTTTTATGTTTTTGTCATATTTTATATCTTTTTAAAAAAAATTTAATTTATTTCTTTTCAACATAACAGAATTCATTGTTTATGCACCACACCCAGTGCTCCATGCAATACCCACAACCTGGCTTCCCCAACCTCCCACCCCCCGCCCCTTCAAAACACTCAGATTGTTTTTCAGAGCCCATAGTCTCTCATGGTTCATCTCCCCTTCCAATTTCCCTCAACTTCCTTCTTCTCTCCATCTCCCTATGTCCTCCATGTTATTTGTTATGCTCCACAAGTAAGTGAACCATATGATAATTGACTCTCTCTGCTTGACTTATTTCTCTCAGCGTAATCTCTTCCAGTCCTGTCCATGTTGATAGAAAGGTTGGGTATTCTTCCTTTCTGATGGAGGCATAATACTCCATGGTGTATATGGACCATATCTTCCTTATCTATTCTATTTTATATCTTTTTACTTTGTGTATCCCTTGCTTTACTATTGTAGCTATAGTTGATTTTACTCCTTTTGTCTTTTATCCCTCATGCTAGCTTTATGAGTGGTTGATCTGCTACTTTATATATATATATATATATATATAATTTGCCTTTGCCTGTTTTTGTTTGTTTAAGGTATATACTTTATTACAGCTAAACAAGTAGAACCTCAAATTCCACTTCTTAATGTTCTTGCGTAAATGTGATTTGTAAGGGTATACGGATACATCATACACTTGGTACACTAATATTTAGTCATGGGCCCCCAAGTCAAACCCAGATATATCCATTTACTGCAAATGCCCATGATATTGTATATCAGTGTTTGGCAAATTAGCACATTATAGGTTGAAACTCACTTCTCTAATTTTTTTGTAATTAAAAAAATTTTTTTGTGAGAAATTTCTAAAATATCAAAGGATTTTGTTTATTTTTTAAAGATTTATTTATTTATTTTAGAGCACAAAAGAGAGCTAGAGTGCGAGGGGTAGAGGGGCAGAGGAAGAAATAGAATCTCAGGCAGACTCTCTGTTGAGCATGGAGCCTGACATGGGGCTCGATCCCACAACCTTGAGCTGAGCCAAAATCGAGTCTGATACTTTAACTAACTGAGCCACCCAGGTGCCCCAGGACTTTAAAAACAAACAACAAAAACAACAATAACAAAAACACACCAGAAAACCCTTCAGCATAAATAAAAACAAATTAATAAAAACAGTTTTACCTACTCACTGCTTTCTTTTTTTTGTTTTTTTAAAGATTTTATTTATTTATTTGACAGAGAGAGATCACAAGCAGGCAGAGAGGCAGGCAGAGAGAGAAGGAAGCAGGCTCCCTGCTGAGCAGAGAGCCCGATGCGGGGCTCGATCCCAGGACCCTGGGATCATGACCCGAGCCGAAGGCAGCGGCTTAACCCACTGAGCCACCCAGGCACCCCTACTCACTGCTTTCTTTAAAAAAAAAAAAAAAAAAAAAAAAAAATTTATATATTTGACAGAGATCACAAATAGGCAGAGAGGTGGGGAATCAGGCTCCCTGCTGAGCAGAGAGCCTGATGTGGGGCTCAGTCCTACAACCCTGAGATCATGACCTGGGATGAAGGCAGAGGCTTAACCACTGAACCACCCAGGTGCCCCTACTCACTGCTTTCTAATCAGTTCGGAGGTTTCAGTTGAAAAAAATTCTAACATAAAGCCCTCTTTTTGAAAAAATAGTCAATTGGTAATCCCTGTTTGTTTGATAGCGTAGTATCCAAGCTTACTCTTCTACTTCTATACACATTCATCATCACATGTCAACCTTTAAGAAGTTCAGGCATAGGGGCACCTGGATGGCTCAGTAGGTTAAGGCCTCAGCTCAGGTCATGATCCCAGGGTCCTGGGATCCAGCTCCACATCGGGGTCCCTGCTTGTAGGGGAGCATCCTTCTCCCTTTCCTTCTGCTTGCTTCTTCCCCTGCCCATGCTTTCTCTTTCTCTGTCAAATAAATAAATAAAATCTTAAAAAAAAAAAGTTCAGGGGCACCTGGGTGGCTCAGTGGGTTAAATCCTCTGCCTTCAGCTCAGGTCATGATTCCAGGGTCCTGGGATTGCTGCTCAGCGGAGAGCCTACTTCCTCCTCCTCCTCTCTCTCTCTGCCTCCTTGTGATTGCTGTCAAATAAGTAAAATAAAAATCTTAAAAAAAAAGTTTAGACATATTTAACAAAACCTATTTAGTTGGTAGTAGTTTTTATTTATAAAAAATCACCTTAAGTGTGTATTACTGTATAGCTTTAGAGTGGCCGTAACATCTCAATACAGTCATTGGGCAAACAATAATAAAGCAACTTTTTTTTGGTGTTGTAACAGAATATTGGTTTTGGAGTTGAAAAGGCCTGTATTTGAATACTGGTAACTCTATTAACTAAAGCAGAATCTTGTGTGAAATCCTTTATTTATTTTCCTATTTATTTATACTTGTGGTGAAACACACATAAAAATTACCCTCTTGACCATTTTAAGTATTGATGTCAGTAGTGTTAACTAGGTTCACATTATTGTGCATTAAAAAAAATTTTTTTTTAAAAGATTTTATTTATTTATTTGATAGACAGAGATTACAAGTAGTCAGAGAGGCAGGCAGAGAGAGAGGAGGAAGCAGGCTCCCTGCCAAGCAGAGAGCCCAATGCGGGGCTTGATCCCAGGACCCTGAGACCATGACCTGAGCTGAAGGCAGAGGCTTTAACCCACTGAGCCACCCAGGTGCCCTAAAAAAAGTTTTTAAAAAATTTATTTATTTTAGAGAGCAGGGGGAGGGGCAGAAGGAGAGGGGAGAGAGAGAATCTTCAGCAGGTTCCCCACTGAGCATGGAGCCCCATGTGGGGCTGGTTTCACCACCCTGAGATCGTGATGTTGTTTGAAATCAAGAGCTGTATGCTTAACCAATTGAGCCATCCAGGCACACGCCCGCCCCCCAAATTTTGTTTTTTGTAATAATTTCTGACTTACAGAAAAGTTGGAAAATAGTAATGGATTCCCATATACCTAGATTCTCAAATGTTAACATTTACCATGACCATGTAACTTATTTTAATTAAGATATACTTCCATACCATTAAATAAACTATTTTAAAGTGTATAATCAGTGGTTTTTAGTTACATTCACAAGGTTGTGCAACCATCACCACTGTTAAATTTTAGAACATTTTCATCACTCCAAAAGAAATTCTACACCTGATAGTGTTAAGTCCCTGTTCACCCCCCTGTCTAGTCCTCTTGGCATCTTTATAACTTTTGAACCACTGTTCTTTTATGACATAAGCATAATGGTACTGATACTGAAGTAATTTGAGACAACGTGTGAAAATAGAAAATACCTAGCATGGTGTCTCTCTAATGCAGGTGCTGAATGCCCATTTAGTTTGTTTTCCCTTATCACAGGAACAGAAAATATCATATTATATCTACATGAATTATTTTGGAAACTGTGATGCCAGTGAGAAAAACTGTTTCTAAGTGAAAATTCTCTTACTATTTTATCAGACCAACAATTTCCAAGGTATTCAAAAACATAATGCAGGTGATGATGATAAAATAGTTAATGTAAGGTAAAAAGCAAAGGCCTGTGAAACTCCAAAAAATATGTGTGTAAAATAACGTTTTACAGACATAGTCTAGGGAAATATATCTTTTGCAATAGGTGCTCATCATGCATGCTTATCTTCATTGAGTAATCTTTTACTTTGAGGTTTTATTTTTTTTGACACATTTTATGTATCCATTGTTTAAACATTTTCAAGCTTTGCATATTTAACTTTATAACAAGGCATAGTAAATACCCCAATATGGTAGAGCCAGTCAAGGATCATATGGGTTCCATTGTTATCTTAAATGACAGACACATACACCTCATGACCTGGATTTGATTAGCCTTTGATGATATGATCGTTTTATTGTGGACATACTGTTTAGCCAAGATGTCTGCATTTTGAGAAATAATTAGTTATGGTTCTGATTGCCTTACCACAAATGTTGCAAATGTTCTAAATATTTATAGTGTAGTAGGAAGCAGCATAGGTAGCACAGGGATAGAAAGCATGTGAGTCAGAAAGGCCTGAATTTGAATCCTAACTGTGCTATGGGAAGTTTGACAGGGATAGAATTTCTGGAAGCCTCAATTTCCTTATTTATAAACTTGGAGGAGAAATAAAAACTTTAAAATATTGGTTGTCATTCAGATTTCCTTATGTGCTGCTCACAGAAAGGACTCTGTGGTACTTTGATGCTAATTTTATGGCTTCTGTTATTTGTCTAGAAGAGTGCATATTAGGTCATCGCTAATAGTGAAGTAGAGAACTACAGTGTTCAAATGAAGAATCTGAAGAGCAACAAAGTATTAATTACCTTAGTTATGGTCATAGTGGTGGGACCGGTGGGATTATTTCAACCCAAAAAGCCATTTAAAAAAATATGATACTATTTAAAGTTAGAAATTGTCCAATTTGAGAATATACACTTATGTGGTAACCGTTCTGTGAAGAACATTCTTAGTCTCATTTTATAATAGAATTGCTGAATTAAATGTGATTGAAATGCTCTTTTGGTATCAGATTCATGAACACGATTATATATGGTTTTTGTGGCTGGCAGTGAGCATAGAAGTACCAGTTTTTCCCATTCAGCCTGGCAATTCTTTTTTACTTTAGTATGTCCTACTGTTTAAGTTCCTTGAGCGTTAGCTTAGTTTTGTTAAACTGCATAGTAATTGTCACAAATCTGCTTGTTTGAACATTGCAGTATTTTGCCATAATAACATAAACATAACATCAAAACATGAAACACTTTGTGTCATAGGGTGAATACTTCTGAGCAGAAACAAAGGTCGAGCTGTAGAATGAACTTTTGAATGTTAGCTAATGTTAGCATGGCTTAAAGGGGAGATGCCAGGTCAACTATGGGCATTCATTAGCTTCATGGATATGAAATGACAGCTTTTTTCCCCTTTTATGCCAGGGATGCTGAATTTTCTTTCTTTCTTTCTTTTTTTTTTTTTTAAAGATTTTATTTATTTATTTGACAGAGAGATCACAAGTAGGCAGAGAGGCAGGCAGAGAGAGAGGGGGAAGCAGGCTCCCTGCTGAGCAGAGAGCCCCATGCCTGGCTTGATCCCAGGACCCTGAGATCATTGCCTGAGCGGAAGGCAGAGATATAACCCACTGAGCCACCCAGCTGCCCCAGGGATGCTGAATTTTTCTAAAAGCAAAAGGGAGAGGAGCATATGTGGCTGCCAAAATGAGGTGATCAGAACACAAAGGAACCAAGGAATTAGTATCAGTTGGGTTGGGTATGATAAACATTCCAGAAAGTCACCCTGGTATAAGGTCTGTTTTTTTTCTAACCTAGATTCTGTCACCGACTAGCTGTTTGATCTTTGTAACTTCTTTGGGACTTCTTCAGAGCTCCTTATCTGAAGAGCAAAGTGAATAACGGAAAACGAGTTTTAACCCTCCCGCAATAGCGATAGATTGGTAATGGCTACTTGAGAAGGATTCTGAGATTATGTCTTGGGTCGCTGAGAAGTTAGCAGTTGCTGATGACTATCACAGGGTTGGTAGGGGTGTGTGTGTGTGCTCTCAGGGATTCCTGTTTGTATGTACGTGCTCCACATTTGTTGGGTGTCCTGTTTCGTGATCCTTTTCAAATTTATATCTGCAATTATATTTTTCTTAGCAGTAGGCGTGAGACGGTCTTCTTTTAATTAGCCTTTGTATTTTTTTTTGCCTGAAAGCCAATGCGCTTCTACTTTTGGGAGAGAATCATAGGCCAGAGGATTAGCTGCCTGAAAGGTATAGTGATGGCATTGATTAAGGAATGAAGTGGCTGTTGCCAGAACTGAAGAGTGCACAATGTGCTTTAAAAAGACACACCTGGAGGGTCCTGGGGTGCACCTGGCTGGCTTAATCTGTGGAGCAAGTGACTCTTGATCTCAGGGTTGTGAGTTTGAGTCCCACATTGGTGTAGAGATTGCTTTAAAAAAAATCTTTAAATAGACTCACCTGGTGTTCCCTTCTAACCTGAATATCTGAGTGAATCAAATCTAATCCCTTCATAAAGTAAGCCATCAAATGAACCATAGTTAAATGTTTTTTTGATATAGGGCATTTATCTATTCCGGGATAACCTTCAAAGCTGAGTAGTATTTGGGGTTATAGTTTAGTACCAAATAGAAGGATAGCATGTAAGAAAATCAGTGATAGCATGTAATTCTTGCCATATTGATATACAGCATAGTAGAAATAGCATTAAAAGGTGCAGGATCCTTAGCAACTAGTGCAAGTTATGATTGGCTCAGCAGTAGGATTGCTTTCAGTTGTATCAAGATACAAGCTACTGAGGAATTATTGCTTGATTTTAAGAATTCTTAAGTTTCTAACATCTTTTATTGTCTAAGAAAATTATCCAGAGTTATTAAAGACTTAAGATGCTATATTAGAAACTGTATAACAATGACTTTTATGCATTAGGCATATATATTTTTTAAAGATTTTATTTATTAGAGCATGAGTAGAGAGAGAGGAAGATGGAGGGGAAGCAGCAGACTCCTTGCTGAGCAGGGAAGCTAGAGGCAGGTCTCCATTCCAGGACCCTGAGATCATGACCTGAGTTGAAGGCAGATGCTTACCAGGCTGAACCTCCAGATGCCCCCGAATTAGGCCTTTAAAACACAAGGAAGGACCAGTGTGTGAGCTAACTTATTAGCTTACCTCATTGACCAACAAAATTAGTAGTTTTTCTTCATGTGTATTCCTTAAAATATTAAATACAGCAAACATGCTTGTGGCACACAAAGACCATACTTTGCCTTTTTGAATTTCTTTGAATCAGTCTTAGCCATCATTAAGATTGGCCAAGGACACGAGTCATGTTGATTCATGTTTGAGTCACCAAACCTTGCATAAGCCTGGTATATAATAATTCCCTAAATGTTGAATCAGCAGCTGATTTTACCTAAGAGTAACAGTAAGCTACCAGGTGAAGATCGTGTCCAATTTGAAGGCTAAATTGGGGAATCTGAAAATATACTGAATTTTTCATCCTATAATTCATAGAGATTTAGTGTGATACATTCTGTTGAGATCAGTTTTTATAGAGAAATCTACAGAACCTGGAAAGTGGGTGGTAAGAACTTGAATTTCTTTGCTTCAGTTTTTTTCCCATCAAAGTCTATCTAGACTTAAAGCTCTCAGTAGAGATCTGTGCATGAAAAAAATCTCCAAAGAAACATGGGGTGCCTGGGTGGCTCAGTGGGTTAAGCCTCTGCCTTCAGCTCAGGTTATGTTCTCAGGGTCCTGGGATTGAGCCCTGCATCATCGGGCTCTCTGCTCAGCCTCTCTGCTTCTTGTGATCTCTCTCTCTGTCAAATAAATAAATAAAATCTTAAAAATAAAAATAAATGGGAAATCAAAATTTGTGTACAAAATAGTGTAGTGTTAATGTGCTTTATAAAAGTAGATGTAAACATCTGGTAGCCTACACTATCAGACTTTCATAGCTGCAAAGGACAGTAGTGGATCTTGTTAGACTTTGGCATCAGGTTGTCCTCCATTTTTGGAGTTTTTACACCACAAATCATAAAATATAGAAAGCAGAACAAAAGCTAAAGAACGGGTGCTCTGAACTTTTTAAATGATGGGGCAGAGTGCGATGGTAGTGGAAAACGGTCTTGAGAGCCCTAAGATCAGGCTAATTGTGATGTTCTGTTTCCTCATATTTCAAGTGGCATAAGCATCCCTGTCTTGTGTGCCTCAGATCGCCATGATAATATGTTTGGAAGTATTTTAAAGACTGTAATTCTGAAGTTTTATTTATTTCATTTTATAAATTTTAAAAAATATTTTACTTATTTATTTGACAGAGATCACAAGTAGGCAGAGAGGCAAGCAGAGAGAGAGGAAGGGAAGCAGGCTCTCCCTTGAGCATAGAGCCAGACGAGGGGCTCGATTCCAGGAGCCTGGGATCATGACCTGAGCCGAAGGCAGCGGCTTAACCCACTGAGCCACACAGGCACCCCTCATTTTATAAATATTATTTGAGGATCTCGTTTATGCCAGGTATTATTGCCTTTGGAGATGGAGATAATTCCCTAAGGACTTTACAGTCTGGTGGGATCTGGTTTTTAAAGACTATGTTTCATGGTGTTGCAGTTTTATCTTGAGATATTTACTCTGGGTCAAGAATGTGAAAAGAAAGGAAAAATTTGAAAATATTTTGTTACTTTTCTATCTCTATGCCTTACACAAACTTGACTTAGAATTTACCTATGTAGTCCCCATCATGTAGGAGGGATTTTATAGTATGATAAATTTTCTTTTGGCAAAGCCAAAATATTCTAGCATATGTTGAACCAGGTGTATAAGTTGACTAACTTTTAGACATGTAGTTGTCATCATTAATATAAGTGGCTTGCTTTCACTTAAAATACTATGAATAGCCCAAGGGTCATTTCTGAATAAACAGGGAAGTTTAATTTACATGTATATATCAGGGTTAGGTCTTCTACCAAAAACTGAAGACAATCCTCATTTTTACTTAATGGGTTTTGTTAGTTCTAGTCTTTGTAGCAGTTTCACTTTAAAAGTTGATTAGCAACATGTCCTCTTTCCATTCCTGATTGTGAGAACCTGGGAGAAATTAGGGTTGATGGCTGTAGCGTTCAACTTAAAAAAAATACAGTAAGGGAGATATTAAATTATATTCTTGGATTGGTTTTCTAGATTTTTTTTTTTCCTGGAAGGAATGGTTTAGCAAAAGTTTTAAGAATCAAGGTAGACTAGAGACTATGTCATGTTCATGGCCACGTTATTGTTTGGGAATCTATTTCATCTGCATATATACCTTGGTGTTCTCAAGACTATGTCACTGATGGTCCACTTTATATATGGTTTCATTTGACTACGTGAATAGTAATCATTGACTACTACTTTAAAAAAAAAATGACCTCTATTCCTTTGTCCAGATCAGAACTAATTGTTTTTGAAAGCAGGGCCATGAGAAGACCTTGAGTGACCACAGACCCCACCCAGAATGGAAAGGAAATTATGGAAAGGTGGGAGCCATTCCTTTGGTCCCCCCAAATCCTAGTCTGGGAACCATTAGCCAGGACCATCTTGCTGTGCAGCACATTCATAGCATTAGAGGCAATTTCTAAAACTGTTAAAACCAATCCCTGTAGGGTTTTAGAGATTAAACTCACCACCCTGTGTTATAACCAGATGAAAATAATTATGTACTCCAGCTTGCTGCTAAGTGGGGTGAAATGGATTTCTAGTGCCAGGATTCTTAACTAGGTGAGATGGGTGCTGCCTTTTACTAAAGGCTCCCTGCAGTTAAAAGCTTTATCCTATTAGAGCAAGTCTCAAAACTGGTAAGACTGGGAAAAAACAATACAACTTTAGACAAGAGTTCTTTTAAGACCTCTTCTGACTTAAATCCGTGTTTCTTGGCAAGAGACTTAAATCTCACATTTAAAATATATCAGAACTCTGCCTTGCTTATACTAGTTTTTTGCTGACTAGATGTTAGGTGAAAAGTTTTTATAAGCACAAAGACAGTGTGTGCTCGTTCTGCCTCTATAAAATAAGGATAATAATGGGACATACTTCATGGGTTTGTGGTGGTGAGGATTGAATGTTACTAATGTAAGGAACTTAAAAACATGCTTGACACAGAAAAATCAATCAGTTGTTGACTGAAATTTTAAACAATTTTTAATGCCACAAAGAAAAAGTAGGCAACGTTTGCTATTGTTATTATATGAAGTTGCTGCTGTGAACATTTCATCTGTATGAACTGTATCTCCATTTGTGTAGACAGACAGTGCTGATTGTTGCACACCCTTTGTACGCCATTCTCCTTTTCAACAGTGGTATAGAATTTGTGATAACCAGTGAATGAAGCCATTACCACCTGTTGAGTAGACTTTTCTTAAGTACTCATGGGTATACATGACTTTGTCCCAGTGAACATTGACTTTTATGAAAGAATATTAACGAACCATTCACAGGTGAGAATGCCTAAGATATATTACTGCATTGTAGAACTTTTCACTTAAAAAAAGAAATCAAAGCCAACAAAAGGGTATGGAGGCATCCATTCCATATTGTAGTATCTTTTTTTAATTCATTAATGTAAAAAGTCTTTGCTTAGTGCTCTCTCTATATATATATATGGCAGATATTATACTGGGCTATAAGGGTCATTGATAAGGGAAGAGGAGTTTTACTCCTTTACTCTTAATGGTGTTTACATATGGATAGGGAGACTACTATTTAGATAATCAGGCAAAATTATAAAATGGTAAATGTGGTACATATTAGGAATATAAATGTTGGCTTTCAGATATATGTCCTTTGAATCTTGTAAAGAAAGTATCACTATGGGGCGCCTGGGTGGCTCAGTTGGTTAAACATCTGCCTTTGGCTCAGGTCATGATCCCAGGGTCCTGAGATCCATTTCTGCCTCAGGCACTCCTGCCCAGTGGGGAGCCTGCTTATGCCTCCCCCTGGCCCTCCCCCTCCTTGCATGTTTGTGCTCTTGCTTTCTCTCTCTCTTTCTGTGTCAAATAAATGAATAAAATGTTTGAAAAAAAAAAAAAGTATTGTGTTCCTCTTCTCATAAAAAAAAATAATGGGGGTGGGGGTGGGGCGAGAGAGGACAGTGTAGACTTGGCCTAAGCTCAGGCAGTTGGGAAGTAGCAGTCTGACTTTAGTTTGGTTCTAAACCTTGTGTATTTTTTGTCCTTCTGCAGCTGCCACTTATTACAACTAACATGAAGAAAGAAGGAATACAGTGGCCACAGTTTATAAAAGTTTTGATCTATTTTGGAGTGTTTGAAATAAACGAACATTTGCCCTAACAAGCAGACTTGGGGATCTACAAATTTATAACACTGAATTCTTTATTAATATGGTTTAACTCAAGAGTGGAAGTTAAAATACTAAATATCAGAATTATTTTGCTTTAGGGGACTTTTGAAATTGGCCTATGACAGTTAAACTTTTTTTTGAGCCTTGGAATCCCTCCCTGCTTTTCCAAATGGAATGCTTCTCAGAACCCCAAGATTGAAAGAAATGGACACCAAATGTGGAGTAAGGGCAGATTTTTCTAAAGGGTCCTTTGAGCTAAGATCTGAAGGATGAAGAGAAATTAGTTGGGGTTGGAGGTTTTGTTTCTGTTTTTTGTTGTTGTTGTTTATTTTATTATTATTATTATCATTGTTATTGTTATTATTGAGGTTAAGTTGAAGGGTTTTGAGTGTTGCAAAAAGACCAGTGCCCTGAGATCAGAGGGAGTTTGGGACATTGGAAGTATGGACAGAAGACTATTATAGCTAGTGTGGAAAGGTAGAGTCACAGAGAAGAGGGGCTTACAGGCCGTGATAAGGCCCTTAGTCATTATTCTAAGTGAAAAGGGAATCTGTTGAATGTGTTAAACAGGGTTTTAGCCCTCATCTTTTTTTGAAGGTCTAACTTTAGCACTTGTCAGTCCATTTGAAGTGATCCTCTTTCTGAGCTGGGGGACATTGTCCCAGGTTAGTAGTGATTCCTTACGGCAAGTAGCAAATAGTGAACAGTTCTCTACAGTTAGGGGCTTGTGATGGGCCTGCAAGGACAATAAAATTGAAAAACAGAAAAAATTGCTCTTTTCCCTCAGTAAGCTATGGATAAGGGAACAATAAAAGAATATAGTCAACTATTACTACTCTGGATCTAATGACTCTGTATCTCTGTCTTCTCACTCCAGCTTTTTCTCTTCCCTCTTGGCATTTAATTGCTTGGGAGCACCTGTTCCAAGAAATTGAAATAAGAGGGGAGTTCAAACTCAAAATGGATATTCATATCTTAACAATTATAGTAAAATGCTTATAGGGACAGCAAGTTGAAAATGTCCAGGAGAATATTCTTTGGATTTCTTTGTTAATGTTGTCTCTCATCTTTAGGTGGAGCTTCTGAGAATTCATCATCTGGGGAATTCACATCAATTGTCATTTGGGAGTAGAAGTGAGGTTGGTTGTGATAAGACGAGGATGGATTTGCGGGAGGATATCCCTGCAAGGAGGGTTTTTGCTCTAATTCTCTAGATACATAGCTATGATATGGGGTGAATCACTGAACTTTTTATAAGACTGATTCCTTGTCTATAATAACAGGGAATATGGATTCAGGATTTTTTCAAGTTTTTTTTTTTTTACAAGTCTTCTTATCTTCCCTCCAACCATCAAAATGCTATGTGAAAAATATATTTAAAATTAATGCACATTGTAACATTTTGTCTTGAGGATTTCACAGACTCCTTGAAAGAATATTCTGTTGTAAACTTGGGTTAGGATTCACTGACTCGCATGCCAGAGATACAGAGTCATTAGATCCAGAGTAGTAATAGTTGACTATATTCTTTTATTGTTCCCTTATCCATAGCTTACTGAGGGAAAAGAGCAATTTTTTCTGTTTTTCAATGTTATTGTCCTTTATAGTTGGGCCATGAGAGGGGTGAATGGTTTTCAAAAGTCTTACAAAAGTTGATGGTATAATAAGCAGGTCGGTCAAATGTTCTAGCTATTTGTTCTTGATAAGGAATCTTTTAAGTCTCTACAGTTGGGCAGAACATACTGTGTTCTTTGTGTTCCGTTTTACAGATTGCCAGCTTTTCTCTGGAATTCTGTGCTTCTTGATGGCTTCTTTTCCCTTAATAGTCCGACACATGACTGATGGCGTCACAGATTTTCTTCTCTTATTCTGTTGGCATTTAAGGACATGTAATAGCTTCATATTTTTCTCTTGAAGAGTTTTGTTGTTTTAAAACTAAAGAGTTCTCTTTCACATCCTTTCAAATGCTTTTCTCAAGAATCCATGTTCCCCTCAACAAAAAATCAGAAAATCTTTACATTTGGAGTTTGGTTTCATTTATTCCTATCATCTTCTTTGGTTTCTGCTCAAGAAATGGTGCTACATGAATGAAGCTTGTGATGTGGCTAGTTCAGAACTCCTATAGCCGGAAAATTGCATTGCAATGTTTTACTTGTAGCCAGCTAGAATTCTAATAGATTGGCTTGCTGGTTGCTCTCTTACGTGTTTTATTTTCTTTTGTTTTGGTTTGGTTTTTTGCTTGAGTAGTCAACTTTCCCGGCCTTCCTTAACTTGCTAGTAATTATGTGCTGGTCTGTAATGCTGTATAGAATGGCAGAAGAACTGTTGCAAAGAAGAACTTTGCAAAGTTTCCTAGATCTTGCTTGATGGGTCTGCTAATCTGGTAGTCTTGAAATAGAAAAGCATTATAAAGAGTATGTATGAAGCTAGGAGAAGCTGGTGGTTTGAGAAACCCGTGAGCACTTGACTGGGTTCTGAAAATGAACATGAAGTGAACTTGGGACAGAATGTATGTACGAAGTTTGATTTCAGCCATGGACTTAATTGTGTGGAGTTCAGCCACCAAATCTGTTCATATGGGTATCGTATAACTTCTGGAACTTCAATACTTCCTACATTAACTCCAGGTTTCATCCCATTCCAATCTTTTGATGCTCTTAAGAAATACACACACACAGACACACACACACACACACACCCCTCACTGAAAAACCATTACTCTGAATTTGAGGAAAGATCGAATGCTTTATTTGCCTTCTTATAAAAGTTAACTACAAGTTCAGTGTTAAGGAATTTTAGTTGGATAAAATACATTACATGAATGAATATAAATACATTCCAATTCTTTGAGTATACATGAACTTTCTGCCTATTGGTTGAATACTAAGGTTAAGGCAAATGAAAATTGTTATTGAAACTCATCCATCTTTTGGACATTTGGCACTTCATTTTACAAATGTGCACATTTATGATTTTGGCTCATAAAATCTTAAATATTAAGCTTTTTATTTGGAAATCTGACAGCCCATTTTGAAATTTTTTAATTTGGTGGGGGGCTATTTTAGACTGGAATAATAATAAAGTATGCTCTGCAAATAATTGCAAATACCAAAATTATTTCTTTTTTATAGGTTGCCAACAAATTTTAGAAATTGCACCTTGGCAGTGATTATTTTAGGTTGTCTAGCTTGTCAAGAAGTACAGTTTCTGTTACAAGGAAATAACGACGTTTTCGTTTAGAGGAGTATGAAACATTTTCCACAACCGTGAATCTGTTATTGGCTTCATTCAGCCCACTGCCAGTGGAATCCAATTTCTAGAAGGCAGAAACAGTGCCATTCACTCTTGTTGTTCTTGCACCTATTTTTTCAAATTTTGAGTCCTTCAGCCTTTAAGCATCCTTAGGGTCTTCTTCTGCCAGGTTAAATGTGTGAATTACAGAGTAGAGAGTGAGCTGAAGATTCGTTCCATTTTCTGCTCTCAAATAATAATTTCTCATAGTTTTCTTTTTCCCTTTGGTGATCTACTTTCAGAATCTGAGTCACTAAATGAGTTTTATCGAAGGAGGAAAATGTACTTAGATACTTAGAAATTGAAAGGGGATTCATAAATTGCCAATCTCCTTGAATGAGAGAAAGTGCCAGGTGAATGGTGCCATCCCTCAGCACAGGTGATAGAATTTATTGAGTTTAATGAATGTTAAGCATAGGCAATTTTAAAGATTTTAAATAAGCAATTTTAGATTTTAATGATGTATTTTATAGAAATAAATACCCTCCACTACAGTTTCATTCTTTGTTTAGAAAACTACTGAAACTAGGAGAAATTTAATTGAAATATAATTGTGCAATTTCTGAAAGAAATATGGAATATGTTTGAAAAACTTTTGACATCAATTCTAAATTTCTGCACAAACCTTTTAAGCCTTTTCATAGATGCAAACATTTACGATAAGACTTTAGTGAATTTTTTAGAAACGTAGTCTGGAAAACTTAAGTTCATTCTACAAATGTTGGAGTAGGAGTAGGCATTAAAATGTGGTGGATTCATGCACAAGTAGGTGGTTTGTGTACTATAGTGGATACCGTGTTTCCTATTTTCTTTAGGGAGGCAGTTTTGTTCCCCTGGGAAATAAACTTCCCATTTATTTTTCTTAAGTATTTTTAAACTTGGTTCCTTATTTTTTTAAGTAATCTCTGCTGCTGTTTATATGTAGAACTGAAGAATCTTTTACATGAAAAACTAGTTTGATTCAGCAGATACTCAACAAGTACCTACTGTGTGCTAGATGTTTGTATAATTGCTGTTTTGTTTATGAACATAAGCACTGGGCATAGAGCTAAATCCTTCCCTCTGTAAACACCCCTGAGAATAGGACCCAAGGTGAAAATGTGTTTTGGCCTATATCATGTTTTCTAGTCCTTTTTGTGTATTTCATTAGGAAAATATTTTGGGTTAGGGAACCAACCCACTTGTCCAACTTGTGAAAGTCTATGAAACAACACCAACATCAAAAAAGACAACATTTTCAGATCAGGAATGTAATCACTCAGTCACCTAATAAAAAGAGTGCTTTAGAGTATTGCATATAGGGCAAAAAGGCACAACCATTCATTTGGTAGATGGAGAGTAAGGGGCCTGGAGGCAGCCTTCCCCCGAAGACAGAATGCTTTAAAAACATGTTGCCATTAATATTTAAGACAGAAAGCATTTTGAACCAGCTCCCTCTCTTTTTCCCCTTCCTCTCAGCATTCATGTTTTACTTTGCTCCCAAATGCTCACAAGTCCGTGCCAGACGGAAATTCGCAGGGGCCGCTGCAGTCCCACAGAGGCCACTCAGGGGAGGGACGCGGGCGGAACAGTCGCATTCAGTCCTCGCGAGCGCCCCAGGCTCCGGGTCTTGCGGGGCCTGGCGCGGGGCCTCGCTCGGGCTGTGGGCTCGCCCCCTTCTCTGCCCGCCCCGCCCGCCACCCCTCGGCTCACATATGCTGCCCCTCCCCCTCTCCGAGCCTCTGGAGTCGCTTCGAGGCCATCTAGTCATACGCTGTCCATCAGATGTGTTTACTTTTTTCCTGACAGCCGACACATCTGGAGCACATATTCAGGTTATTCCAGTGCCACTAGACACATTCCACAAGATCATTTCAGCGGTTGTTATGGCGATCTTCCTCCCTCCAGTGATTTTCAAGTTGCATGACAGAAATAGCTGGAGCTAACCAGGGGGACAAAAGTCAACGGGATCAGGAAGGGCTTCTTTCACAGAATGAACTAATTAGTGACCCTGCTTTCTTCACAGGGCAATGAGCATATGGTTTAATAAAGTGAGTCTATGACACTTTTTTTTTCCTCTGTAGGCAGAGCTGTCACTGGCTGAAAACTTTCCTGTTTTTACTGGTGGGACCGTAGTCTGCTGTCTTTCAACAGAGTTTACTTCACAAGTAGAAAATGTTTGCTCCTGAGAGTTAAACTTCAGAACTTTTTCTTGGCTTCATACTACCTAACTATAGTGGGTCCTTCAACTTAAAGAGACAGTATTCATTTTATATGTGTTTCCTTGCAAGGATTTATGCTTACTCAAAACTAAGCATTTTCAGTTGGATTTTTCTAAGTGTTATGAATTGGTTCCTGGAAATTCAGAGAAATAGCATTTGTTGTGGTTTTCTTATCAAATATAATCAACATTTCTCATTGGATTAATTACAGACTTTAATCTGTGATTTTTTTGGTGGGCACACTTATAGTAGATTTTACTATTAAAAGGCTTGATTAATTTAGCAGGCTCCATTATTATCACATTTTAAGTAACATGCAGAGATCTGGTTATGATTCAGTTTTTTCCCTGAAGCTTAACTTTTTACCTTTTGTGTAGGTTTTTTTTGACAACTTTATAGCATGTATGTATTATTATAGACATGGGAAATTAGACCTGAGCTCATTTTGTATTATGAAATAGAAATACTACTGGCAATTTATGATAGATATTTAAGGTAATTCTGTAAAACACTGCCATCTTTGATTACTATATGAACAATACAGCACACCTTAATAAGTATTTTTTGGATGAATGGATATATAATATGGATTTAGAATAAATATGTGTTGTCATTAATCATAAGAGATTTATGAATCACAGAGGCCCATTTTCTTTCCTTTTTTTTTTTTGTTATTTCTGTATTCTTGGTCTTAAAAGTACAGCCACCTATATGTTTTTCACACTTTTCCTGACATGTACTACAAAATATTTTTTTACACATGTGTGCATGTAGTACTCTCTAAATCTTCTTTCCTTATTCTCTCCTCAGAACTCACAAATTCCCCTTACTTGCACATACCCCACATTTAAGTTTAATCCCAAGGCACTAGAGTCACCATGAACAACAGAGTTTGTATTTTTCCCATTTGATTAAATTACTCATGTGTTGACTGAGTTCTCTGGATTCTGGGAATGTGACAGTGGGTGACAAGTAGGAAAATCAGAGCTGGACTCTTTTAAGCACGTTGTCCTAATTCCTTCCCTATTGGTACAGTGCCTTGTCCTACCCCCTACCCAAGTCCCAGCCAAATTCCTGTTCCATGGGTCCTGCTGAGGCTGGTCGCCAGGCTACTTTTGGAGCACCTTCTCTCAGCAGTACCAGGAGGACACTGAGAGGTCACATAATCAGATGTGAATTTAATTCTTGGAGACCTGCTTGTCGCTTTTCCTTGTGTTCTTGCTAGTTACACATTATTAA
Organism: Mustela nivalis; assembly: GCF_964662115.1. Lineage (NCBI taxonomy): Eukaryota > Metazoa > Chordata > Mammalia > Carnivora > Mustelidae > Mustela > Mustela nivalis. The sequence goes on along the minus strand of NC_139032.1, from coordinate 42,904,137 downwards.
CTGTGGTGCCTTTCAGGGCTTCAATTACTAGGGCGAGTATGTATCATGCAGGGACTGAGCTCAAGCTAGAATGCTGAGGGTGATTATAAAATTATGCTTCCCTTTCCAGATGTAATTTTGCAGTAATTAAACCTAATGCAATTTAAGCGTTGTAGTCAGTGTTGTGGTAGCCATCGCCAAGTCTAATTGGTAATATCACTTAAATCATAGCACTTATTACTGGTTATCTGGGAACTAGAATAAACCCAAAAAACCCACATAGATTAACCCTTGCTTTTTCTGCCCAGGTAAAGCAGATAGCTTGTTCCTTTGTCAAAATTTGTTATCTGTACTGTATGGCATTCTGATACCATTTGACACTATTTTTTTCCCCTAATTTAGATATCCATTCATTGATCTTGTCATCTGTCTCTAAGTTTTGGTTTTCATAGTTTGTTGCCTAATTTTTAGAGATTTCACAGAGCTATCATCTAGTTGGGTGACTTGGTTTCTCCAGGTGGATGATCAAAATCCATGGTGAAAACATACTTGCCCATCATAAAAGACTACTTGTTTACTGTATTTCTGTCCGGTTTTCTCCCAAAGAAAAAAGTACAAGGGTATAAAACAATATATCATGATAGATCCTCAAGTTTCCTTTTTTTTTTTTTTGCATTTATTTTATTATGCCTGAGAATATGGCAGCCAGCTTCAGGCAGTCGCATGGCCCGAGTCCCCCGCCTGCGTGTGATAGTGAAATAAATAGTGAGCTCAGTATGGCAGTGATAATCTCAACTTATAGGGTTTTCTCAGTTGTGAAATGTTTGTGTTAAGGATGACTTTTTTGTTGTTTTTGTTATAGTCTGACAGCTGAAGATGCTTTTAAAACCTTCCAGTCACTTAGAGCAGAGCTATATGGCATGGGTTTGGTGGTTCTAAAAGGCAGGTCCTATTCATCACAGAAACAGCAAGTCTCTGGGTTATGGGGGAAGATTGAGGGATGGGGAAGTGAGGCAGGGAGAAGGGGGAGCTGCTGCTCTGTCCAGTTTACATTTGTCACCAGTGACTAGCTTTTAAAAAATGTATTAGCTGTGCATGGTGGTAAGTAAGATCCAGCTGCAGGGGATTACAGCTTTGAGTGGGTCGGGGAGCTTGGAATGCATTCAGTTCCATCAGGGGATTTGTGTCCCTCGTCATCAGCCTTAACATTGCTAAAGCAGTAAAGATTAAGAACAGGCCAGTGTCACCTGCCCTGAACTTTGAAAAACCCTGGAGCCATTAAACAAAAGAGGGATGGTAGTTTAGAAAGTGTCCCTTCTCTCGGTCCCAAAGTGTTTTTCAAATGATAAGGATAAAATAAGGGAAACACATAGGCTCAGGTGAAAGGCTGCCTGTGATGGTGTTATTTCCACAACCGACTGTGTCCTAATCATGATTTATGATGACGAACACCCTCCACAAATAACTTTCTGTTAATGAACATTTTTTATGGGAGGTTTCCAAATCAGGATGAACAGTCCATAGTTAGGAGGGAATGATTCTGAGAGATTGAGTCTCTCTTTAGAGAAGAAAAAGTTTTTGCTTGGTGTGGTTTTGGTGACCCTCCCCCACTTCCCCAGCAAGAAAGTTAAGAGAACACCACAAAGGTTTACTTTTTTCAGGGATTTTGAAATTCAGCATACATGCCAGCAAGCAGTTTAGAGGCAGGAAGTCTTTTCTAGTAGTGCAGTCATGAACTGGTAAACTAGAAGCATCTGTAAAAATTTAGAGGGAATATCAGCTTTCTCAAAGCTCCAGCCCAAGTGTAATGAGGTGCAAATGATAGCAGAGCGTAACCCTTCCCCACCCCAATTGTGGAATGAGATACTGAGTCAGAAATGAAGAGGAAGACAAGGATTTCAGAATTCTACTTCACTGAAACAAATTTCACTTTTCGGATGAAATGGCTTTTTGATGACTAAGGATAGCCATAACTTGGGTCAGTGAGTAGTAAACAAATGATTTTCTGCTCAGCATCTCTAGATACCATTTCTAAAAAGTGGTTGCTTTTGGGGTGTGGGTGCATGAAATGACACACCTACTCATTTGGCTGAGTAAATTAACAAGAGTTTTTAGTTTAAACTTTAGCTGATTTGTATCTTTGCCAGGCACCCCTCTCTTTACTGAAAGAAGAAAAGGGAGAATGAAAAAAAAAAATGTGATTTGTTTGAAGGAACACATCTGGGTGTGATGATCTGCTGTGTCTTAACACCAGATGGCAGGTTTAGGCTGACATCTAAACCCCCAAATGGTGTCTTAACATGTCATTTTTTCCCCCTGTCCGTGCACAGGAAGTACAACAATTATTTGCACTTAGGGCTAGTGGCCCTCCTTGTATCTGTGCATTTGGGCTCTTTCACTGCGTCTCTGCTGTTAGAGACAAGGCTGGCTTCCCTTGGCAACCCCTGAAAAAGATTCCCTCCATGGCTCATACCTTTCCAAAGGTATGTTTTGTTGAGGTAGAGGTGTGGTGCCTTAAGATGGCTGGTGCTTGTCATGACAGGCATGGCATTAGCTGGGCCGAGCAGTGACTAGAAGTGACAGCGTTGGTTTGCAGTGCCTGCGGGCCTCTCAGTCATCACTCCTGCTGGAGCCTGAAGACTTTGAAAGCACCTAGGAGCACCTTCGCTTATCGTGGAGATAACAGTTCAAGCACAAGGGGACCAGGAGGTGACTGAAGACAGGAAAGTCCTTTTTTCCCCTTTATCTTCTTGTAGTAGTTTTTACTTGAAAGAGTTTCACACACGTGGCCGTAAGAAAGAAAGAATGCAAGCAAGCTATGTCCAAAGCAACAGACAGGGTCTTTGAATTTCTGTAGGTTCTGAGTCTTAAATTTTACCATTAGACTTATAATTTTTGTGCACTGTGTCTTAAAGTGACCACTCTAAAAAACTACTCTTTTCAATTACCCACTTCACGGGAAAGGGGAAAATAAATAATATATTTTCCCTTATTGTTTGCTACAGTATCTTCTCAAAGATAAGCAGTCAGAGACTGATTCCAAAAGGGCTTTGTCAGAAGTTTCTTACCAATCTCAATCATTGAGTATCTTTGTAGATTTCCAGGAATTATTCTTAGATGCTCACTAGTGATTAATGCCCATATGTGTAATCTATCTGAAGAGCTATACAATGCGTTCATTAATCCATTTTACAAACTAAGATTAATTAGAATTGTCTGTAGGCATCTTATCATAAGGTCACAATTCTAATATAATTTGATAGGAGCTATTAGGGATTTGAATGAAATTTCAGAAGCACCTCCATAGAGAGGAGAAAAGACCTGTAGGGGAAGTCAGTGAAGGTTTGTTTTGGGCAGTTTGAGGTTACTTGCTGAGCTTTCTCTTCCTTCAGAGTTCATCTGTCTGGTTAGTCAGAGATTTCTCAGATTATAATCTACCTGTTTAAAAAACAATTTCTACATGCCAAATGTTGATGCATTTGCTGAAATCAAGTAGATTTTAAATTTCTGAGTGGACTTTAAATTTGTTTTCCTTAAGATAAAAATTTCACTTGTAAAAAAAAAAATTTCACTTGTAATTGTGATAAGCCATCATTGATCTGTTTGGTATATGATGTTTAACATACAAGCTTTTCTACTTGTTCTTTTGGAAAAAGAGTTTGTTGGTTAGGGAAATTACCAACCAGAATTTAGTAAGAAAACTATGAGTTTACTTCTTAACAAACTGTTTAATGTAATGATTCTTGTAAATAAAATAACATAACACAAACAATTAAGCTGGTTCTCTTCTGGAAATTTAGCTCAATTTCCTAAGATGAAGACAATCCATTTGATAATTTGGAGGAGAGGGCTAATAAGATTTCAGTTGTTGTGTGTAGGAAGTCTTAAATCTGTGAGACAAAACCATTTCTAAGTACTTGAAATTACTTAACCAGTTATAGTAATTTGAAAAGGAACATACCCTAAATAATACTAAGTTAAATTCATAGCTTTTTAAAAATTCAGAACTTATATAATTTTTCTTGGCTTAAAATACATATATTTAAATCTACTGAATAGTAATGATGCTGGAATGTTGGATTTGTAATATTTCATATAGTTGAATATATTAATTTTTGAAATAGAATTAGTCAGTTTCAGCTGTATATTTCCACTTATCCAACACCATGTTAATCCTTTTTTACTTACCTGTCAAACAGTATTTAAAAAAAAAATTGATGTGCATTTGTTTTATCACATCTGACATGTTTGGGTAAATGACAACAACTTTAGTATTTTTAAAATGTTCCTTGATTCAAGAAATCAGCCTTCAAATAAGCTTCAGGCAGTTTCCCAGTAAGTTCTTAATGGATTGCTCCTTTCCATATTTCTCTTTTAAAATTTTTTCTTTAAAATCTATGTCTACTTAGTTCTCTATATATTGCTATAACTAGTCCTGCGTTAAATACCATTGAGAGTTTAAAGCTTGCGTTTTTGCATCTAGACTCATTGGGGTTTAGAAGACTGGTCTATGGCAAGTTTCTTAACTTTGGTGTCTTAGTTTCTCCTCTTAAAAAGTTATACTTAGACCTATTTTATGAATTTTGTGAGGATGAAATGAGATAATATTAGAATTTAAAAGCTAGCCTGGAGCCTTACATTGTAGAGGGAGGCATAGCACTTGATAATTACTATTATTATCATTTAAATAGAAAGTTGGCCTGAACTTTAAATGGACTGTGACTATTAAAGGAATGGTCAGATGCTGTATATTACTTTGTGGAAGTTGATATTTGCAAATTATATTCTTAATTTGTCCTTTAGTTTGTATCTATGAAGTATAACTTCCCAGGGCATTTTCCTGGGTTTACTTTGGCCACCACAAATACTCTTCTAAGAACTGGAAAGAAGGTGGGAGAAAATTATAATGATTTAAGTTGAAAATACATGTCTGAGAACTTAGTACATTTTTATACTTCTTACTTTTTTAAGTTTATGTGGTGGGCTAGGCGTGAAAATAACACTTAAACTCACCACCTCTGCGTTTGTATGTTTACACATACCTGAGGAATCTCCCAGTGTAGTCTAAATATCTCAGGGCCCTGCTCCTTGGAGTAAAGGATTCATAAATCAAAGTTGGGAAATCCTACTGTTTTTAGGCCTTTAATAATAAAGACTCACATTTGGAAGAGTTATATTTGTTGTTTATTTTGGTCAAATACCCACCTCACTTCTTAGTGTGCAGTTGTTTGACAAGTTACAGAAATTTTCTTGAAATATAGGGCATGTATATGTAGATACATTTTCTGTTTATTCTCTTTTTTCCATTCTTCCATGAAGGATGTAAATGGCTAGTGAGTGAAAGAGTAATAAAGTTAATAGCTTCAGTGATGTATGTTGATTTTCAATTACAAGACCATGTGTGCATCGAATACACATATAAACATATTAAAACATTATGTAGGTGACTTTAGTTTTGATTTTCTTTTATGTATCTTGGAGTTTCAAAACATGCTTTATTTAATGTAGTGATAACACTCTACAATTTGTACTCTTTTTTATTAAATTACAATTCCCATTTTCGAGATAACAGAAACAGAAAAAGATAGGTTAAAAGACTGGCCTGGGGTTTATTCTGTAACCTGTTGTAGAGTTGGCAATAAACCCCTTGCCTTGAAATTTGGAGGGTCTTCTTAGTCATACTCCCGTTTCCCAAAACTCCTTGCAACTTGTATGGTTTAGTCTGATTCACTATAACTCCTTGCTATTTGTAGGCTCTACGAGTGTGGAGATAGCTAAAATATACTGCCAGGGTATACAAGCATTGTATTTATGCATAGTCTATACAAAAGAGAGGTAATTCTCACTCAAGAAGCCATTAGCTTTTGGATCATTGCCTTGCATCAGAAATTAAAGGAATTTTTTCCTCTCTGCTACATAAAATGTGTTATTATTAAGGCAAACAAATATATGTAGTGACTGCCAACTCCCCTTTCCCCCCCACCAAGAACAATGGGATCTACAGTGTAAAAGTGAACTTGACATTTCTGAGGCTTACAGATCCTGTTGTTGTTTATGACTCATTGTATCATCATATTTCCTACTTGAATTCTTTTTTGCTCATTGCTCTGATCTGGGGTTTGCCCACTGCTATTTGGTTTTTATATTCATCAGCTGGGTACCATCCCACTGCAGGCTTTAGTGTTTTCATCTCTTTCCCTTTATGTACTTGGCCCCATTTTGACTTTAATGGGAGTAGTTGCTTTGTCAACTTCAGAAAAGATTAGTTGTAGGTATAATTTGTGTTTGTGAGAAAAATTTCTCTAGAACCATGTTATTAGTGACCTCATTGAGCCTAATGTGCAGACATCATCAGTATGGAACAGATATGTCATGCTCTGAAAGTTAAGCTTCTCACTTGGAAAGTGCCATTTCTTGGGTGGCTTTTAATGAAAGTAGAGGCATAGTTAAGAAGCAGGAGTGCGGAGCCAAATAAACTGATCATTTAAATTGGTTCTGGGATACTTGGTTGGCTCAGTCATTAGAGTGTGTGGCCACTGCTCTCAAAGGTTGTGAGTTTGAACCCCACATTGTGTTATAGAGATTATTTAAAAATGAAATCTTAAAACGAGTGAAAGAACAAATGTTGGCTCAACTGCTTCCTAGCAATATGACCTTGGGCAATGCTTTTAACTTCGCTGGCACTTATTATTGCCATTTGAGGGTTTAAAAAATACATATCTCAAGAAGTTGTGGAAATTAAATGATATTTGCAGAATTGCTGGTATGAAAACTCACTGGTTTGCAACATAAAGGTACTCTTGATAGTGTATAACCTTTGAGTTTCTGTGGATATTGGGTTGGACTAACGTAACTCTCAGTGATGGTTTGATTTATAGTTGGTGACATTTCTAGACTCTTTTCTAATAGGGCATCATGGCAGAGTTTATTAAAAACTGAAAAATATTTCTAACTAGTATTTTTGTTTTTTAGGTAGAAATGGAGGTATCCTATATCATATCATGTACTGATTAAAATCTAACAAATATCTCTAATTATTTGCTTTTTTCCTTGGGGATTTGTTGTACACATGGCTTACAATTATTATTATTATTTTTTTTAAAGCAGCAGGCACAGAGGGTTGAATAATCTCACTTCTTAATTCATGGCACATCTTTCTCATTGATCCATACAAGGACCCCTTTTTCATGTACTTCTTTTTGTTAGAATATTTAAATTTGGTTTTCTGCTGGCAAGAAGTGATTAAGAAACTTTGTTTTTCTCTTACCAAAGCTCTGAGGTCAAATGAATCCAGAAATATCGTCATACTAAGAGGTCAGAAATGGAAGGAATCTGCAATATCCTATAGCCAGGTACTTCCTAACCTTTAAGAAAAAAACAAAAAACATGCCTTGTCTCTTATAATGAGTTTAAAAAATTGAAACTCCCCTCCCTTAAAGTTGTAGACCGCTCCCTTAAAAAAAGCAGATCTAGTGTGACTTCCCTGAAGATTGAGGGAGAAAATTGAGGCCCAAAGGGGTAAAGTCACAGTAATGCCATAATACTGGCCATTACTTTTGACGACTTATTATGAACCACGATCTTCTCCCCTGTGATTTAAGTATCCTCTCCAGATGTACCCAAGCTCATGCTGCTCATCACAGGCTTCTGTTTTGTTGTTCTCTTTGAATTTCCATATTGGTTCTCCTTTGCCTTCCTTCCTTTGTGATCTTAAAATGTCTTTTGTTTTATAGTTGTAGACTCTTTATCTCTGCTCTTGATTGCACATTGTATTATTTGTGCTCCTTCTTCAGCTTTCTTCCTAAACTTGCTTTTCTGTGACATTTAGGTTGTTGGAATCAAACAAATAGCACAAATAATAAATATGAATCATGCTTGCATTGAAACAGTGAGACAAAGCAAACTATTACTCACTACTGGTTTCTTTTTTTGAGGAAATTTACTTGAAATCCCTGACCTTAAAATGTAAGAGTAAATCAGATTCCAAAAAGGTAGAAATTAAAGTAGATAAATTTCAAATGCCCAAAACAGTGCCTGGTACACAAGTTAGCAATCCGTTAAATGCTTGTTGATTGACTATAAGCAGGAGCAAAAGCTGTAAATCCTGGGTCTGTTCCTGCTGGTGAGCCAGTTCTCTGATTTAAGTCACAATGAACTATACTCTAAATGGAAAGTAATGAATGAACATTTGGGAAACACGCCTGTGTGCCAGGTGTTTTCATCAGGACTGCTAAATTTATCTCTGCAGCAGCTTTTCTAAGTTTATACTCTTCATTTTTCTTATTTTTTGGGTAAAGAAATGGGAACTCAGAAAGTTTAAATGAGTGGTACAGAAGGTTTGAATTTGATTTAGGAGCTTTCTGACTCTAAGGCCTTGTATCTTCCAGACATCCCTAGCACTGTAAGATATGGCTACTGCTGTTACTGTCTTTGTTTGTTTGTTTGTTATTGTCTTTAATTGTCATCATTACCATCATCGTCATCATTGCCTTTAGATTTTTTTTCAAACTTGTCCTCAAATGGCTGCCATTTGCCTCCAAAGAGGGCTGGGCATTAATGCTTCAGGTAGCCAGAGACTCTAGGACCTCTTATTCCTTCTGTACAGATCTGTTTGGTGTGTATATAAATGGTTACCTGAGTAGATGGTTACCTGAGATCCTTTCCAACTACTTGTGTCAAAGGTCCAGTGGGGATCAGGTCTTTCGCCTGTGTGGTTTTTGTTGGAAAATTGGCCATAATGCAGAAAGATTTCCCTAAATGGAAAGGTAGCTGCCTTCCCACCCTCTCCACTTCCCTTGTCAGTTGCTGGAGAGATCACCAGTGACACAGAGCACTTCCAAACTTTGGGGAGTCCTGGATGGTTGGCAGATGAGATCATTTGATTCCAGTGAGACTTCCCAGCTGCCCTGAATTCAGTCTTCCAGAGCACCATACTTTTATTACTAGATTGAATTGTAGGATAAGAAAAGTGCTTTGAGCATCTCTAGACCACACGTAAGACTACATACTTGAGCCCGAGAATTTGGAGTGGGGCCTCTTAAGAAAGCACACAGGTAATTGTGTGTGTGTGTGTGTGTCTATTTAGCTTTGCTATTCATTGCTTTATGTAAGTGCCATTAATTTCAGTTTTTCTTTTTTTGTTAAAGATTTTATTTATCTGAAACAGAAAGAGAGAGTACAAGCTGGGGTAGCAGCAGGCAGAAGCAGATGGAGAGGGAGAAGCAGACTCCCCACTGAGCAGGGAGCCTGATGCAGGACTTGATACCAGGACCCTGAGATCATGACCTGAGCCAAAAGCAGCCGCTTAACTGAGTCACCCAGGTGCCCCATCCCATTTTTCTTAACTTAATTCAGTTGACCCTTTGAACAACATGGGGATTAGAGGTCCAGATCCCCCGCACAGTCAAAAATCCACATGTAATTCTTAATTTCCAAAAAGTTTAGTAATTGCATATTGTTAACTGGAAGCCTTACCAATACCATAATAGTTGATTAACACATATTTTGCATATTATATGTGTTATATAGTGTATTCTTATAGTAAAATAAGGTAGAAAAAATAATTTTTTTTTAAGATTTTTAAATTTATTTGTCAGAAAGAGAGAGAGAGAGCATAAGTGGGGGAAGAGCAGGCAGAGGGAAAAGCAGACTTCCCATTGGGCAAGGAGTCCGATGTGGGACTTGATCCGAAGACACTAGGATCACCAACCTGTGCCAAAGGCAGACACTTAACAGACTGAGCCCCCCAGGTGTCCCTATAGAAATAAGAAAATGTTAATAAGAAAATTCTGCAGTGGAGAAAATACGTTTACTGTACTGTTAAAAAAAGAAAGAAAGAAAAGCCCTGAAGAAGTGGACTCACATAGTTCCGACTCCTGTTCATGGGTCAACTGTACTTACTTTTGGCTTCTTCTTTTTTTTTTTTTTTTAATTAAATTTATTTATTTTCAGCATAACAGTATTCATTATTTTTTCACCACACCCAGTGCTCCATGCAGTCTGTGCCCTCTCCAATACCCACCACTTGGTTCCCCCAACCTTCCACCCCCCGCCACTTCAAACCTTTCATATTGTTTTTCAGAGTCCATAGTCTCTCATGGACTTCCCCTTCCAATTTCCCCCAACTCCCTTTTCCTCTCTAACTTACTTTTGGCTTCTGTTTTACTTATTCTGCCCCCCTCCCTTGGCTTCTCTGCCTGCTCTCGTCACTGTTCTTCGACCACCTTCTTTATGGAAAACAGCAGAAAACCATGAAGGTTTGTCTAGAATGATATCAATTATGAATCAAGGGATGGCTGCCCACATTTGACATGTAACGGAGTAGGGCTGACATTCGTATTTGTGTTCTCTGTGGAAGGCTGTGTGCACACCTGACCTTTGCTGCACTGAGGTACATTTCCTTCATCCTGCAGTGGTGGTGTGAAGAACACCCATATTTCCCACACAAATCAGAAAAGTGGGTAATCAGAATCAATACTGGGTAGAAGGAGGTCTTAACGGAAGTGCCTAAGTATTGTTCAAACACAGGGGATAAATGTGTTCTGCTTTACTTGGCCAGAACAATGTCTCAAGCTGGTGATTAGGCTCTCCTCCAGCTTTAACCTCAGGCAAAATTTATGCAGCTCTACTACTGTTTGTCAGGTAATTAAAGGGAAAAAAGGGAAATATTTGTTTAAAGCAGAAGTGTTTTTTAATTAAACATGAAAAATAATAAATAAATGCAAGGGGAAGTAGACAGTAGGGAAATTGTTTTTAACTTTTTCCTTTAAAACATTAAGACCGTCAAGCAAAAGGCCAGTATTTTAGGCATAGCTGCTTGTTAAGCTCTTACAGAGTATTATTCAGCTATGCTGGAAATCTGACTCAGATTCCTCTGTCTTTGGGTTGAAGAACTTGGAGGTATCAAGTTATTCTGTCTAAGTTGAAAGATAATGCCCTTTGCTATTTTCTGCTAACAACTAACTCCTTGCTTGATAGGGAAGGAGTTGTTGAATTTGAAATAAGAGCTAGCTCTAAGGCCAGTAGATAGTAATATAAATCTTGATATGAGAAGCACAGATATAGCAGAAAGTTTAGGCTGAAAGAAAAGGGGAATAAAAACTATGACTAACTATCATATGGGTTTAAACTATTCTCTTTGGCTCAACTTTAGAACCCAGGCCTTAAGGGTTCTACACCCAGAAAGCCTCTTCATACTCACCTCCTGTGTTACAGTTGGCTGTGACCATTGCAGTTGCTTGCCTAGATTATTTTAGCATCCTCACCAGCCTGTCCTATCTAATCTCTTTTGTTACATCCTTCCTAGCATTGGTACAGTGATTTTTACCTGAGGTTCAAGTCTCCTCAAACTGTGCAGAATTTGAGGTTTTCCATGCTGTGGTCCTTGGATAATTGCAGCCCCGCATCTGATATGTCTTTTCCCTACATGTACTCTAAACTCCAGCCATTTTAGAAGTATTTAGTCTTTCCTTCAGCACCCTGTAGAACTCCTTTCACCTCCTTGCCTTGGTCTTGGAGGATTTTATCCTAGGCTTCTATTTGAGCCCTTCTTAAATGCTAACCTTTTCCATGAAGGCCTTGCCTGTTCTCTTAATGGGTAAGAGTTTTCCCTCTGAGTCTCTACAGCACTTTTACCTCTTTTTTAGTCCATTTATACCCTGTAGTGTACTAATTTTGTAGTGGTTTTCTAATTTTCTTACTAGGCTACATGGTCCTTGAGAGTAAGACCTGTGGATTGGTTACCCTTACCTTACCTTTCACCAGGTATTCTCTGTGAAGCCATGTTATTTCTACTCAAAATAGCTCTGTTAATAATGCATCAGTGTATAAAGCTTGTTTATTAGTACTTATTCTCTAGAGTTGTTCTGAGGAGCACATGGAAGAATTTATTTAGATATGCAGCTCTGTGGCTATCAGAGACCCAATAAATAGGCTTTTAATAAATAGCATAGAAGTTGTAGCCAGATGGCCAAGGTTTGAATTTCCCCTCTGTTACCTACCAGCATGAGATTTTGGGTCTCTGCTCTTTGTTTCAGTTCCTTGTCTATAAAATGAAAATAATGGTAGTATTTACCTTGTAGGATTGTTGTGAGGATTAAATGAATCTGTACATTTAAAGCACTTAAAACAGCACCTAGCAGATTGTAAGCCTGTACCATCCAATTTGGTAGCCATTAGCTACACGTGGCTTTTGTGTTTGATGGCTGGTCCAAGTTTAGAGCTACCATAAGTATATAAAATACATATTAGATATCAGAGACTTGGTATGAAAAATACAGTGCTGGGGTGCCTGGGTGTCTTGGTCGGTTAAGCTTCTGCCTTCAGCTCAGGTCATGATCCTAGGGTTTTGGGATCAAGTCCCGTGTCAGCCTCCTTGCTCAGTGAGGAGCCTGCTTTTCCGTCTGCCTGCTGCTTCCCCTGCTTGTGTGCTCTCTCTCTCTCGAATAAATAAAATCTTTAAAACAAAAAAAAAGAAAAAGAAAAATACGATGCTTGGTATCTCAGTTTTTTGTATTGATTTCATGGTGAAATGGTTTTTTGTTTTTTTTTTTTTAAGACTTTATTTATTTATTTGACAGCTAGAGATCACAAGTAGGCAGAGAGAGAGAGAAGGAAGCAGGCTCCCTGCTGAGCAGAGAGCCCAATGCGGGGCTCCATCCCAGGACCCTGGGATCATGACCTGAGCCGAAGGCAGAGACTTTAACCCACTGAGCCTCCCAGGTGCCCCTGAAATTGTGTTTTTGATATATTAGGTCAAATATGTTAAAATCTCAACTTAAACTTTCAGTATGGCTAGTAGAACATACTAAATTACATATGTGGCTCACATTATATGTATACCGTACAATACTGTTGTAAGCATTATGTAGGTGTTAGCCTTTATTATTATTTTTATTATTATTATTATTTTTAAAGATTTTATTTATTTATTTGACAGACAGAGATCACAAGTAGGCAGAGAAGCAGGCAGAGAGAGAGAGGAGGAAGCAGGCTCCCTCCTGAGCAGAGAGCCCTATGCGGGGCTCGATCCCAGGACCCTGGGATCATGACCTGAGCCGAAGGCAGAGGCTTTAACCCACTGAGCCACCCAGGCGCCTCTATTTTTATTATTTTTAAAGTCTGTGGTGATCATGGTGGTGGTGATGGTTTCCGTGTACCCCTCTCCCTTTTTCCTTTTTTCCTCTATCTTTTTGACTTCAGGGGTTCTGGGTAAGGAAAATTAGGAAAGAAAGTTGTTAGTGGATGAGGTGAATGAGGGGGGCAAAGGCATGAACAGCTTCTGCCCTCAAGTCAACAAAGACAGGACCTAGTCGCACTATAGTGCTATGTGCTCTGAGTTGCTAACTTAAATCTTCCTGCTTTCTTGGAGAGAGAAAGTATTCTTCCATTGCTATCTCATGCTTTCCTTATTACAAGGAGGAAGCTAAACTTGGCTATCATAGCTGGATATTCATTTATAATAATGAAAATGGAAGCTTGTTGAAAAATATGGATTAGAAGGATTAAGGATTTTTTTTTCCTTTTGGTTCAGAAAAAATGAGTTTGTTTTCCATTAAGGAAGTGAATTCAAAAGCTAACATTAAAAAAAAGTGTAAACACTTTAAAAATATTTGGTTATCTTAATTCGAACTAGCCTTCAACTCCAAATGAGTTGTACTGTTCTACAGTAACCAAATACTATGACAATGACTGCTGACCATGGTTAAAAAACTCTCAGACTAATTTATGTATGAGTTACTTAAAATGATTTTATAAAATGCACACCACATGATCTGAAATTCAGTTTGCACATATCCTATGCTTCAGTGTGTCGTACGGTCTGTGGCATTGACTATGCTGGTAACTACAGCCGTCACGGTCTCATAACTGGACTATTAGTCCAGTGGTAATTTAAGAGTTTGATTTGGGCAGCCTCTTTTAGGAGGGTGGTCAAAGAAGTGTGTAAGTCCTGCTGATTATGTGTTCAGTAATATCCTGGGATCTTACTTCCCCATAATTGCTTTTCATGGTGGCTTGTTCCTTACATGGAGTATTTATACCAGGAGTGATGGGGGTGTGGCAAACTAGATAGAGATAATCATTTGAAGTGTCAGTTTCCTTTGAGATCATAAGGTACAGTGAATAGCATTATCTCTCTGAGTGCCTTAGAACTAATAGGGAACAAAAAGCCACTTGCCAATCCCAGTGGACAGATGTGGTTTATTTATCTTGGTAAATCTTTGAGAGGGTAGAATCACTATAATGCAGGGGGCTCCCCCCTTAGATATTCTGTGGGTGTGGCTGTTGGCACATAGCAAGTTTTCCTGCTTCTGTTCCAAGTAAGAATCTTTGAGCTGTTTTTCTTGTTCGAACAGTGTCTAGCTGATAGCTGTTATTTCAAATATCGACACTTGAAGTGATGGCCACCTGTTTACCTGTTAGGTGAAATGTTACAAAAGAACACATTCCAGGATAGTGTAACTGTGATCTCTGTGTTTGGATTTGCATGTTATTTCTGAATGCATAAATCCAAACTTGGACAGTTTAGGTTTGATTATTTATATTAGCGAATACTGGTTTATGAAAGAGTCATAATAAATTTCTTCTAAATAGTAAGCTTCTCTAGGGCCTTTGAATATTTGAATTGCAAAATATTGATCACAACTTCGAGGAAAATATCTGTTGTATAAAGCCAGACATGTCTGTGTGTGTGTGTGTGTGTGTGTGTGTGTGTGTATCCATGTGTGTTCTCACATGCTGGCCACCAAGTACATAAATATGTACCTTCCTGCATTCTTTATAGATAAGAGAAACATTTCTTGTTGCTCTTGGCCTGGAGTTATGTCCACCCTCTTCTCACTGGAAGTGTCAGGGCAACACACACAATAGTAAATGAGGAGATGAAACAAGTGGGACCAGAAAACATTGTCCACAGCCCAGTGGTCCGTGTCACCATTCTTCTGCTTCTAGCATATATTGCATAATCCAGAGAGACGAGACAAGCCAAATCCTTTTAGTACACCATGTCTGGGGAGGTTATGGAATCCCAGAGGTTTGTTTCTTGTTGTCATTGTAACAGTCTCGATTGTGACATGGAGATCCTGAAAGTCACCTGAGAATGTCATGAAAACCATATTCCCATTACTGTTATTTCTGCTGGACACTTACTGGTTAGGGAATACATTTTACTTACTAAAAAATATATATATAACCAAGTGCAAGCACCTATGTTCTTTGCATTGAAGTCACACACAAGAACCATCACTCCTTTCCTTACACAGTTACACCTAAGCTTTTGCGATAAAATGTGCTTTATTTGTATTTGTAAGAAGTCATTTTAAAGGAACTAGAAGCTTTTATTTAGACTTCTCATTCTTCCCTTTTTTACAGAAATGTCAGAATCAGAATATATTTTCTTAAGAATCTGAACGAAGGGTTTTCCTGTTTACTTCCATGATAATAATTATTAGGAATTTTCCTTCTTTTGAAATTCTATTATTTTCTTTGTTGATAAAAAGGGATACTAGTAAATGTTAGCCTAAAAAATGTTAGTCTTTATGCTGTAAATTAACATTACATTAATAAAAACTATTTACTGAGAAAGATTGTTTTGTTGGTTCTGAACTTTTTTAGAAATTATAGCTAAGTATGTAGTTTGACTGTTCCAACCCGAATGTTAGTTTTAAAAATAAATTTTGTTTCAATCTGTGCAGCTGTAGTTTACTTTCCATGCATGGAAAGTATCTATTTTATTAAGTCCTATGAGGAATATGTGTCACATACATTTAAGAAAAATCTATTTAAGATGAAAAATTCCAAAAATGACTTCCCCCTGGTGTGAAGTAAAACAAAAGCCCCAACCGCATCTCTGCCTGTGATAATGACATTGAGGTAACAAACTGCAGGCAGGTGAGGTTCATAGGGATGATCTCACACCTGCATTGTGAGCTTGGGAACAGCTGGGTCTGGAGCTGGCGTGTAGCCTTGCTTTATATTTGATGCAAGACCACCCCTCAGACTTGCGGCCCACACATTTGCATGGAGGACTCCTAGTGTTTTAAAATAGGCAAATAGGATTGTGGAGTGGGTAGCAGTCCCTGGTTTTGTCAGTCTTTTCCCCAGAATAGAGAGGTGAAGAAGCCTCAGTTTAGTCCCACCAACCTCTAAGCCTAAATTCCTCGTATCACTTGAGAATTGTGTCTGCCAGGCAAGTGTCACTTGCAAAGCCCAAAGACTGAAGATCTGTGTCTACTTAAATAGGTCTTTGTACTGTGGCTAGTGAGGTAGCAGGTGAGGCCCACGAAGGGCTCCTTCCCCACTAGGCCCTACGTAATTCCCCTGAAACTGCTCATTGGTGCTCTAGGGTAGTTGAGGGTGGTAAACATTGTGGGCACGCAGAGCTAGTAGCTCTGCAGTAGCCCTAGAAGATGACTTCAATGGCGCTCTTTGGTTTCATTCTTTTTCACATATCCCGAAAGAAAAGGCATCTGTCCCTCTATCCCTCCATCTCCTTGTGAAGGGAAAGTCAAGGTTGAGTCTCTAAGACCTCTACTCCATCATCTAACCCAGCTTAAGGAAGGTTGTATGAGGCTCACCATTATTTTATCTCTTTGCCCAGTCACTCCTCTGTCACCAAGGCCCCGTGGCTCCTTCCTCACCTGATCACTCAGGGCTGTTCTGTTCACTCCAACATTGGTATTGCTGTGGTTAATGTCTTCTGGGAATGCTTGTACACACATGGTTTTCCAGGGGCATGAAGTAGAAATGGTTTGCTCTCTTGCTCTTTTAAGGTCAGTTCTACTACCTTGGTTTTATTACATATGTACTGATTTCTTTAAAGCAAGAGATCAAGGACAATCATTTCAGATCCAGCCTTCAGATAGGTTTGGTTTGGCTGGTACACTGTTCTAAAACAGTTTGAACTTCCTTTAAAAACTTGGGGAGATTTCATTTAGCAGTTCAGAATTCTGGCTTCTGATAGAATTAGAGTATCTAACCACACATTATCTGCTTTCCCATGTGACTGGTAGACATAGGAGTTGAATAATGGCTTCTCTTTTTGGAATAATGACGTTTTAAACCTTTTTGACCATCTATACCCATACAGGAAACAGTATTTATCTTTACTATGTGCCATGCATTTTGTTCTGTTCTATTTCATTAAAGCACAAATTGTCAAATACCATAATATGATTTTCTTATCCACTGATAACTGACCTGTAGCTTGGGAGCACTACTTTGAATTTAACATCAGGTTCTGCTTGCCAGGGCCCTTGCGAAGCTGCGTTGGTGCTTAACATTGGGCTTGCTGCAGCATCAGTTTGTTCTCCAAGCACAGTCAACTGCCATTCACATTAGGGAATCAAATAGTGCTCTGGATTGTCCATTCTGCAGCCCATGTTTAGCCTGTGGGTACCCAGGTAAGCTGATTGTTCAGGACCCTTTGAGCATTGCCAAGACTGAAGACAAAGTGAGAATGAATGCCTCTCTTCCACCTCACCACAGCTTTCTTGTCCTGCCCCTACAAAGATACATGAATAGGGAGGAAATACACTGTTTTGTGGGAGACTGCTTCTGGGCTCTCCTACCTATTGCATAATAGTGGCTCCCAGTAGATAGGTATCAGGGACCATTCATCTTACAATGAATTTTTTTGTAAAGCAGAGGAAGTTTTTAACTATAAGTTATTTTAGTGGCTTTACATTTGCATTACAGACTTTTAAGTATGGTCATTAACTGAGATGGGTTAGTAGTCAGAGGGCAGGAAAAGACTAAAGGGGTTTGTTAGTCATTTTATTTGCCTTATTATTACTCACCAGACCCCTGGCCATCTAAACATCAATAAAAAAGGACAAAACATCGTTTTACACAATTCAAATTATACAGTGATATTCAGGTGTTCAAATTGTATTCCTTTATGATGCTGATAGATTAGAATTTGAGTCAGAAGATACGGCTTCTTGTTGTAGCCACAGTTTTACTATGTGAACTTAGGTAAGCCTTTCTTTATAGTGCATGGCCTTGGTGTTCCCATCAGTAAAATGGGCATGTTGGAAACAACCCCCTATTACCCATTCCATTGATATCTGAGGGTCTGGTGAGATATATGTTTATGTATATATACACTATGTTTCTTTCTGTTAGGGGCTGCTGTCTTATTAGGAGATACAGAATTATGTATCAAAGCTGCTTAAAGTGCTTCATGCATTTTTACACAAATCACTAACGATTCTTCAGGCAATCTTTTGGGGAAGAAAGGGGTCATCAGGACATTTGAATACAAATGATAGTTGAAGCCAAGATCCATAGAACGTGCATTACAATTTAGTGGCTCTTGGTCTTAGGAACTTCTGAATTGCCATTCACTGAGCTGTTAGGAATTCAGCAGGAACACTAGTTTGATCTACTGAAAGCTGATTCTGAAATACAAGTGCTGTACATTTATTTGCTCTAGCCCATGATAGAGGCAAAAACTGAGCAGAGAATATTCTTGCTCTTTACCCAAGGCTCTTTCCTTGAGAATGAAGTTATTGGACTGCTACAGTGAAAGGCATTTATACTCTTTTACTAAAAAAATTGACCAACTTTCTGATGGTTTTCCAATCTATCCCAATCTAGTCTTGATTTGTTGAGTGATAGCACTTTGGAGACCACACAAAAGGCCCACAAAGAAAAAATCCAGCAGGGACTTACTTTTGGTTTTTACCTCATAGTTAACAACCCTTCCTCAAGCTTATAGTCCCCATCACATGCAGTTCAGAGACATTGTCCAACAAAGGACACTTAGACCCAGTCCATTTAAAACTGACCAGAATGAATAATCAGCTTTAGAATTTGACATGAATAAATTGTTTCTAAGAAATTACATGCGAACAAGTGTTGTCTCTGATTCCTAAGAATAGGCTTTTGTCAGGTGCCAAAGGTGATTCTCTCCCTATTGTGTGGTAGGTGGTGCAGAAGAGTGTGATTCTGGAGTGAGAAAACAGATTTATGTTCTTGCCTTGTCCCAGTCACCAGCTTACTCATCTTGTTCGTTGCATTGAATGTCTCTGGGCCTCATAGTCAACCTTACAGTATTTATTATGCAACTCTGAGCTTAGAACTTTGTTGTAGCTACTGTATTATTTCTATTTTACAGGTGGGAAAATTGAGGTTGGAGAGAAGAAAATAACTTGCCCATCATCACACAGCTTAGGAAATTGGTAGAATCTAGGGTGGAGCTCAGGTTAGCATGACTCCAGACCCTGACAGCTGCCTTGTAGTTTGAAGGACCCTTTTTGCTAATACTAAAGGATTCTGGGTTCTGGTGGTTGTCAAATAACACATTATAATTTTTAAAATAATCAAAGAAGTAATTTTGTAGACATCTGTAAGATAAAGAACAACTAATGCAAATAAATTTTAATAAGGACATGACAAA